>NC_090730.1:25475032-25557532 GCF_036898095.1 Palaemon carinicauda
CACTAACCAAGATCAGAGAACAATGGTTTGATCTTGGAGTGTTCTTCTCCTAGAAGAGCTGCTTACCATGGCTTAAAAGTCTCTTCTACCCTTACCAAGAGGAAAGTAGCTACTGAACAATTACATTGCAGTAGTTAACCCTTTGAGCGAGAAAAAAAGTCTCTGTTGTAGTTTAACAAGTTGGCGCGAATAATTTTGTTAGCCACAAAACATGTGAAGAAGTTTTGGTATATGATTCGTAGTAAAAGATGGAATCACTTGGGATAAAGCTCCCCTGTAGCCCTGGGATGAAAATCATATAGAATTTTCTTATTTTTAAGAATATAACGGAACGGTAACTACAGTCATAAATGGAAGGAAACCAGAGCAAAGCATGCACTTTTGTACACGCACATTTCTGGGGCTGATTACTTCAGGATAATTATATTGGGGAAATTAGGTTACTCATGTATGACACACAGCTGTATCGGGGAAAGCTGAGAGAGAGAGAGAGAGAGAGAGAGAGAGAGAGAGAGAGAGAGAGAGAGAGAGAGAGAGAGAGAGAGTTTCAGGAAGAGGAATTTGTATGGCTAGCAGGATAGGGACGTCTTAGAGCTCAAAAGCTCCATAAGTACCTTTTGGTTTGGCTCTGCAAAATGTGTTACAATTGTTTCTGGAGTGCACCATTTAACTTCCTAAACCAGAAGGAAGAGAACATATAGCCCCTTTACTGCTTTGAGGGAATGGCAAAGAAAGGGACTTCCACCTTTAAGATTAGTTCATTTAGGACGCAAGATATCTCTACAATCTGAACTGAACCCAATTCAAAGGGTCGATCTGATGGACAAAAATTGACATTCAGACCTTCATCGGGAGTTCACCCCGAGTATGACACTAGATCAAAACAATGTAAATAGAAAACTGCGGGAATTAAGAACCTTTTTTAGGCATTAATGGGTTTGTAGCTCTAGGAAAAACATCTGGAGTTTTATGTCGTGCGAGAGAGAGAGAGAGAGAGAGAGAGAGAGAGAGAGAGAGAGAGAGAGAGAGAGAGAGAGAGAGAGAGAGGTGGTAGGGTGGTAAATCACAAATATGAAATCTATTTTATCCGACTTTCCTAACGGTAAAAAAAATCTACCTCAAATCAGTAAAACCTAAATATTTGTGTTAACCTCTCTCCCGGTGTCAATGACCTTAGATGTCAGGATGCCTGAAAACTCTAAATCAATCAATCTTAATAATTAAAATTAACTCGAAATATATTCTAACCTCAAATTTTTACGATGGTCTAAACGACTGAACGATGACTTAGAGTAATGTTAATCCCATTATGCACCAAGCAAATGAGGCTCGTTAATTTTAGCGCATGCAAAATACTGATCTTAACTGATACACTACTCTTTCCGTGGGTTAGAGGTTCAACAACCTGATGACACGTCGCTCAAGACCTGGAGAAGGGGCTGGGGTGTTGATCATATGTATATATGGTCAGTCTCTGGGGCATTGTCCTACTTAATAGGGCAATGTCACTGTCCCTTCCCTCTGTCATTCATGAGCGGCCTTTCAACCTTCGAACTACCGGAAGTACTTAATAGTAGTGAAATGGAAAAATAAATTCTAATCTAATGTAAGAAAAATGGTACTAATTACAACTGAAGTTTTATGGAAATATAAAAAAACCAAAAAAAAAGAAAAAAACATACATTATTCCACTAATACTCAATAAACTACCTCCCAGACGTGTGAATTCAAACGGTCACATGTATTCATTAATATATCTTTTACATTTTTTTTTTAATGAATAGTTTCTCTTCGATTTGAGGGAGAACACCACACAAGTCCTTTCCCTTTATATCCTCTAAATTATGAAAAGTCAGTGACACTATAACATAGTAAAACTTACAAAATATGAAACTTCTCTCTCTCTCTCTCTCTCTCTCTCTCTCTCTCTCTCTCTCTCTCTCTCTCTCTCTCTCTCTCTCTCTCTGTATATATATATATATATATATATATATATATATATATACATATAAATATATATATATATATATATGTATATATATACTGTATATATAATATATATATATATATATATATATATATATATATATATATATATATATATATATGTATGTATATATACTGAGGCCCATATATATGTGTGTTTATATATATATATATATATATATATATATATATATATATATATATATATATATATATATATATGCATATATATATATATATATATATATATATATATATAGATATATACAGTATAAGTATATATATATATATATATATATATATATATATATATATATATATATATATACATATATATATATATATATATATATATATATATATATATATTTATATATAGGTATATATATATATGTATATATATATATATATATATATATATATATATGCATATGCATATATATATACATATATATATATATATATATATATATGTGTGTGTTTATATATATGTATATATATGCATATGCATATATATATATATATATATATATATATATATATATATATATGTATATATATGCATATGCATATATATATATATATATATATATATATATATATATATGTATATATAAATATATATGTATATATATATATATATATATATATATCTATATATATGTATATATATATATATATATATATATATATATATATATATATATATATGACCCGTGCAGACGGATAATGAGATATCGGCATATGGGTTTTCTTCATTTATTACAAAAGGTTCGTTTGTGAACAATACACAATCTACCCTCTCAGGTGATGAACTTATCAACTTGAGTGCTCCCCGGCAACTAACTACTGCCTTCGTTCTCAAAATGCAAGGTTTGCAATACATGCTGACACATAGGTTTCGGTGGAATACTCCTGAATATTGAGTTCATTCACCTTGCTGTAAAACCCTCACACATATACATGAATTAGGACATTTCTCCCCCCCCCCCCACCCCCAAGCTTCTCACTCCAGGAGGAGGTGCACACTCGCCCTCACTAGTCAATGATATAAGGAGGACAATCCAACCCGGAATAGGCATGGCATGTACTAAATAAAAATGCAAAATAAAATATATATACATAGAAATCACCGAAAAAAACAACACATCTTCCACAAAAAATCAAGAATGAAATATTGCATGTAAAAATATACACTAAACAATATAAATAATTCCACTAATTTCTTCTTAAGACCTCTGCAACCAAAACACAGAATACCCAAAGTGAAAATCAAATCATAACATCAGGTATATATAACCACATCTACCTCCCTCTGGTTGCGGGCAATGCGGGCTTCTTGGGCGTGACAGGGGTAGGAATAGATATTCCTTCATCCCTCGATTTTACTTGTCTGGGTTTACAGCGCAATTTCGCAACACATCTCACTAGTACCGTTTCACCATTTATTTAAATCACTACAACACTTGCACTTGCAACTTTCAACCGGTGGCCACTGACCGTTTTCCGAGAAAATCATTCATCTTCCCGCTCTTCTCTTGTAACATCAAGTATAAGGTATTCACATCTGCGCATTCTCTAACACCGCCTATCCTCAAGACTGAACTTTAATCCAGCACCCACTTGCCATTCGGGAACCACCCAGGCCCCAGCAACCAGTAATCATATAAATACATGAATAATACAGCATCCACCTGACGGATCTCACTTGACCTACTCAACCTCTGATTGTTTTTAGGTTCAGTCAACAATATTATACATATTTCCACACTCAGCAAAATTACCACAACATTTTACGTATAAATTTAGCATCAACTTAACACATTGTTATCATCATGATTATTTAAAACTCGTTAAAATTAGAAATGAGGTTAGTTCAAACAACAACATCAAGGGAAAAAAAATGTCTACGTATGCAGGGGTAAGGAGGAACATTCTGAAAACTACCTCTTCAGGTACCACATGTATGTGTGCCTGATGATGTTCAGACACTGCACCATTAACAATACTTTGTATCACAACTGTGTTAGACTTAACCATCTTTACTCGGTAAGGACCCAAATACGCAGGCTCTAGTTTGTGTTTACTAGGTTGTAATCGTTTCAAATACACACGATCGCCCACAAACACTTTTACCGGTGCGGTTTTGAACCGATCATCATACTTTGAGCTTTGATTTTCATTAGCTCTTTTCAAAAACCTTTCAGTGGTGTTCATTACTCTCCTCAATAAATTTAATAAATATACACAGTATTGTTCAGTTGAATAATTTCACAATTGTTGCGAATTAATGAGTACCGTATATGGTAACACGAGATCCTGTTCATACAATAAAAGGAAAGGCGTGTCCCTGAGTGAAGCATTATATGCAATGCTCAAAGCTAGCTCAGCTGTAGGACGCTTGGCATGCCAAGAAGGGGGTCACAGCCACTAAGTAACGCAAAATTCGCACTACTTTCCTATTATGCGACTCTACTAAGCTATATGCTGTCAATGAAAAGTGTTCAATTTTCATCAAGTCCGTGACCAATTTCACCACCTTATTTAGAAACTCAAGACCATTATCACATATCAAAATTTTCGGGCAACCAAACCTAGTAATGAAAGAGCACAGCGCCTGGGCTAATGAATTTGCAGATTTATCCAACATTGCGTAAGTATGACTGTACCGAGTAAATGTATCCACAAATACACATATATACTCATGTTGTGTTAACCCTGTAGGAAATGGTCCTACTACATCCATATGCACTCTATAAAATTTAATGGAAACAACGGGCCACTTTCTGGCTTCCGGTACAGTGTTGTTATGTTCTTTGAAACAGTTACAATCATGACAACCTTTTATATAATTCTCTATAGACTTTTTTATTCCTAACCAAGAGAAGGATTCACGTGCTCTCCTTAATGTTCTATCAATCCCTAAATGCCCTGCATACAGACTTGCATGTACAATGTGGAAGGCTCGTTCAATTAGAGAGAGAGGAAGAACTATCCGTGCACAAAATTCCCCTCCACTCTTTTCGTAAGCACAATATGAGACATCATTTTCAATTAAAAAAATTCTCACGTCACATTCAGAGATGACGGATAACTCTCCGATTTCCCTTTAATCACTGCTCGCACTCTTTCCATCCATTCCTCTCTTTTCTGTCCCTCTCGGACCTTTTTTATGTCCCAACCTTCCAAGCCAGTCAAACCTGCCCCATCAGGGCATTCATTCTGGACACCCCTGATCATGTCATTGGTCATCCACAAATATTCCCCTTCGCCGTTCGTATCTCTCTATCTCTCTCTCTCTCTCTCTCTCTCTCTCTCTCTCTCTCTCTCTCTCTCTCTCTCTCTCTCTCGTTTTCTGAATGCCCATCGGAAGAGTTTTCCTCGCGTTCTCTATTCTCTCTATTTTGATGGGGGTCTTCAACATTTTGGTTACGGTCTTCGTTCCTCTTTTGCGACCTAGTTGTTACTCCTATTACTGCAGCTCTAGAGAGAGCATCAGCTACCTTGTTAGCTTTACCTTTATGGGGAAAACCCTTTATATTAAACTCTAACAATCTCTCAATCCATCTCGCTTGACGAGAGGTCAAATCATTTTTATAATACAAATCACGTAAGGGGCGATGGTCACTTTGCAACTCAATCAACCGATGCCTCTCTAGAACCCAAAGAATAGCCAAAGCCTCTCGATCGAATGTACTATAATTCTCTTCTGCCCCTTTTAACGCCCATAAAGCAAAACAAATGGGTGTCTCTCTGCCTTTATCATCTCGTTGAGAAACCACGCCACCAATAGCTACGCTACTCGCATCTGTTGTCAATAAAAACGGGCAATCAAATCTAGGATATAGAAATAATTCATTGCTAGTTAGGGTAGCTTTCAAATGGTTAAAGGCCCTTTCTTCTTCCTCTCCCTAATTTATTACTTTTTGTTTCTTTAAAGCATTTAAGGGTCTTGCTATCTCTCCAAAACCTCTTATGAATTTACGGTAATACCCAGCGAGCCCAAGGAACCCAGCTACTTCCTTAGAGTTACGTGGCCTGCGGAAATCTCTAATAGCTGCTACTTTATATTTTACTGGGGCAGGGTTGGATACCTTCTGGGGTTATGTGACCTAAAAATTCGACCTGTTTATAGAAAAATTTAGACTTTGACAAATTTATTTTCATACCATTACGTTGCAATGCTTCTAAAACTTTACAAATATTATTATTATGTTCTTCGGCCGTTTTCCATGTAATCATGATATTATCTAAATAAACAAGAACATTATGGCCAATTAAGGATGACAAAACCGCCATCATTACTCTAGAAAAATGACTTGGAGCATTTTTAACACCGAAGGGAAGAAAATTCTACTGAAATAATTGATCGTTAGCTATAAATGCCGTTTTACATTTACTGTCTCCCTGAATGGGTATTTGATAGTATCTAGATTTAAAATCAACAGTTGTAAAATATTTTCTATCCTCTACTTTCACAAGTAATTCTTCGATTGAGGGCAATGGGAATGCATTATCCTTAGTGACTGCATTCAATTTCCTGCAATCAACACACAATTTCACCGAGCCATCCTTTTTCCTAACAGCTACAATTGGAGAAGCTCAGGGGGATTCACTCTCCTCGATTATCCCTTGTTGCCTTAATTTATTAATTTCCCTTCCTATCTCTCCCTGGAAATGAATGGGTACCTTATAAGGCCTTGACCTGTTTGGTTCTGCCTGCCCAGTTTCAATGCTAAAGGGAAATCTATCAATCTTCCCGGGTGGCTCATCTCCAATTGCAATTACATCGGAATAATTATTGACAATGTTACTAACTACAGGCTGATATTCTGAGGGACATAATTTTCGTGCTTGCATAATCAAATTCTGAGAGCGTTCTTCTGTGCGGGCTGGAGTTGTGGCTCCCAATATCCCATTATAAGAAATTTTACATAACTCTAATTCACACACAGAATCACTTCCTAAAACAAAACTTTTATTTGACAAATTAATTATCGTTATATCAGCTTTGTTCCCTTTAATTTCTGTCAAGCCCTCTAATATCATATGGGCCCAATTGTTATGGGGTTTAACAACTACCTTATTTCCTTCCGCAAGAGGATGACACGGGGTCATAGATATGCTCGCAATGGTCTGGGGGGAAAACACTTCTCCTCTCTCAAGTACAGCTGTTACCCTACATAAATGTCTAACCGAGCTAATACATGCACTTAGTGTCTCATGACTTTCTATCGGCAAAATGTACCCTCCTGCTTTTACTGTTATTGTATCTTTTCCCAAAAAAATGCAAATTTGATTATTAGATATGAAGTCTATTCCTAGGATAGCCTCGATTCCTGGAATTCCCAAGGTGGACAAGACAAAAAATCATGTGTAAACTCTACAGACCCCACCTTAAACTGGACGATTGATGTATGGTTTATGTGTAGTTTATTTCATCCTGGCGTGTCAAGAACAATAGATGCCACTGGCTGTATTGGATTTGAGGAGAATTTTTTTAAATCAATATAACACTGGCTCCCGTGTCAATCACCGCTCGGATGGATTTATCTTGCAGGTCGATCCTAACTGCTAACATTCCCACCCGGCCATTACGAGGTATGGGACACGGGCCGATGACCTCAGCTGCCATGCCGCTGCCCCCTGGTCCTCTCCCTAGTGCTGTCGGTGGTACCGTAGGAGGTCCCAGTGCCTGCTCTGTCACTGCTTCCTCGGGTAGTGCTTGTGATGTCATGCGTGGGGGCATCGAACTCCCTCGTCTCCCCCTTCCTCTGTTACCTTTTCTTCCGACGTTGAGTGGGGGAAGGTGTGCGTGCGCCACAGCTCGCCCGCCCTGTGCGTTTTTTGCTGGGCACTCGAGATAAATGACCGTAGGCCTGACAAGTGTAACAGCGCGTGGATCCTTGGGTGGGGCACTCCACTCGTCGTTGCCCCTCTCCCCCACAGTGCCAACATCTGAAGACTCTGATAATCTGCTGACTACATTCCCCCTTACCACTCTTCGGGCGTCGACTTCCTCTCATGGCTGCCAGCTTCTCGGAATCGGCCCCATTATTCCCAGTCCTTTTTTCTTCTGGCAAACTGTCTAAAAATTTTTGTATCGCACTCACTACGTCTGCTAACGAGCAATTGTCATTGAACAAATAACCACATAGATATAGGTTTACTAATCTGCGAATATGTTTACGGGCAATTACCTTTTTATCACCCTCTGGGAGATTGACACTCCGGGTAGCAAATGAATCGCAATCCCTAAAAATGTGTGTTGCAAAACTAAGACCGGATTCACCTTTCCGTATTTTGGGTTTGTAATTTTCTTTTAGGTCTCCATTTCTTGCAACAGGCAAGGCATACTTCTCAATTAAACGTAGTTTTATTTCAGTATAACTTCTTAAACTTTCTCGTGGCCAACCCATTACCTCTATTGCCGGAGCATATTTCAGAAATCTAATTATTTAAATGGCTTTTTCTCTTTCCGACCACCCATATGTGGCTACTTCGAAGTCTCTCAAAAACACATCAATTAATTGAAACCCTTCTTTAGGTCGTTGATCATCGAAAGGCCTAACACTTGCCTGGAGTTCTGGGAACTTTCGAACTACAATTCGTGTATCTTCACTAGGCTGTGCATATGTACTTTCCCTTGTGTGCGTTTGAACTTCGTTTATGTACGTCGGATATGCTGTGCTTGCACTCCGCTCCTGTTCTCGTTCCACCACCAATCTGTTAATTAGCTCTTCCAACTGTTCTAACTTATTTTCCAATTCTTGCGTTCTAATTTTCTATCTATATTCTTCATTGGAAATGCTATATCCCACTGCTCCTTCATTCTCATCTCCTGTAGTAGCGGTGTCTGCTATGTTAGTCCTTGTGTATCTCGGCATCTTGAACTTTTATTTCACCGACTCAAAGAATAACTTCACTCACAGCATACATCATACATAAATAGGCGTATATTTTACACCTGACACCAATATGACCCGTGCAGACGGATAATGAGACGTCAGCATATGGGTTTTCTTCATTTATTACAAAAGGTTCGTTAGTAAGTACACAATACACAATCTACCCTTTCAGGTGAGGGACTTATCAAATCGAGTGCTCACCGGCAACTAACTACTGCCTTCGTTCTCAAAATGCAAGGTTTGCAATACATGCTGACACATAGGTTTTTGTGGAATACTCATGAATATTGAGCTCATTTACCTCGCTATAAGACACACACACATATACATAAATTAGGACATATAAAGTATTTTGAGCGAAGCGAAAAATCTATTTTTGGGTGAGATGGCCATGTCGTCTTGATGGAGGATTCCTAATAGTAGCTTCCTAAGGCGTTGGGCACAATTCCCCGTACGAGTTTTTTAGCCGTACGTGTCTGGGAATTTTTCAGTCATAGCCATGAACTCCTGCGATGTAAGGCGTTGGGCACAACTGGTCGTACTACCAGCTACGTGGGATATACGGGCAAAATTTGTGTGAAATCGTGGGTGTGACGCAAGGGGCACGCAACAGTCTTTGACCTCGTAGCCCGCCGTATACCAGCCGCAGAATCTGCACGTAGTTCCTTTAATTCCGTATGACAAACGTGCGTGGCTAGTACTTGTGACGTAAGTTATACGAAAAATACACGCACAACCAACGTGCGAAGATCATGCCATAGAAAATCCTACGACACGTAAGTTGCACGTAAGTCATAGACATGCCTTACTTGCGTCAGACGTGCATCCTGTCTGCAATTACAAATTTTCTTGACTGCCGCAGAACATTTTAGTGCAGCGAGTGAAGATTCGGCGGCTGGTATACGGCGGGCTACGAGGTCAAAGACTGTTTGCGTGCCCCTTGCGTCACACCCACGATTTCACACAAATTTTGCCCGTATACCCCACGTAGCTGGTAGTACAGTGAACCCTTGCTACTTCGCGGTTCGACCATCGCGGATTCACCACTTCACGGATTTTTTTCATAACGCATGTATATACATATATCGCAGATTTTCTGGAAATTTTGAAAATACCGCGATGTGACCGATGGTGCGAGATAGGAGAAAGTAAGGAAAATTTAATCATGATTGATTTTCAATATAAATGAAACTTTGAGGAGCAACAAAGATATCATTTGTTAGAGAGAGAGAGAGAGGTAAGGAATGGGAGGTAGTGAAAAGTAGCCCACAAGAGAGAGAGAGAGAGAGAGAGAGAGAGAGAGAGAGAGAGAGAGGAGAGAGAGAGAGAGAGAGAGTGTGTGTTGTTTTAATGTAATAAACAAAAAAAATTTTATAGGTTATAACACATTGGTGCTTATGTAATATCAACTGTATACTGTAGACGGTTTGAATAAGTTAAGAAATGAGTGGCAGCTAGACGTCAGCTGATCTAATCACAGCCAAAAGTAAAAACAAAAAGAAGTCAACAATACTCGATTTTAAAACACACCCGAAATTTAAAAACAAAAGTATATGCTTTCTTAATGTGCAATTAACTATTTAAAGAGTAGCAATTTTCTAGAATGAAATGATGTTTCCCAAAAAATGGTGGTTTGCTGATGAAATCGGATGCCTTATTTTTAGCAACGATTGAAATGGATGTAAACTCGGCATAGTTTTTTCATTTCGTATTTTATTGACACTAAGAAAACTAATTTAGTTTCTTCATCTATATGTAAGTAATTGTATAACACGAAGAGAGAGAGAGAGGAGAGAGAGAGAGGAGAGAGAGAGAGAGAGAGAGAGGAGAGAGAGAGAGAGAGAGAGAGAGAATGAATCAGCTGTTGTAATTGAATGCATGTTTTTGTTTCGTGAGAATTTCATCGCCTTTAACAATAACATACTGTACTGAACTTTACAGTATTATACAGACTACTGTAATTAGATAAAGTAGAATATTTGTAATAACCTATTTTATATGGAAAGGGGCTATTTTTTTTTGTTTAAAATTTACATTTACGTACGTAAAACAACTCTCTCTCTCTCTCTGTCTCTCTCTCTCCTCTCTCTCTCTCTCTCTCTCTCTCTCTCTCTCTCTCTCTCTCTCTCTCTCTCTCTCTCTCTCTCCGTAAATTGTTTCCTGCTTTGCTACGTATGTATGATTTTATATAGATACGGTAAATAATATTTGTAATAACATTTTCTAAAAGCTTTTAATGTAATATCAATATTTATCACTTTCATCATGCGCGTTAAATGCCTTCGTTTGTTTACTGAGCGTACTTTATTACGCCGTCTTTTCAGGCGGCGTCATAAAGAAAAACATTTCATTGGAAGTCCTAAGAAAAATTAAGTAAACATTGGTAATAACAAAATCAACATACTGTACTGAATAATCAATATAAATCGATGCAAAAACTAACCTATACACAGATGTGTAATGCGTTTGTTTCTTCATTATGATCAGAGATAAACATAAACAAAACATTGGTTGCCATTTTTTATTGTGCTTTTTGGCGTGTTTAGGAAACGCATGATATAAAATCGCCTTTAATATTTGTGCCTGTTTTTAGTTTAGGGTACTGTAGTACATGCATTAAGTGTTCTGTACTTTAAGGGTAGTTTGTTAACAGTACTACGTACAAGGGAAGGTTTTAAAAGTCTGATTATACATGTTAAATAAATAGGTAAATATGGTGTCACTACTTCGCGGATTTTCACCTATCGCGGCCGGGTCTGGAACCTATCTACCGCGATAAACGAGGGTTCACTGACAGCCAGTTGTGCCCAACGCCTAAGGGATATTTGACTACAGTGATATTCCCTGAGAATTTACCTTAAGTCTCCAGAATTCTAACTCCTGGCGCAAATATCCTTAAATTTCTCTCAAGGATATCGCATTATATCAGGGGATGAATTCTTTACACGCTACATAGCAATCTGCACCACGAATAGCGTTTATGCTTCGAGGGGGAAAGTGGCAGAATTAAAAGGGGAGCCGTAACAAGGTTACCCTTAATTCCCATTCCTACTATTGAGTATTACAACAGCGCCATATCCAAGATGGCGGACATTCCTTGTAGCATTGAGCATGGTGCTACAGATACAGTAGTTTGGGAAGGATACTGTGGAGATCTTTTCTTTAGAAAAGAAAGGTGGTTCCATCAGGACGACATGGCCTTGTCACCCAAAAATAGATTTTTCGCTTCGCTCAAAATCCGTTTCTTGGGCTCAAGCTATGTTGTCCTGATGGAAGCATACCAGAGAATTAATGTATCTGTGGATTTTCCTCAGTGTCTTAACCTTGGGATAATATTTCTATGGTCATTTGGACCATTTGAGATAAATGACGTTACCGTTATCCGTCATCATCACTAATCATAAACGATGTTAGTGCTTCCTGCCCCCTACAGGGAAGAGTCATTCTAGATGGTAGAAAAGGGGCCTCAAGGTTAGCATATATTGTATGAACAAACATAAGTATACACTGAATATACAAACAGTCTCATGGCTTGTATATATTGCCGAACCAATATCAGAGTCCATTATATCCATTGTTTGCAAGCATACAATGATATGAAATATACTTACATCAGTAAGTCAAAGAACTCTGGCATCTTAACATGCAATTGTCGGGTGAATTAGAATGCAATTACATTCTAATAGACATTTATTTCTAATAAATGGCTAAATGAATTAACATGTAAAACGCATGTGGAATGATAAAGGAATTATACCTGCGACGTATACAGAAATTATTTTTTTCCCCTTTTTTGGAAGGGAAGAAACGATGAGTGCCACTCTCAGACTGAAGAAAAGTTTTAATAAATTTCTCTTCATAATTTCCGTACCTGATGTATTCTATCAGCACTGTGTACTACATACACAAGGCACTAGTGCTATCTGTATAATTTCACACCTGAGATATTGAACAGAGTTAGTGTCACCCTAGTAACACTATCTAAAAGGGGATCACACTAAAAGTGTTGACACCTTCTCCCTTTAATTGACAGTACCAATCAATTAACTGTTCATCGCAGAATTAGACGACAGGTTTTAATACACTACCTGCCGCCACCCCATAGTGCTTCAGTTCATGGACCTGCTTAGCATAGTGTTTGTAGAACACCCTGGTTGATTTCCATCCAATATATGAGCGAAGAGGCCCAAAGTCCATATACTGAAAAAAGTTCAGTGATGAAGCAATCTTTCTCGGATCATGATCTGCGGGAGTACTGTCAGGATCCGCTCTACAAATAAAGTAGGTGAGCTTCGCCCTCAGCTATTACAAGGACAAGTTTGATCCAGAGGTTTCTCCTTTAAAGAGCTGTCCTCCCCTGATGTCTGAAGTTCTACGAAGATAGACCTTTAGACACTCTACAGGACATAGAGAGATATCTTCCTTCAGAGGGCAGATTCTCCAGGGACCCCACCTCTTAGTGGATAGCTTGTTCTTAGCTAGAAAGGATGGACCAGGAAAGAGATTCAGTTCTCCCACTTCTGTGAACTGAATGTGGCCCTCATATCTGGATATGGCCACTATTTCACTAACTCTAGCTCCAGAGGCTATAGCGAACAGAAAAATAACCTTTTGGGTTAGATCCTTAGGTGAACAATATTCATTGTTCACAGATGAGGCTTAATATAGGACCTTGTCCAAAGACCAAGAGATGGGCTTTGGTGGTACTGCGGGCCTAAGCCTAGCACATGCCTTCGGAATCTTATTAAATATTTCATCTGCCAGATCCACTTGAAAGGCATATTGAAGTCTATTCAAGGCTGACTTACACGTAGTTATCGTGTTGGCTGCTAGACCTTGATTATGAAGGTGGACAAAGAAGGACAGACAAAGTTCATTGAAATTTCTTTCGGTCCTTTTGCTTTCACAAAAGCAACCCACCTCTTTCAAGATGACTCATATTGTCTTCTAGTTGGCTTGGACTTGTATTCTTCTAGGAAATCTATATTGCCTTCTGAGATCCCAAATCTTTTCCTAACCGCTAGGGCAAGAAAATCATGAAATGAAGGGTTTGGGCTCTGTGATAAATCGAAGGCAATTAACTTCTGAACCTTCTAAGATAGCCGTGGGTTCAGATCTAGTGCCAGCCTCAGCTTCCGTTCCTTCACCAAAGGGAACAAATTGCTCTTGGGCTACTTGGGAATCCACAGAGCCACTCCTCCCTAAAAGGAACTCAGTATGTTGAGGACCTCCAGCAGGAGATTGGATGGGATAACCAGGAATTCCTGAGTCCATCCCTTCTATACTAGAGACATGATGTCTGTTATCTCCACTAGAGGATCCTCGTATGGGGCTACTTATCGAGGTAGTTTTTTTATGACGCTCGTGATGAAGAGGTCGATCTGCAGTTCTGGGACTTGTTCCCATCTGGGAAATGTCACGGCCACCATTCTCCTTCCCCCTGCCGGCCTTCCCTGTACAACAAGCAGGTTGTTTGTTAATTGCTTGAGCACTTGTCACGTCTTCTAATTAGCAGTCGCAAGTGGGATTGCTTGCTCCCACCTCAACGTAAGCCAATCAGGATACGCCGTGACTGCTTCTGGCCTGTATATATACAGGGTCTGAGCTGGATCGGTAGTCACTGGCAGCTCATTACTGCTACCCACTGCTACAAGTCTGCCTCTCTCACCTGTATTGCGTCTCGTCTTTGTATCATTTTTGTGAACTTCTCTGCTGTTCGGCTTTTTCGGCTAAGTATTTTGTAACCTGTACCTCGTAATCCCCTTATCTCACCAGTGTGTTGTCCAGTGTTAGGACAGTTATATTATCTTATATTTGTGTGTATTATTTTGTGTGTATTATGTTTACTTTACATGTATATGTTTACTGTGCACTGAATTAAATTAATGTTATGTTACTGAAATATTATTTCAACTTCCCATTCCCAGCATACCACAGTTACATGCGTTTCCCTTGCTTATCTTCACTTTTAATTTTGTTATACCTTGGGTATTCGGTATGCAATTATATTTAACCTTTTTTTTATTTCACATTCTAACACCCAAGTTGTGACAAGTGGCGACCTTGCCAGGATGTAATTGCTAAGTTGGTGATCGTTGTCAGTTATTTGTTACTCCCTTGTGTCCTGTTAATCATTAATCACTTTCTTTTACAGTGACAGTGCTTTGATTTTGTTCAGTGCTTTAATGTGTTTCTTGTATCTGATAAGTGAAGTGTTTTTTTTATTGTAAACCAAGACGAGTGTTGGTATGTGTAGTTTAAATTCTTACGGTAAATCTCGTTTGGTATTGCACTTTGTACCGCCACACCACACATGTTAGATCAAGTGCAGTAAGTAGCAGTCATAGAGTTTACTCAGTTTAAAGTGTTCACAGCCCTCACTAGTAAACTTTATCAGCGATAGGGTTAGCTAATAAGTGCTTACTTTCGCTCCTCCATTCCGTGTGTACGGATCATTATTGTTTGTGTATCTTTATATCGAGTATCATATATCGTTCCAAGTATCGGAGTGTCCATTTTTTTCCCCAAGCCTCTCATGTTTTTCCAGTATCATTAAAAATCTTATTCAAGTATCTTTACGCGCTATGTGATTGTCGGTGACTCAGACACGAACACTCCATCTATGAATCCTTATCAAGTATCTTTTTCAAGTATCGTTTATACAAACGTGTGTTTGTCTCAGTCTCACACGAACAATAATCTTGGGCATAGGACTAAGGGTATAACGAGACATTAATGAGGGTCTGTCTAGTTATCGAAGGGCTGTTTCTGTTTTACGACCCGGCCGTCCTTGTCTATCGAGTGCTAGTTACAGCTAGTTCAATAATTTCATTTGATTCTTTCCCTGTATTCTTTTTATTGTTTACTATTAATAATTAACCATGTCGTTTAACCTAGATGACTTTGTTGCTAATCCAACTTCGGATAAGTTAGCAGGACCTCTCAGAAAAGATGATTGGAAGCAAATTGCCCATCATTATGGCATTGAAATTCACTATAAGCTAAATAAGACTATGATTAAGAATGTGGTGGTTGAAGAGTTAGTCAGCCAAGGGGTACTTGCGGCAGTCGCCATAGATACTTTAACCCCGGCGAGTTCGGTGTTACCTGACGCTCAGGCTGAACCAGCGGGTTACCGCTCGCCTCCCGTTTTGTCACCTGCTAGGCCTTATCAGCGATTTACTGAAGTCAATCCCTTGGAACTGGAGAAATTAAAATTAGACTATCAATTACAAATGCAAAGAGAACTGTTAGGAAGCGAAAAAGAAAGAGAAAAACTCAGATTAGAAGTAGAAAACGAAAGAGAAATCGAAATTCAAAGAGAACGAATCAAACTAGAAAGAGAAAGGCTTGCATTAGAAAGGGAGAAGGTAGAAAGAGAGTTAGAGTTAAAATCTAAAGAGGTAGACATAACAGAAAAAAGCAAGGAAAAGGTACTAGAAATACAGGAAAAACAGTTAAAATTAAATGTAGGTAACATGTCCTCCCTCCTTCCTGGCTTTTCTGAAGATGATATTGATGGGTACTTTAAAACTTTCGAGATTATTGCTAACAAACAAGAATGGCCAAAGGATGAATGGCTTACCATCCTAACCCTAAAATTAACAGGAAAGGCTCTTCGGGTATATAACGGTTTAGATAGGCCTGAGGATTATGATTTTGTTAAGAAACAGGTCTTGTATGCCTATGCTCTTACTCCTGACGGCTACCGACTGAAATTCAGATCCTTAACCAAGTCCCATACCCAAACTTATGTTGAATTTGCCACTGATAAATTAAGACAGTGTAAAAAGTGGCTTGAGGCTATTAATGTAACAACATTTTCAGAACTAGTTAATGCTGTTGTCTTGGAGGAGTGGAAGAATAAGCTTCCCTTCCACTTGGTGAGATATGTGGAGGAAAGGGGTGAGAAGGAGCTGATCCGAGCAGCAGAGTTAGTGGATGCTCAGGCGTTGATGATAGACACGTGGGGGAGTGGAGCTCGTAGGCAGAGCCCCAGTGTGAGACCCCCCTCTGGTGAACACCTTGCAGGAGTGGGGCGAGGTTTAGGAGGCAACAGTTCACGTCCTGCTCCCCAGCCAGTAACCTGTAATTATTGTAAGAAACCCGGGCATATGATCCAAGAGTGTCGTCATCCTGGGTGTAAAGTGTCCAAAAGTTCTAACACCAAACACACAGTCACTTCTTCTAAGCCAATAGCAGCCTCAAATGTGCCTGGTCCTAGTCTCTCTCTCTTTGCCCCTTTTATCTCTCAAGGATTTGTGTCGATATGTAAGGGTGATCATTAGTACCCTATTACTATACTTAGAGACACGGGTGCAGCCCAGTCCATTCTATTATCCAATGTCATTCCGAACATTTCTGATTCTTACACCGGTGAAAAAGTTTTACTGTCTGATCTAGCTTGTCAAACGTCTTATCCCCTAGCAGAAATTTATCTTGAATGTGACCTTCTATCCTCCCCTGTTAAAGTAGCTATACGTCAAGACTCCTTGCCTGTACTCGGAATTCAGTTTCTACTAGGTAATGATCTCGCAGGTACCCTAACAGTTCCTCCAGTGGAGACAGTAGACCAACCTTTACCTGTTAGTCCTACACATGATCTGGATGAAAGACTTCCCCACCTTTTCCCTGCCTGTGCTGTCACCCGGTCTCAAAGTAAGGTCTTAACTGCTCCCTCCGCTAATTCTTCATCCTTAACTCCATCTTTACCTACTACTCCTCCATCCTTTGGGAAGGATGATCTGATAAACAGGGCCATGAACAAAGAAGAACTCATTCAGGCACAACAGCAGGATCACACACTTTCTCATGTACTTCACACAGCTACCGACAAAACAGATATAGACACTACTCCATGCTTTTATTTTGAAGATGGAGTTTTAATGAGAGCATACAGACCACCTACCCACAATAAGTTGCAGTCCTGGTCAGAAACCCATCAAATAGTCCTTCCTACATCGGTTCGGAATAGTGTCATCAAATTAGCTCATGATGGTTTTGCAGGACATCTAGGTATCAGGAAGACTTATCTCAAAGTATTGGAACATTTTTACTGGCCGTGGATGCGAAAGGACATTTCCAGTTTCGTGCGGACCTGTCACATTTGCCAGGTAGCGGGTAAGCCTAATCAAAACATTCCCAAGGCTCCCCTCAAGACAATTTCTATCAAAGAAGAGCCTTTCAATAAAATAATCATTGATTGTGTCGGCCCCCTACCTAGGACAAAGAAAGGAAACGAATATCTTTTAACTGTAGTCGATGTGACCACCCGTTATCCTGAGGCATTCCCCCTTAAATCCATCACTGCCAAATCTGTAATTGCACCTTTGTTATCTATGTTCACCTCTAAAGGAATCCCCTGTCAGATCCAATCCGATCAAGGTACTAACTTTACAAGTGCTCTCTTTCAACAGGTCCTTACTGAACTGGGAATCAAACATGTTGTCTCCTCAGCCTACCATCCACAATCGCAGGGGTGTCTGGAAAGGTACCACCAGACCCTAAAATCCATGCTACGAAAATACTGCCTGGAGACTGGAGCAAGTTGGGACACTAATTTAGATTGGTTACTTTTTTCTATTCGGGAAGCCAATCACGAATCTATGGGTTTCTCACCTTTTGAGTTGTTATATGGGCGACCCATAAGGGGACCCTTAAAAATATTGAAAGATCAGTGGTTCATGCCCCAGTCAGACAGTCATACTAATGTAAATGCATATGTTAAAAATCTACAAAGTAAATTACAGGAAGTACGTAAGTTTTCTAAGTCCCACTTGTCCCGGCTCCAAGGCAAATATAAAGCCCAGTATGACAAGAAAACGAAAAGTAGAACATTTAATCCAGGGGATTTGGTTTTGGCTTTTCTACCTATAACAGGGAGCCCAATGCAAAAGAGGTTTTTAGGGCCATATAAAATTAAAGAACGGCTGGGACCACTTAACTATGTTCTTGAAACCCCAGACCGACGTAAAAAACAGCAGTTGGTACATATTAATCTGATAAAGTCCTACCTTTCCAGACCACCAGAGGAGGGTACCAGCAGTTTGCCAGTGACTCTTGTAACCATTAATGATGATGTAGCTCCTGTGGCAGTGACTTTGTCCGAGGAAAACGAAGGCACCCAATCCATTGACTTTCCCTTACCTACCAGTGCCTCATCGAATCAAGAACTATTGCTTCAGTCTGATGAGTATTTTTGTGGGCTTAACCCTTGTCAAAAACAGCAGATAATTCACTTGCTAAAACAATTTCCAACTATTACCTCAGAACATCCAGGCTCTTGCAATATTCTTAAACATGACATTCAATTAAAAGATCCAAACCAACCTCCCATTAGACAACGTCCTTATCACCTTAACCCTGTCAAGACTGAAATCCTCAAACAAGAAGTACAGTATCTTCTTGATCATAATCTAGCCGTACCTAGTCAGTCTCCCTGGGCTTCACCCTGTATCTTGGTTCCTAAACCTAATCAAACTTACCGGATGTGTACAGATTTCCGTAAATTAAACAACGTCACTGTCCGGGATGCCTACCCATTGCCACTCATTGAAACACTGCTAGATACAGTAGGAAATGCCTCTTTCATTTCTACAATAGACTTACTGAAGGGTTATTATCAGGTGCAGTTAACCCAAAGAGCCCAGGCCCTTTCTGCCTTTATTACCCCGTTTGGGCTCTATGAATATCAGGTAATGGCTTTTGGACTTACTAATGCCCCTGCCACATTCCAGAGACTCATTAACTCCGTCATCCGAGACCTACCAGGAGTTCATGCCTACTTGGACGATGTGGTGGTGGTGGCGACCAACTGGAACGAGCACGTGGTGCGTTTGAAAGGACTGTTCCAACGGTTGGAGGACGCAGGACTCGTCATTAACCTCCAGAAGTCAGTGTTTGGTCGTGGCACCGTAACCTACTTGGGTCATGTAGTGGGAAGCGGTACTGTGCGCCCAAAAGAAGCCAACGTGGAGGCGATCCTTTCCTTCCCTACACCCACGACATGAAAGGAGGTGATGAGGTTCCTCGGGATGGCGGGGTATTACCGTCGATTCTGCAGCAACTTCTCGACTGTGGCGGCACCCCTCACCACTCTGACTAGCCCTGCTCAGCCTTTCAAGTGGACTCCAGCGTGCCAGACGTCTTTTACCCACATCAAGAACTTCTTGGCTTCTGAACCAGTACTTAAGGTACCTGATTATCTGCGGCCCTTCCACCTGCTGGTTGACGCGAGTGGAATTGGAGTTGGGGCAGTGCTGTTGCAACCAGATCCATCCTCCACCATTCTGCACCCTGTGGCTTTCTTCTCTGCCAAATTGAAGAGTCACCAGGTGGGTTACTCAACCATCGAGAAGGAAGCCTTGTCCCTGATTCTAGCCGTTAACAAGTTCAAATGCTACCTACAGTCTGCTTCATGTCCAATCAAAATATTCACCGACCACACCCCGTTAGCCTTCATCCAGAAATCCAAACTAACCAATCAGAAGATTCTTCGCTGGGCACTTACTCTTCAAGAATACCGTCTCGAAATTCACCACATCAAGGGATCAGACAACATCATTGCGGACACCTTATCTCGTGCTCCAACAGGTTAACCTCCTTCATGTCCCACTTCGGAGGTCTTCGGTGGGGGGGTGTCACGGCCACCATTCTCCTTCCCCCGCCTGCCTTCCCTGTACAACAAGCAGGTTGTTTGTTAATTGCTTGAGCACTTGTCACGTCTTCTAATTAGCAGTCGCAAGTGGGATTGCTTGCTCCCACCTCAATGTAAGCCAATCAGGATACGCCGTGACTGCTTCTGGCCTGTATATATACAGGGTCTGAGCTGGATCGGTAGTCACTGGCAGCTCATTACTGCTACCCACTGCTACAAGTGTGCCTCCCTCACCTGTATTGCGTCTCGTCTTTGTATCATTTTTGTGAACTTCTCTGCTGTTCGGCTTTTTCGGCTAAGTATTTTGTAACCTGTACCTCGTAATCCCCTTATCTCACCAGTGTGTTGTCCAGTGTTAGGACAGTTATATTATCTTATATTTGTGTGTATTATTTTGTGTGTATTATGTTTACTTTACATGTATATGTTTACTGTGCACTGAATTAAATTAATGTTATGTTACTGAAATATTATTTCAACTTCCCATTCCCAGCATACCACAGTTACATGCATTTCCCTTGCTTATCTTCACTTTTTATTTTGTTATACCTTGGGTATTCGGTATGCAATTATATTTAACTTTTTTTTTATTTCACATTCTAACACCCAAGTTGTGACAGAAAGAATAGGTCTGCGTCCGTGGACCATTCCAACTCTAACGGCTTGAGCACAAGTAGAGCATCCGCTGTCACCTTCCGGATCGATTGTACATGAACTGCTGATAGGTGCCATCCCTTTAGGTAAGCGATGGTTAATGTCAGCTAGCCTGTATGACACGTTCTCTAGTCTTGTCGATTCTGATGTCTCATTATCGCTTCGATGTCCCATATCAACCTGAGGAGGTCGGATTTGTGTGGAGAGAGTTTCTCCCTCCATGACAGGACCAACATGGTCTTCAATAGGCTTTTGGCCTTTCACCGTTGCAAGAGAAGCGATTAAGGAAAGACCACTATCAGTCCTTTTAGATCTCTTCGAGCGTTTGATGCGTATCTTCTCCAGACTCCTAACGCATCTATCAGTTGTGCTCTTAGCACTGGGTCTGTCAGTATTGCGAACTGGAGAGAGTACTGAACTTCTCCACGTTAGCGTCCTGGAATCCTGACTGATTACCTTAGTCTCTTGACCGACCCTGCGATCTCCTTTTACATTTCCAAGGGAAAGGAGAGTTGGTGTGACCACAGGTTTCAATGGTTTTTTAGCCATTGAAGCCTCTGAGCTGGATAGAATTGAGACTTCTTGAAGCTTATCTTGCATTCTCGATGATCCGGGAACCGGATCACTTTCTTGGATGATCATAGACCAGCCACTACGGGTGCTGCCCACCCCAGCCTTTCATCCAGGTTTGGTTTTTGCGTGACTGTGTCCACTAATCCCGTGAAAATGCTTAGGACTATGTTTAGTCCGACAAGTATCTTTCCTAGGATATACTTTATGCTCTGTAACTTGAATTCTAGGTAGGAGGGGAGTGGGTGACTGACTGGAAGTTGTCAATGGACATCTTTCAGGTCTGACAAGACTACGAACACCCCTTCTTCAAATAGGGTCCTTATGTTTAGAAGGATTAACATTCTGAACTTGCTGTTTTATTTGAACTTTTTCAGTGGCGACAAGTCCAGAATGGCTCTGAGTTGTCTTGAGTCCTTCTCGTGAACACAAAACAGCCTTCCCTGGAATTCGATGGACTCTACTTTCCTCGCCGCCTGTATGCTCTAGAACTCTAAGGCATACTCTTCCAGGAGGGTTTTGGAGTGTAGGAAGAGTTGAGGAAATGATGGTGGAGGCATGTCTACTTCCCATCCTAGACCCATCTTGATTAGGCCTTGGACCCAAGGATCGAAGGTCCAGCGATCCTGAAGGAACCTCCCTCCTATCAGAAGCGTCTGTTTGCTTCGCATAATCAGAAGGTTTACATATCCGACCGCTTGCTTGTGGCACCGCGGTCATTGTGACTGTGGGATGTTGTTGAACATCGCAAGGAAAACTACTAGACTTTTCCTTCCTTTTAGGTTGGGGACCCACAACTGCGGAAGACTTTCTCTTTGAAAAGATGCCCCACTTTTGGAGAAGCCCTATGTTCTCCATGGTGGCCTCCTTAATCGTCTTTCTAACTATCTCGTTTTGAAAAAGGTCTCTAACACAGATGTTGGAAGAAATCAGCTTCCTAGTTGCGTGTTTCACTGTCACGGCAGAGAGCAAAAAACTTTCTACAGGATCTCCTACCCTTCATAAAGGCATAAAGGTCTTTCACTAAGGTAGCCATATGCATTTTGGCCAAAACCATGAGCATATCTGGGGTAGTTTGGTGGGTTGAACACAACTCTATGTAGTTCTGTAAGGATAGGAAGGCTGCAAGTCTTTCCTTTGTCTCTTGTTCGTTATACAAAAGAAACTCCGATAGTTTACGAAGATTCTCACTAAACTGTCGACTAGCAACATTCGCGTCTAGTCTTCCTACTGAAAAGGTTAAGTGGACTTCCTTCCAATCCTTCTCCTGCCTGGGAAAGGCTAGTGACAGAGGCTTGCCCTCCTCGAGTGCAGGATAAGGTCTACCTGCTTCCACTGCCTTAGCAACAAATTTAAATGCTTTCCACGTAAAGGGGAATGATATTGAAGCAGGAGCAAAAAAGGAAGGGTGTTTGTTACCTAGTGTGACTACTTTCGACACCGAGTAACCCGCCTTTCTCAGGCTACTTGACAAAATAGCCTGTGCCTTATCATGGTCGAGAACCATGACCTCCTTCAGTTCCGTATCTTTCCTTGATGTTAGTCATGTCTCAGACGAATGAAGCAATTAGGGAAAGCGTCAAAGCTTGGCCAAAATTGGATTTTGTCCAAAGGAACAGCACCCATCTTCTCTGAGATGTAGAGTTTGCTCTTTAAAATCGACATAAACTCCGCAAACCTCCAGGGATTGATTTTGGAGCATGTCGGAAGGTCTTGGTCTCTGAATCGCTTGTATGACCCCTTTTCATCTTGTTTTCGAAGGTTTTCTATTAGACTTTTCATTTGGACCCATAATTGGTCCATTCCATCTAATAGAGGGGTAGGGGGTGAAGATGTCGATGTCAATGGCTCTAGAGCCGGCACAGACGGAAGCAATTTCGACACGACATTCTCCCCCTCCTCCTGTGGGGGCTTCCTACCCTCCTCCCCAAAGGCTATCTGGCATCAGGGAGGTGTTAATCGTGCCTCTGGCACCACTATTTCCTTACTTGCTTTCGGTAATAGTAGGTTACGCATCCAATCATTAGGTAGGTATGGTCCTGGAGATATTTTCTGGAAGCCTCTCACCCAATTGCGTAGTTTGTTACGAGCTGCATCCCTAGACTCTATCGACTTGGGATTCTCGAAACCCTCGGACATTAAGGTCCGACATACATTTCACACTTGCGGGTTCCAATAATGCAAGGATTCGGAAATAATATTGCAGGGGGCATGAAACCAGTATGTATTATGACCATAAAAACACTTACTCTTGATATTGCAGAAGACTGCAACACATGTCATCTGGGGTTCCTCCTGTAAAGAAACGAAAGCAGAATGAGTATACAATTGATTATCTCACTGATAAGCAATATATAAAAGTCATCTTTTAACAAATAGTTTAGGATAGTAAACTAGAAGGGATAGTAGGAGAAACATACTTGTGTATCCCCTGCAAGCAAATGCTGTTACCTCCCCTCAGTATTAACTATAAGGAGATTCCTCTATCAAGGGAATTTCAGTAAAGGGTTCTAACCTCTAGGGCTAGAGAAGTGTACAATTCACTGCCCCTTTTTATTCTTAACACTGTGGGGCAAGGATGGCTGATTTCTAATCAGAGTAGTGAAGGAATTCTCTTCTTTCAATATAGGAACGGTACCAGCAGAAGCCCGCACAAGGGTACCCACGATATGTTAGAAATAACTACTGTATGATCATGCTATAGTTTTCTGTTTGCAGTATATACTATATTGCAAATTACTGGTTACTGTATGATTATATATAATGAAGTTCAGCCAGTGTGCTGCCTTTGTGGCAAGCATCTGATGGTTCGGTCCAGCCAGCATGACGTCAACTGGACTAGGAAGAATAAAAGACATATATTTGTGTATCCTACCCAAACTATTTGCTGTGGCCTCCCTTACAATATTAAAACAGAGTTTCCCGATCATGGAGACTCAAGGATAAGGGTTCTACCCTTCAGGGGTTAGAAGTGTAATACCACCAACCCTTTAAAATATTTAATATTGTAGGGTAATATAAAAACTGATTTCTAATCAGAATATTAAAGGAATTCTATTCTTTCAATATAGGATTGGTCTCAGCAAACACCCGGGAAAGGATACCCAAGATATATTGGAAAATAACTACTAGTATAATATATTACAGTAGTTTTTCTATCTGCAGTATATCTTATACTGCAAATATACTGACTACCTGTATGAATATATACTGTAATTCAGCCGGCATATAGCCGGCATAGCTAGTTCCTGCCGGCAATTCCAGCATGCTAGCTAAAAGAGAGAGAGAGAGAGAGAGAGAGAGACAGCATGGAGTGAAGGCTACCTATAACTGTGTATGTATACAGTAATTAAGGATGTACAAATCTAATTTTACTGCCCTTCTCCAGAAAGAAGGTTCGAATGGAAGAGGAGAATGTAACATTCAGGCTTCCATTCAGGCACAGTGCTGCCTCCGGCAGCACTAGTACAGATGGCGTGCTGCTGGCTGAGTCAGCACCTATCTGTGCCTGCCACCCCGACAACAGAACTTGTGGGCAGTAGTCCAAGGGAGAACTGTAGAACCTTGATAACAGAAGGGACTTCCCACCTACAGCCATCATGGCTGCCGACAGATGACATGGCTACCAACAGCATGCATCGCCGCTAGCAGCCGGCATAGCCGCCGACAGTTGAAAACACATTGTCGCCGGCAGCCAACATGGCCGCCGACAGTTGTCATGGCTGCCTGCAGCTGGCATAGTCGCAGGCAGCCTGACAACGGCTGCAGAGAGGGAGTCTGACCGGCCCCGGTAACCCACTGGCAACAGTGAGGTTGCAGGACGCCGGCTCAAGAAAGACAATGGCTCAGCCATCATAAAAGAACAGAGGCAGAGGGAAAAGGGTCCTGTATGAAGTGTGAAAGGAGCTGGCAATGTTGCCGGACCTATACACCCTAAAGAAACTGTTTCATTATGGGCGCCATCCTAAGCGACAGGAGGATCTTCTATTCTCCAGCCTAGGGTATGCCAATACAGTTAAGGGGACGGCAGCAGTGCCGCCTCCTCTCAACAAGGGAGAAGCAGAGTTCTAGTTCTGCACCATCCTAAGCCTCAGAAGTGTACTACTCTTCAGCCTAGGGTCTGCGAGCAAAGGACTAGTCTACTAGGCTACAAGGAGAAGGTGGTGGCATCATACAACCACTTCAGGTGTAGCCTAGGGAGGGCTAGCCTCCTATGCCGGCAGCCTAGCCAGCAGGGGAATGACTATTCATCCTGGTGACCGACTGCCAGCACAAGACTAAATACTCTGAGGTTCTGAACGAATCCCAAAACTTGCCATCTGCTGTTTAGGGAAGAGACAGATAACCCTAGGCTAGTCATACCTGAATTAAAACTCGAGGCACGACCCACTAGGGTTGTAGCCTAAGGCTACACTCAGAGGGAAGAAAGATTACCCTTAAATATCTATTAGAGAGGAGCATCGGTTATATAAAATTCTAGGAGATATCAATCTCCGATGAATTGATAACCAATACATGTGGGTAACCGGGGAATGTCGAAAGTATATGTTGCCTAGGTTAGGTTACCTAAGCAAGATGAGATCTCGGTTACCTATATCACCGAAACTGACATATACGATCGACACAGAAAAGGAAAATTATGCATATAAATATCTTTACAAATATGAAATGCCTAAATAGCTTCCATAATTAGATTATTAATGCTATTTAAACCGGGATTGTCATTCTACTAACTAAATAACACATGCTTAATGAACGACAGCGCCCATGGCGCCTCCGGTAACAGGCCTAGCTCCTAAACACAATAAATTACTTTAATTTCACTGTGAGACAGGAGCTAAAATACACATACTCAACTTTCCAGAAGCGAGAGAAGCTGCAGATAGCATAATGATAATCCTTGAAAATCGATCAAAAAAGTCAGATCAACAGGGAACACCACCGTGCGAAATTACTACAGAATTAGGAATGTCCGCCATCTTTGATATGGTGCTGTTGTGATACTCAATAGTAGGAATGGGAACTAAAGGTAACCTTGATACGGCTCCCCTTCTAATTATGCCACTTTCCCCCTCAAAGTGTAAACGCTATTCGGGGTGCAAATTGCTATGTGACATGTCAAGAATACGACCCCTGATATTATGCGATATCCTTGAGAGAAATTTAAGAATATTCGCGCCAGGAGTTAGAATTCTGGAGACCTAAAGGTAAATTCTCTGGGAATATCACTATAGTCAAATATCCCTTAGGAAGCTACTATTAGGAACCTTCCGGCAGGACGACATGGCTTGAGCCCAAAAATGTATATATATGTATATACATGTAAATATACTATATATATATATATATATATATATATATATATATATATATATATATGTATATATATGTATGTATACATATATATATATATGTATATATATTTATTTATTTATTTCTGTCTGTGTCAACCAAAATTACTGATATCGAGTTCTATCTTTGGAAATATATATCCGCTGGAAATTCATTTATGATAAATGTTTCTGGATGGGCACAGATTCCAACAGATTTTGTAGATTGGAGAACAAAACCCTTAGAAATGAAACTACAAGAGAGATTACTCAAGTGCCATATGTGAATGAGATCATGGTGAGGGGTTGATGGAAGTGGTTTATGCTTAGATATGAAGGGCTTAGACAGTAACTAAAACTTGAGCAGTGTAAGTCAAACTTATATTTTCTGACATACAACAATTGCTTTTGTTGTTTAAGTAGCAAATAATCCAATAAGAATAACCTTGAAGAAAATTAGAGAAATTTCCACCGAGGTTAGAAATAAAAAAAATGCTCTTTGGCTACTCTTTAAAAGAAAAATTTTATAAAAAGTTTCTATCTCAGTATTCATATTGATAATTCACATCATTAAAAAGAGATTAAGTGGCAAAAAGTTACATATAATTAGACCATCTCATTCTAAATCAGTGAACAGGATGAAAGTCTGGCAAATTTAAGGGAATTGCACATTCTTTTCCAACTCCCCCTCCACCGGATAATTATTTTTTAAAGTTTTCTCATTAGACAAGCGTCTGAAAGGAGTAGTTAATAGCTCACTGAAAAAAAGTCTTCTAGAGCCTCTGCTTAACATAGCATCAATTTCCAGGCCAAAAGAGTTACAGCAACTCTCACTCTTCTTTTCCATTTTATTATCAGTATTTTAGTCTTAGAAGAAGGTTTTGTAAAATCTGACCAGCAATAAAAGAAATAAGAAGAAGAAGGAAAAAAAAAACTCCACTTGGATACCTTTTGATTCTGTTACGGTAATTTCAACGTATATATGATTCCCTCGTGACATGAAAAATACGATAATTCAGAGGAATATGAAGGAAAGGCCGAGAAGGTGAGTAATGAAAATAGGTTTAAAAATACTCGGTTAAGGAATTCATGTTTTATGTCAGAGCATTTGGTCATTCTAGTGTAATGTTTATTTCACGTTTTAATTATATTTTTCATGATTATCATTATTTTGTAAGAATAAGAATATTTGAAAATCCCAACTAAGGATAAATTAATTATGATAGTATTACAGCATAAATAATATCACAGTATTTTCTCCTCTCATACAATTAAGACAATTTCCCAAAAATTCTCATTCATAAATGTAAGGAATACATGCATTTGTATTATGTTTGAGTTATATTAAAAGCTTTTATTTTATATTTCCAAAAGACTGTCGTTAATGTGAATAAGAGATGATGATGTTGTAATACAGGTTGTGTCCTTAATTAATTTTGTTATTCATATTTTGCTTCAGAGGACAGGAAAGGAGCAAAGAAAATGGAGTGGCTTTTCTTATGAGTAATAATCTTGCAAGTAACTCCCTTTTACCCCCAAAGGACGTACTGGTACGTTTCACCAAACTCATCCCTTTACCCCCATGGACGTACTGGTACGTCCTTGCAAAAAATGCTATTTAAAAATGATTTGCATATTTTTGATAATTTTTTGAGAAACTTCAGGCATTTTCCAAGAGAATGAGACCAACCTGACCTCTCTATGTCAAAAACTAAGGCTGTTAGAGCAATTAAAAAAAAATATACTGCAAAATGTGCTTGAAACAAAATAACCCCATGGGGGTTAATGGTTGGAAATTTTCAAATAGCCTGGGGCTAAAAGGGATAGAAGATTTTTATAATATATTGATAGAATTGTAGGATTGATTATCAAATTGAATAAGAAGTACAAACATATACACCAACACCATTCCATACAGAGGAAGATATATAATTTTTTTTGTGACGATATGTAGAATTCTTGAAAAAAAAAAATGTCTCAATTTGAATTTGGTTTATTTGATTTCAATGCTGAAGTAGGTCAAAAGAAAAGGGGGAGTATCGGCAGTAGGTAAATTTGAAGTAGGCGTAAGAGATGGAAGAGGAGATACACTTGAAGAATTTTCTGAAGAAAGCAATCTAAAAATCATGATCCCCTTTTCCATAAAAAGGAAGCTAGAATATGGATATGGAGAAGATCAAATGGAGAAACAAAAAAATGAGATAGATTTTATTTTCATTGAAAAAAATTTAATCTAGTTAAAAATGAAACAGTAGTGATATAAAAAAACAAAATAACTTTGCCAATAGAAAAATGGAGCACCTGAGCCGGTACCAAAAGTAACAGTGAGAAAAGTAAAGAAAGCTTTAAAAGGCATGAACAGAGGCAAAAGAGTAGGATAAGATGGGCTAACAATGGACTTAATAGTCGATGGAGGAGATTTCATAGTAGTAAAACTCGCTGAACTTTACACAAATTTTTGCAATACTGTTGTATACATACAGCTTGGAAAAGCTTTTATCATTTTACTAATTCACAAAAAGTGAGACACAAAAGACTAGAAAAAGATACCGCCCAATAAGTTTACTTTCAGAAATATATGAAATATTTACAAAGATAACATTAGGCTAAGTAGAAACACAGCTAGACTTTATTCAACGAAAAGAGCAGTCAGGCTTTAGAAGCAGGTATAAAACAACTGATCATATCCATGTAATCAACAAACTAATGGAAAAATTAACAGCGTATGATCAACCACTATGTATAGCCTTTATAGACAACTAGAAAGCTTTTGATTCTATCAAAACGTCAGCAGTAATGAAAACACTTTTACAACAAGGAAGAGATGAAAATTATTTTAGAGCAAGAATCATAAGACTGCATTCAAATAGTAAGAAAATTTGAATTGAGAAAGTAGTTAAACAGAGAGAAATCATCTCTACTAGATTGTTCTCAGCGAGCATAGAAAGAAGTTTTTAACAATTTAGATTTGGATAATGTTGGAATTAACATTAATGAAGAATACCTTAGCAAATTAAGATTTGCAAATGACCTACTTCTACCTAATGAATCATGGGAAGAATTTCAAAATATGATGGAATATTTAAATAGAAAAAGCAGAAACGTAGGGCTGAATACTAATATGAGTAAAGCTAAGATAAAGTTTAATAAAAATACAGACAACAGATAATGGTTAAACATAAACCTTTGGAGATTGTTAAAGATTATATGTACATAGGACAGACAATAAGAGTTTCCCCTGGGCAGACCGAAATTGAAAGAAAGATAAACATGGAATAGAGAGCTTATGGTAAACAGAATGATATTATGAAAGAAAATTGCCCTTTTCTCTAAAACGAAAAGTAGTTAATCAGATGATCTTACCAGTATTAACTTATGCATCAACACTTGGAGACTTACTAAAGCCTTATAATATATGCTAGTTACAACTCAGAGAAATATGGAAAGAATAATGATGGGAATAACACTAAGAGAAAGAAAAAGAGCAAGACGGATGCGAGAGTAAACTAAAGTAGAGGATATTCTAAGAACATGTATGGAAAGGAAATAGACATGGTTAGGACATATAAGGAGAATGACAGAGAGCAGATAAAAAAAGAACGATAATAGAATGGGGTCGCTAAAGATTGCAAAAGAAGCATGAGTAAGAAAGAAAAGACGAAGGACTGACGGCTAAGAAAATGTGCGGGTATATACTGGCATGCAAAGACCATAAACAGACATGTGTAGAAGCACAAGCCTGAGGCCTACGTCCTGCAGTGGACTAGCAACGGCTGATGATGATGATGATGGTGGTAATGATGATGATGATATATATATATATATATATATATATACATATATATATATATATATATTTATATATATATATATATATATACCATATATACATATATACAAAAACACAAACACACACACACACATATATATATATATATATATATGTATATATATATATATATATATATGTATGTATGTATATATATATATATATATATATGTATATGTATTTGTATAGGTCAGACTGGCGCGACTATTCAATGAATGTCTGAAGAAGAGCAAAACGCCAGAAGAGTGGAATAAAGCTATCCTCATTCTACTCTACAAAAAAGGTGACCCCAGGGACATGAACAACCAACTGCCAATCAGCCTCCTTAATGTTATTATAAAATTTTCACCAAAGTTATTATCAACCGAATTGTAGGAAATCTTGATGAAACCAGCCAAGGGAACAAGCGGGCTTTAGAAGAGGCTACTCCACAATTGACCATCTACAAACAGTAAACCAAATAATTGAGAAAACAAATGAATATGAAATAACACTAGTAGTAGCATTTGTAGATTACACCAAAGCATTTGACTCGGTTGAAACTGAGGAGGTCATGTCAGCGCTCGAAGAACAGGGAGTTGACTCAGTTTACATTAATGTACTCTGTCACATCTAAGGACCATGCAACATCATTTATTCGCCTCCACAAGGACTCTGAACCATTCCAATTCAAGAGAGGTGTCAGACAAGGGGACACTAGCTCACTCAAACCGTTTTACTGCCTGCCTGGAGAGAGCTTTCCAACAACTCAAGTGGCAAGAAAAAGGAATAAAAATAGATGGAGAATATCTAAGTCACCTAAGATTTGCTGATGACATCATTATCATTGCTCACACCAAAGAAGAGCTTCAACATATGCTCACCGAGCTAAATGAAGCAAGCAAATCAATTGGCCTCCACATGAACTTCCAAAAGACCAAAGTCATGAGCAATAAATATACTGAAAATGCAGATGACATACTTGAAATTGAAAACCAACAATTGAGGAAGTGGACCACTACACCTACCTAAGACAACGAATCTCTCTACATGACGCCTGTAAAGAGAGCGAAATAAAAAGAAGAATAACCCTCGGTTGGCAAGCGTTTGGAAGAGCCAGTACAGTGTTAAAAAATAAGAAGATTCCTATCATCTTAAAAATGAAAGTCTATGATCAGTGTATCCTCCCCACTGTCACCTATGGGGCCGAAACTTGGAATCTAAAAAAAAAGCTTTCCCTTAAATTACGAACAATGCAGAGGGCACATGAGAGAATTATGCTAAATCTAACATGGAAGGATAGAAAAACAGCTAAATGGATACGTCAAAAAACTAAAGTAATGGATATCCTTGAAACCATTAGCAAGCTCAAATGGAACTGGGCGGGGCACATTGCCAGGATGACAGACAACCTATGGACATCACGAACAACCTTCTGGACATCCCGAGGATACACAAGAAACCGAGGAAGACAAAAAACCCGCTGGCGAGATGACTTAGACCAACATAAGCAACAGTGGCACAGAATAACTTGCAATAGAAATCTGTGGAGGAACCTGGGGAAGGCCTACATCCAACAAAGGACTTTTGAAGGCTGAAATGATGATGATGATGATATATATATATATATATATATATATATATATATATATATATATATATATATATATATATATATATATATATATATATATATATATATATATATATATATATACATACATGGGAGTGTGTGTGCATATGCGTGATGTGATGTACAGGTCCAATAAACACCGGGGAAACTGTACAAAATATTGTAGGTTTTAATATAGTGGGATATTTTATTCACAAAAGTTTATTGTAGCTAAGAAAAAACATTACCTTCAGTATTAGGAAAAGGCATATGGAATTTATTGAAGACAGAACCTTATGTAACCTGATATCAGATAAGGTGAAATTGTTTCACTATATTGATATATGTGTATAGCCTGGTAATGAAAATTTAGATTACTCATTTTTACAGATTGAATGGCTTGGTAATGTCAATAGATTTTAAATAGGGTTGGATAGTAATAGTTGTTTACTTTATTTGGATTACCGTATAAACATTTATAATGATAGATTTAAATTTAGCGTACACGATAAGCTAAACAAAATATTGACATATGTGCATTTCTACTCAAACTGTAGAAACATATTTAATATCATCAATTGTTAGAAAAAATAATGTTAATGTAGCATTTAGATGGAATAGCACAAAAAAAAAAAAAAACAGCTCTCATAAAGATATCTACTGGAAGTGCAAAAGGATACATATATCACATCCTATGGAAGTCATATGAACGATTGTATATCTGTCAAACAGGTAAAGCCCTTCAAAAGAGAATTGAACAGCGTAAGAATAGCGTAGGACGTACTCAAGATATCAACACATTGTTTATGTTCTATATAAAAAAAAATCATACATTTACTTGGTAATATGCAAAGAAACTAATTCATTACAATAACTTATTAGAGAAGAAATCATAGAGGCAATTTTCATAAAAGAAATATTTGAGGATATTTTGAATATAGGTCATGCAATGTACAAACTCGATGCACATATGTGTGAAGATGTTTCCAAGCTTCACAAAATTTAGTTTATTTAAGCATGCCTAAGTTGAGTGACCCCTGAATTCTGTCTTAAGAATTATGTACCTCATAATATGCATGTCTGTGGGATATTCTTTTTTATCTATACTATCCTTTGTATGTATATATATATATATATATATATATATATATATATATATATATATATATATATATATATATATATATATATATATATATATATACATATGATAACTTTTGCACATTTAAACGTGTTTTTTATATTCAAATAAGCTATATAAATTTTTGATATATAATGTCTGGATTCTCTTAACGACCTCGGGATCAGAGCCCCAGGCGAAATCACACAAAGACAAGAGCTTGTGACCGGCCGGGAATCGAACCCTGGTCGGCAAGCATGTATAGACAGTGACTAAACCACTTGGCCACGTAGAAAGATAAAAGTCAATGACAATTTTTCTGTACTTATATCTGTCGAATTCAGGTGTTTTGTACTTGGAATTGAAATCAATCCATCTTCACCATCGTAGCTAATTGGTAGTTGTTACTTGGCATTCGATTAATGATAAATTTTGCACATTTAGACGTGTTTTTTCATATTCAAATAAGCCATATAAATTTTTGATATATTAATATCTGGATTCTCTTAACGACCTCGGGATCAGAGCCCCAGGCGAAATTATAATCAATTCAATATGCATATGCTTTAAAGTGTTAAATTTAATTTAAATGTTACGTGCTCTCCAGTAAATTAAAACTCCAACATTTCATAGAAAGTGTCATATCACAAACACTGATACGTATCTTAAAATAATACTTTGATATTTTCTTTAACATGAATAATCCATGTTCAAATATATTACCATTTATGAAAATAATTTCCTTGATACTAAATAGATTATCGTTTCTGTATAACACTGAAATATGATGTTAGATTTCATTTGATACAAAAGCTTATAATTAATATTAGCTATGAGTATGAACTGGATATATCAAACGAACAACTGTATTTAAACAAGCAGAGAGGAAACAGTAGGTTATCAGTTGATTGACAAACGCAAGCCATGTATGTTTTATGATTAAAACTTATAACTTTAGATTTTCATTTTCCCCTCTGTTGTTCATATTTATTTAATCGTCATGACGACAGGCTTACGTCAGATGATATTACAAAATTTGTGTGAGTAACCATATTTTTTTTATAATTGTTTCTTTTTATTCTAATATTACAAAGCTGTTTTATATATCTGTAATTTTTATGTATTACTAATCCACATACCTTTGACAGTGATGAGAGTTACTCCTAATTTTATCATTTTTAAAACAAAACGTTCCTCGTTTTGAATTGTCAATAAAAGAACAGAGGTTTTTAGTCTCTGATAGATAGCGAAAGTCTTGAAATAATAGGATAGAATTTATAATCTAATGTCAAACCTTTAGAGTAATGGATCTCAGCTGGAATTTGTTGTATGTACAGGGTTAGTTAATGATATCGGAACTGTGGTTCTACTGTACAGTTCTGTATTGATAAGTACCATCAGTACTGTACCAAATACCTATTTTTCATCGTTGATTTTTACTAAGCTTGGATGACTTTTAATGACTTATATTTAACATATACACTGTTTTATTGGCATAGCTCTTTACATGATTATTCTCGGACAATTATTACCATCGTAAACAATCAATGTAAACCTGGAAGATAGAGAACTCTTTTGGAGCCATTAGCTCATAAAACGTGATGTCATCTTCGATCCATTAATTCAAAAGTACACTAAAACTTGCAGACTTATTATTAGTGATATGTTGTCCAAACAGAATATTCAAAGCTAAGAATAATTGATCTGATTAATATTTTTGGACCTCCCTAACTAAAACACCAATGCTATAATATATGGCGTCATTGTCGCAGAGGTCATGGGGTTTATAAACATTGACAATTAGTGATCTAGCAGGAAATTGGGATTAATGACACTTACTTTCAGTCTATATATTGCGAAGAACGCTGGTGGGTTTGCGCAATGGTTATGGTCACAATCTGTTTAGTAAATTACTGTTACCTTCAATTCTTAAACTCGTTTGAATTCTTACCCTACAGTTTTAGTTTCCCAGTTACAGTATGTCTTAATGTCATAGATTTTGTGGATTCCTTGAACGAAATAAGTATAATCAACTAACTTCTAAATGATTGAATTCTGATATACAATTGAAAAGATATAACAGAAACAAAAGTAATTCATGTTCTAAAACCAATGGTTCAAATCTTCAGGAGAGCTTGAAAATACTTTAACTTGATGTTTAAAAATACCAGATACGAATTATATATATTTACGGTCAGAAATTAAGTCTTATACCATTTCGAGTAAAAAAAATTATAATTCACTGATATACCATTCGTACAACATTTAGCACTGTTTTAAAACTGAAGAACTTAATGAAATTAGTTATATTTCTCTGTTGTGTATTTTTATGGTAAATAGAATTACTTATATCTGAGAATAGATAAACTAAAGTAGGTAATATCAAAGACCATAAAATTAGAAAATTTTATTTTTTTTTTTCCAAAACTTATAAATATTATTCAATACACATTTTCCGGCAAAAAAAAAAAAATCAATTCCAATGGCAAAAAGTTATATGGCAAATATTCCACCCACCGTCCCTCTCATATATTTAGTTAAATTTTAGTTGGGTTATATTATACCTTTTTATTCAACAGATTTACCGTATGTGCCACTAGACCCCCATGTATTTCCATGTGGTCGTCCAATGAATATTAAGGATTAAGTAGGCCCACCATCTCTAAAGAAATAAAGGTCAAAATGGTTTGAAACACTCACATACGTAGGAAAATCATATTATAAGTTCCTGAATAATTTCTAGATCTATTTAGAAATCAACCGACTTTCATGTAACAATTATTCTGAACTATCGCGCGGATAATAGACAGAAGGTTCTATAGGATAGCGGGCTAAGAGTGTAGACAGTCTAACTAGTTTTCTTTCAATATAACATAAATTGTCTAATTACTAGTCATTTGTTCTTAGCTTAATTATTTTGTACCTTGGTGTCAAGTCTTGATAATTTTACTTATATATGACCCATCTTCTACATTATTTGTTATAATTGTGTTTAATGTAAGCACGAAATTCAATATTTTAATACAAAATTGGCTTTACTTTCAATCTTTTGATCAAATATTTCCACAAATAGTTTTAAATTCACAGAGGTCTTTTCACGATGGAGTCTTCCTTTTATTTACCTCTAGATCTGATATAACTTTCAGGGGAGATATTATTTTATTTTTACTGGCAACGAGCTAAAAATTGGGAATAATCGAAAAATTATTCTCTCTCTCTCTCTCTCTCTCTCTCTCTCTCTCTCTCTCTCTCTCTCTCTCTCTCTCTCTCTCTCTCTCTCTCTCTCTCTCTCGTCATCTATACGATTATCTAATATTACATTAAAACTGGAAAACCGACCTAATTATAAAAGATTATTAATCATCTTAGGTAGCTTGAATTTTTCTATCTTATTTTATAAACTTTGGTAGAATTAAATTTACAAAGTTAAACAAGCTTATGCAATTATAGTCTCTAATCCCTTAATCCATTCCGGGAATTCTGAGAAAAAGTCACAGCTTCCGACCAAGAAAAATGAGTTATTCTTCAAACGCAAATCGTCGGAAAAGAAGAAGAAGAAAAAAAAAAAACATTTGCTCTGAGAAGATATCCCTGGAATAAATTATTTATTTATGTATGTACGTACACATGTACTTATGTATGAAAAGCATTATTATGAATAGGGAAAGGAGATACTATGCTTTTATATATGAAGCATAATGACCAACTCTTCGCTATAGGCGACCTATTGGAAACGTCCCTGTCTGGTGATCGCAGGACTGGGGTTCGAGTCCCGCTCATACTCGACAGTTTCTTGTAGTGTCTGTAAAATCACCATCCTTGTGTGCTAAGTATAGGATGTTTAGGGGAGCCTATACGCGTACTTGCTGAGTCATCAGCAGCCATTACCTGGCCCTCGCTAGTCCTAGCTTGGGTGGAGAGGGGGTTTGGGTTCTGATTATATATATATATATATATATATATATATATATATATATATATATTATATATATATATATATATATATATATATATATATATATATATATATATATATATATATATATATATATATATATATATATATATATATATATATATATATATATATATATATATATATATATATATATATATATATATATATATATATATATATATGTATATATATACATATATATATACATATTTATATATATATATATGTATATATATATATATGTATATATATATATATGTATATATTATGTATAAATATATATATATATATATATATATATATATATATATATATATATATATATATATATATATATATGGTCAGTCTTTAGGGCATTGTCCTGCTAGGTAGGGCACTGTCACTGTCCCTTACCACTGCCTTTCATGAGAGGTCTTTAAAATCTTTAAAACTTGATTTCCTATGGAACATGTACTGTAGCTAGTAATATCTACTCCCTACTAACTGGGGTTGCCAACTTGCATACCTCTTCAGATAATAGTTACCACAAAAAAAAAGAAATGTCTAGGTAGATATTCTTTGTTCTATATTTACTTAATATGCACTTCATGTGTTACTTCTGATGTTATTAACAGTAAAATCTGTGCTCTATGAAAATGACCTTTTATATTAACCTGGAAAAGTTAAGGATGAGGTTCAGCCGTTTTAGCTTTCATTCCTCTCCTTTATTCTATTTTCAAAAAACTTTTTCCTTTGAATACCATTGAATATTAATCACCACCTATCTATCGCTAACTTCAAAACTGTACTCCTAATTAATAAAGCCCTAAGAAGGGTATTGGGAGTTAAATGGAAGGACAGGATTAGAAATGAAACTATAAGAGAGATTACTCGAATGCCATATGTGGATGAGATCATGATGAGGGATAGATGGAGATGGTTTGGACATGCTCTTCGCACTCCCCAAGAGAGATTAGTTCACCAAACCTTCAACTGGGCTCCACTAGGGATTAGAGGAGTTGGAAGATCCAGGCATACAAGGCTAAGGACTATGAAGCGCGAAGTAGAAGATGATGAATGGGGAAGTATTGAACTAAAAACTCAAGATAAAGACGAACGGCGAAATCTAACAGAGACCCTTTGTGTCTATAGGCGTACGAGATGATAATGATGAGGAATTAACACAAATTCACACTTACGTGACGGCGCCGAGTAAGGTTGTGGACTCAAAGGCAGGTAGGAAACGACTGAGTAATATTATTGTAGAACATTCTCCTTATATACAAAACCTCAAGGCAACAGGACATAACAAGTTCACAAGACAGACAATATTACAGAGGAAAAACCAGACATGAATTTTCATGTTCGTTTTAGTGCGAGGGAAGAGCGAAGATACAAGCATAATATATACAAAAGGAATTATGTACAATTGTGTGAAACACGGTTGGTACATGGCTCCCCCCCTAAAAATGACATACTGTACATGTTAAATAGGGCGCCCTGATCTAGAGAGGCGAACTGTAGGCGGGTCATCTGGCAGAAGATAAGCAGGTTTTAGACGATCAATGGAGACCCAGTCTTCTTTGCCCCGAATGTCTAGGAGGAATGCTTTCGGACTGCATCATATCACAAGGAAAGGGCCCGTGTAAGGGGGCGTTAGTGGTGGCTTGCTGGTGTCGTTGCGCAGGAAGACGTGCGTTGCAGAGTGCAAGTCCGTTGGTATGTGATGCTTCGCTGGGGGCTTGTAAGTCTGGCGGCACGGAGTAAATTTTCCCACGACGTGACGTATGCGCTGGAGATTGTCGGAAGAAGTTGTAGAAGGAAAAAATTCGGCAGGGACGACCAACGGGTCGCCTTACACCATTTAAGCTGCCGAGACGTCGAGGGCGTCTTTAGGAGTGGTCCTTAGTCCCAGGAGGACCCAGGGAAGCTGAGTAAACCAGTTGTGATCCTTGCAGCGGGACATCAAAGCTGCTTTGAGGGTGCGATGAAAACGTTCAACCATTCCATTGGCAGCGGGGTTGTAGGCCGTTGTCTGATGTAGGGTGATGCCCAGGAGATTCGCTAATGACGTCCACAATTGAGAGGTGAAAGTGGTTCCCCTGTCAGAAGTAATATGCTCAGGGATACCGAATCTTGAAATCCATCCAGAGAGTAAGGCAGATGTACATGAGGCGGACGTTGCAGTTTCCATGGGAATGGCTTCAGGCCAACGAGTGGAGCGGTCGATGACGGTAAACAGGTAACGATGTCCTTGTGATGTGGGTAGGGGGCCTACAACGTCGACGTGAATGTGTGCGAAACGACGCTGAGGTTGGGGAAAGGTGCCCACTCCTGAATCCGTGTATCGATGTACTTTGGAAGTTTGGCAAGAAGTACAGGCGCGGACCCAATCTTTAGCATTCTTAGAAATGCCGTGCCAAATGAACTTTGCCTTCAGCAGCTGTGCAGTAGAACGGCACGAGGGATGTGAAAGGCCGTGGATGAAATCAAACACCTGTCGGCGCATGGGAGCAGGAATCCAAGGTCGCGGTCTACCAGTACTGACGTTACAGAGGAGGGTGGTGTTGGAGTCTTCGAGGGGAAAATCTTCCCAATGGAGGGACGTGCAGGATGTCCTACAAGCTTGATACTCTGGATCCTGTCGTTGGGCTTCAGCCAGGGCGTTGTAATCCAATCCCAGTTGAACGGCAGCCAACGTGTTTCTTGACAGGGCATCGGCAACGGTATTAATTTTCCCAGGGACGTATTGGAAGGTGCAATTGTATTCAGCCACGGCGGAGAGATGTCGGCGTTGACGGGCGGACCAGGCGTCAGACTGTCGAGTGAAGGCGTGCACCAGAGGCATGTGGTCTGTGCGAATGACGAAGGGCGTACCTTCTAAGAAATGGCGAAAGTGACGGACAGCCAAGTGCACCGCCAGCAATTCTCGATCGAAGGTAGAATAACCCGATTCTGCCTTGGACAGTTTTTTGCTGAAGAAGGCCAATGGGCGGGGCGAGCCTTTGACCACCTGCTCGAGTTCTGCACCAATAGCGACGTCGCTGGCATTGGTGGAGAGAAGGAGAGGGGCGTGAGGGATAGGAAAAGTGAGAGCCGCAGCAGTTGATAGGGCCTTCTTTGCATTGCAAAAGGCTGCTTCTTGAAGGGGACCCCACTTCAGGTCCTTTGGCTTGCCCTTGAGGGAGGCGTAGAGGGGAGCAAGAGTGGCGGCAATGGCTGGCAGAAAACGGTGATAATAGTTGATCATGCCCAAGAATTCCTGCAGAGCTTTGACGGTCGAGGGCGTGGGGAAATTCTGAACGGATGCTACCTTCTCAGGGAGGGGATGGACTCCTTCAGGAGTGATACGGTGCCCTAAGAACGACACTTCGTTGGCGCCAAAGGTACACTTGTCGTACCGGACTACAAAGCCGTTTTGTTGCAGGCGGTCGAGCACGATGCGCAGGTGACGGAGGTGTTCCTCTTTTGAGGAGGAGAACACAAGTATGTCGTCCACATAACATACACAGAAAGGAAGGTCCCCTAAGATGCCATCCATGAGACGTTGAAACGTTGCCCCAGCATTACGAAGGCCAAAACAGGAGTAATTGAAGGTGTATGTGCCAAACGGAGTGGTGATGGCGGTCTTGGGGATGTCTTCTGGGTTCATAGGCACCTGATAATACCCCTTCAGGAGGTCGAGCGTAGAGAAAACCTTCGCTTTGTGCAGGTAGGATGTTACATCGGCAATGTTTGGGAGGGGGTAGTGATCCGGTTCTGTTTGCATGTTCAGGCGCCTGTAATCCCCGCACGGACGGAGGGAGCCGTCTTTCTTCAGAACGATGTGTAAGGGTGACGACCATGGGCTGGAGGCCTTTTGGCAAAGGCCCATTTTCTCCATTTCGGAGAAAGTCTGTTTGGCGGCTGCCAATCGTTCCGGTGCCAGAGGTCTGAATTTTGCGAAGACTGGGGGTCCCGTCGTCTTGATATGGTGATAAATACCGTGCTTGGCAGGAACCGTGGACGTTTGGCGAAGTTCTGGACGGAAAACTTCCGGGTACGACGTGAGGAGGTGGGCGTAGGCATCCGTGGGTGCGCTGATGTGGAGAGCGAGGTTAGAGGGGGCGGGTTGAAGAGGTGTCGACAAGTACGAGTCTGCGTTGACCAATCGTCGGTGGGCGACATCGACCAGAAGGTGGAAATGAGAGAGGAAATCCGCACCGAGGATTGGCATTGTCACGTCAGCAACGAGAAACTTCCAATTGAATTTACCGTTACCGAATGATAATGTGAGGTTCTCGTAACCGTAGGTGGGTATCGCAGATCCGTTGGCAGCTACCAAGCGGACGTCGGCAGATGTAGACAGACTACGTTGTGCCTTGAAGAGTTTCCTTGGCAAAAGAGAACGACAAGCACCCGTGTCTACCAAAAATCGCACGCCCGTTCCTGCATCCTGTAAAAAGAAAAGATTAGAAACATGGGAGGCCACCGCCACAAGCGATGGCTTACTTACATGTTTTTTGGCCACTGACAATCTTTGGCACATTTCTTCGCGGTTGCCCCGAATCTGAAGTGGTAGTAGCAAAACTGCGGCGGATGGGAGGTAGTAAGTGGCTGGAGAAGTCGTTCGTTGGGGCGCGAGCGATTGGTGGGTGGTGGGCGGCTTTGTCGCCGCTTCGGCACGTCACGGAGTAGGCGTGTATGTCCTACGGCATTCATGTCAGCTTCGGTTGACGTTGAATAGGCATCCTCGTCGTCAGGGGTGGAGCCGTTGATGGAGGTCTTGAAGTGGCTGTCCATAAGGGCGTCGGCTTGTGTCACCAAGTCCTTTATGGGTAAACTATCGACATCTGGTATGGCAGCGCGTACAGGTTCGGGTAAACGGCGTATCCAAAGGGCACGAAGTAGGTTCACCTCACGAGGAGAGCCGTCTGCTGCAGGTTGAAGGCGAGCGATACTGGTCATTTCCTTGAGGGCAAGCGAAGCCCTTTGGTCCCCCAACGGTTGTTGTGAGAGCTGAAAAAGCTTTGCTATACGGGCGGCTGGCGACGGCGAGTACTGCTGTAGAAGGTATGTTTTGAGGGCGTCATACGCTATTGGGGTGTCTCCTTGTTCACAAAGCCAGTCGGATATTTCTGGGAAGGTGTCCTCAGGTATCGCCGCGAGAACATAATCCGCTTTGGTGGTTGAGCGAGTCACGCCCCTGATACGGAAGTGGACTTCTGCGCGTTGAAACCAAGCAAACGCCTCTGCGGTGGCAAACGGTGAAAGTTTCAATGGGGCGGCCGCAACGCCAACTGCTGTAGTAGAGTCCGTCTCCGTCATAGTACCAACGATGGAGGGGCGAGAGAGGTGGGGGTGGAAGGCAGTGGGAGCGAGTCGACTTCCGAGGTCACCAATGTGACGGCGCCGAGTAAGGTTGTGAACTCAAAGGCAGGTTGGAAACGAGTGAGTTATATTATTGTAGAACATTCTCCTTATATTCAAAACCTCAAGGCAACAGGACATCACAAGTTCACAAGACAGATAATATTACAGAGGAAAAACCAGACATGAATTTTCATGTTCGTTTTAGTGCGAGGGAAGAGCGAAGATACAAGCATAATATATACAAAAGGAATTATGTACTATTGTGTGAAACACGGTTGGTACACTTACCTTCATCGTGCATATATTAATACAGTATATATGCATACAGTAGATCTCTAATTATTTATATTGGAATGAAGATAATCCAGGGACAGACATTGTGTTAGAACTGGCATGCATTGTCATCTATGATTCAAAGGACAGAAATCAATGCTTGTATCAATGGAGCGAATATGGGTTTGGTGATTAGCCTGTCCAGCTAGATGTTGTGTAATTTCTATTACTGCTAAATCCGTTACTTTTTTATTTTTTTAGGATATTTACTTACACAATACTTCTATTCAAGAAGAGTAAGAAAATATATATTTCCCTATTATGAAAAACTAGAGCTAAATGGGGAAAAAAATTCTTAAAATAATTATGGCTTGCTATATGCATTTATGGTGTTTTTCTCTACACAACGTACTGCATTTCTTCAAGGATTGGAGTTTACCTTTAAATGTAATTCCTCTTTTCAGAAAAATAAGAAAATATCACCATCTTGTACATATACAACAACAACAAAAACAACAACAACAACAACAGGACAGTTTTCATCACCATGATAGCCAATTACGGATTGGTGATGGTAAGAGTGTTTTGTCTGATCGCTCACAGCTAACCAACCTAGTATGGGTGGCCCTGACTGGTATGAATTTGCTGGATATGGCGATACGCAAACCCTTTCATTATTTCATTACGTTAAGGTATCCCCTGTCAGAAAGGAATATATATATATATATATATATGTGTATATATATATATATATATATATGTGTATATACATAATACATATATATATATATATATATATGCAGTATATATATTATATATATATATAAATAAATATATATATATATATATATATGTGTGGTGTGTGTGTGTATATGTATATGTATATGTATATATATGTATATGTATATGTATATGTATATATACATATATACATATATATATATATATATATATATGTATGTATATATACGTGGGTGTATGTGTGACTGTCGTTATATGAGCAGCTTTGTATATAATCCTGAGCAGTCCCTCAATCACTTTTTAACCATTATAATTTAACATATCAATTGTGATCTCTTCATCCCTTTTTTGTCTCTATATTCACCATCCTAATTCAAAATTTCTTGCATCCCAACATTTACTCAGCTGAATTTGGGGTTATCGATGGAATGGATGATAGAGATAATTTTCCTTTTAATCTAAGTCAAGTGATAAATGCTAATCAGGCTGCATAGCTATACGATGTAAAACGTTTAGTATGGTTTTGATAATGAAAGCAAAAAAAAAAAAAAAAAAAAAAAACATAGAATGCTAGGAAAAAAACAAATGTTCGAGGGAAATAGCTAGTTTTTTTTTTTAAACAGTTATAAAAACAGATTGAAATAGGTGTACATGACATGCATGAACCTAATAATTTGATAAAACATCGATAAAGGGATAGGCCCTAATCTGGCGGTCTAGAAAAAAAATGTCATATAGAAAGGTAAGATATTGAAAACAATAAAGAGAATTTATGGTCCCAGTAAGTATATGTTGAAATATACAACCAGGATGGCTACTGGTAGCGCGTTTGAAAAAAGAAAGAAAAAAAATGATTATTTTTACAACCTTCAATAGCTATACAGATAGTGATGCAAGAATCCGGAGAAAAATTATTACAATTTAGGAATGGGAAAAGCAGTTGTTGGTGGAATTTAGAATAATTGACATTAGCGGATGGAACTGTGACAATTAGACACTGTTACATGAGTGCTTGAAAGAGGGAAAGGTTGTTAGTAGTCATGATCATATTCATAAGGTAACACTGAAGTATTGAAACTTTTTTATCTTGCATGGAGTAATCTGTAACTTTTTAGCGTTGAGTACTCTATCTAAATTATTTAATAATCGGAGAGCGCTAATACTCCTAGAAATATTACGACGAATTCCCTCTTATTTTTTCTTCTCTCGGTGTTTCTACTTTAGTTTACGAGACCGTAAAACCCAGGCTGATTTAGGGAGACCACATTAGAGGAAAATTTATGGACTCCACATATCGCTGGGAAGTCATAACGGGAAGCAGTGCACTATGCTAATGAATTTAGTTGTTCACGGTATTTTTATGTAGAATCCCTAAGGAAAGTGAGACATTTCCCTTACAAGAAAAACATATAAATAATATTTTCAAAGTTCCAGATACTAAATGTATGTTGGGATATGGTCATAATTTGAGCTTGAAACTCCAGTTACATCTATATCTAGATACCAAAAATCAAAAGTGGATTTCTCTTAAGCCTAAATTCAATTGATTGCCTTAAACTGTATCCCATGTTTAGACTACATTCAAAGACCATTTGATTTATTTATGAGTATATTTCACTATTATATTTTCGTTTTGGAGAATCAAATGTGGTGCTTCTTTTATAAGAAATAGACTGAAGTAAGACTCCAGGCATGACTAAATCATTAAATACCTTTTTTCGTAAAAAAGTACCAATGAAGAGAGTCAAAAGAAAATTCAAATACTTCAGTTAAAGACTAAAACATTATTGTTGAATCAGAATCTCACTGTGAAAGTTAGATTCCAAGAAAGAGTGTATCTACGGAAAATAATGCTTACCAAAATCTCTCATATTACTATAAGTAAATATCATCATCATTATCTCCTCCTACACCCATTGACGCAAAGGGCCTCGGTTAGATTTCACCAGTCATCTCTATTGTGAGCTTTTAAATCAATACTTCTCTATTCATCATTTCCTACTTCACGTTTCACGTGTAAGCCTGGGTCTTCCAGTAAATGAAATATTTATAAAAAAATCACTAAAGAAAAAAAACGACTGGCAATAAATTAAAAAAAAAGAAAAAAAAAAACATGAAAAAACATAGATATGAATAACAGTTACCTTTATGAAGTTGAACAGTTGCCATGTTTGAATTCCACTAATAACAGAATTCTTAAAGCTGCTATAATAAATAATTTGTATTGTTCATATCATAAAATAAGATCATAGGATATAATTAAAAGACAATATGATTGGAATATGATAACATGTGAAAGGCAGAACCAGCGTGATAAGGAAATCAAGATATCTAGCCAGAAATAGCAGAATGGTGTGTCTATAATTAATGAGATCAAAGAGGAAATGAAATAATTAAATCTCCCTTATATGATAAAGAGAAAGTGTCTAATACACACACACAGATATATATATATATATATATATATATTCTGTATATATGTAAATATATATATATATATATATATATGTATATATATATTATATATATATATATATAATATACAGTGTATATATATATATATATATATATACATATGTGTATATATATATACATATGTATATATATATATATATATATATTCGGTCAGGTTCAGCTCTCCCCGTCCCTCCGGTAAGTAAGCTTGCCGCCAATTTTGATGGATCGCGTACACTAGTGTATAATATATGTAATGGCATTAATTTTGTTGTTACAGACAATGAAATTAAATGATAACAAAATGACAAAATATTTAGAGCAATGCAACAAAAAATAGTAAATTGCTATAAATAAAACAATTTTTTCACCCTGGAATTCATCGAGCCAGAAAGATAAAAAGACAGATGTAATTTTAACATAATTACGAAGGGGTGTTATAAAATTGACCCATTTAATTTCAATGTGTACCTCTCACAAAAAAAGAGTTCCTAAGTTCAGTGAGTGTGACACTATTCTAACCAATAAACATATATTTTGTGAACTATTTATATTTCTTCTAACTTAGTTCTCTTACTTCTATATACTACCTACACAATAATCTATCAACATACACAGTATATTGAGATCACGTAATCTCATCTCTTTTCGTAGGGTAATTACCGCACAGAAATGAGAATAAAAGGGGCATTTTATAACCCTTGTGCTAGGTCTACTTGAGATGTTATTCAAGAGTTCATCTCTGTTGCTATTCTAAGTGAATTATGTGCTGTATGAAAATGACCTTTTGTGTTGGTCTGGGAAAATTGAGAACAAGAGTCAATCGTTTCTGTAACTAAAATTCAAAACATAATTTACGCCGGATCACTAAACTCTTCTGTTTAGGAGAGAGATTAGAGAAAGTCTCCGAAATGCAACGATATTGTTGTATATACTGTACATTAATATGATCTTATAATCGAGTCACTAATTAATTGCTGACATAATCAATCTGTAACATCCTATCATTTCCATGCGTTTATGATTTGCTAAAGCAGAGACCTCTAGTAATTCACACTGAAATGTAGATATATCAAGACAGATATGATCTCAGAACTTACGAGAATAAATGCATACAGATCAAACAGGTAACTCCGTTCGCGGGCTCAAAGGGCCCGAACCACTGCTACGAACCACTGATTCGAGTCAGTGGGTTGGAACGAATGTCCGGCTGTTGTTTCCCTTGGTGATTTTGGAGTTTAGACAGCTGATTTATGTGATGTGCAATTTAAGATAATACAAAATCACTTATTCAAGAAAAATTATCGAAGTGTATATTTCTAGAATTATGAAAAAAATAAACCTAACTAAATTGTTTAGAATCCTTGTGTCTTTGTACATGCACTAGTACAGATTACTACTAGTTAAATTAGGGTAATTTTTTGAGGAATTACGTCTTCGTCCAATCGGAATTTTTCATCTCAAAAACAAGTGAACGGACCACCAACTAATCCAGGGTTAGGGATGTGATTGAGCCTTCCAAATATGTGATTTTCATCCTTATACACCTTAATAATAAGGGGATAAAACCATAACCTAAATGGACCATGGGCTCATGTCCGATTCTCTAGAATCATTATATGGAATTAGTCAACTGCTTCATACCTAGGGTACTTGTATTAGAGTTATGTATATTTCTCTTTAAGAAAAGAACATGAAAAAAAGTTAATCCAAAACCTTATGAAGCTATTTCTAATTCCTCAGAAGGAGATTCTGCTACATAATCCTTAGCTAGACTATATATAAATAATTCATGAAATTGCTACCATAAAAAAGATGTTCAGTAATATTTTTGTATATTATTATGCCTTATATTAGTTAAATATTTTGGATTAAATACCTTTTTAATAAGGAAAAATAGGCATTTATTTCTATCAAATAGAACCCACAACCTTTAAATCTAATTCTTTTCACTCTAATATTAATTGGTTTTTAAGAAATGTTTCAGATACCTTCAACGTGTTTGCCTTTATTTGGACGAAACTAGGTTGAGTTCAAGTAGTATATATAATCATATATATATATATATATATATATATATATATATTTAAATATATGTATATATCAACCTATTTATAAAGAACCATTTCTCTAACAATATCGTGAATAATTGCAGTTCAAGAAAGTCTTTATCTGAAATGTGCGATAGTTTACTGGATGGCAATGTGATATCATATAATGATACTGCATTAGCGTAACTGAGAGCCTTCGAACTCCCTCCAGTGACAATGTAATCTGATAAAACAAGAATGAAAAAGACAAAACCATTATTTTATGTTTCATTTCTATCATTTTATACAAAGTAAATTATTATGATATTCAATGACGGTTTCGTTCACTATGTGGTATTAGATAAAATGCTCAAAATTATTATAAAAGTTATTTAGAACATAAAAAAAGAAAAATCATTGATATTTCATATTGTATAAATATTGAATGACACATTTAAGGTAGCCTTTACATTAATAAGAATTCTTGATAAACACAAACACACAGACACACACAAACTAATATATATATATATATATATATATATATTATATATATATATGTATATATATATATATATATATATATTTATATATGTTCATATGTATATATATTTAGATACACAAAAGTTCTTCCACACAAATTAGAAGGGAGAGATTTTATATTAAGCATCTCATGCATAGTTATGGAGGGTCAATATTTTTGCTTTATGGTAGTGATTTCGTAGAATAAACAACCTCGTTTATCCTTGTGACGACTAATAACATTCTCATTCCCCATAAATTGCTTGTGGAATTAACATCAAGTGGACACTCCCACACATATCTCTATTTCACGTTTGCTTGTAGATAAATGGAATGTTGGTGTTCACCGAGGAAAAATGACGGTGATATTATTCTGACAAACTGTAATTTCCGAGAGAGGGATTTAGAGGAAATATATGTTAGCAACTATGCGGATATATCCGAATGCCCCATGTTCCCAATATTTGCAAAATGAATGAAGTTGAAATAATTGTGGTTTGTGACATTTATCATCATAAGGTAAGGTCACCAAGGGGAGGTTTCAAGAGTTCAGGCTTTCAGAATGATATTGCAAAATAATAAAAATAGGGTAAGTGGGATCAATAATAATAGATTGGAATATATCAAGTCTCATACACAGAGGCATACGTAAACAAACACGAACACACACACACACACACACACACATATATATATATATATATATATACACACAAACATATATATATAAATATATATATATGTTTTTATATATATATATATATATATATATATACTGTATATATATTTATATATATATACATGACATATATATATATATATATATACTGTATATATTTATATATATATAGTATATATATATATATATCCTCATGATCATCATCACCCTTAACTAGTTCACTGTAAGACAAAGGACTCAGACATGTCCTTCCACTCCCGTCTGCTTATGGTCTTCTTATGTCAGTGTATACCCATAGATTTTTTAAAGCTCGTGAATCCATCGTCTTCGCTACCTTTCCCTACTTGTTTTGCAATCTCTAAGAAGCCATCCTGTTATTTTTTAATATCCACCTATTTTCTATCATTAACATTATAATATCTTGCTCATGTCCATTTTTTTTTTCTAATGTATTTCTAAAATACCCTATACTTTAGTTTGCTCTCGTATCCACGTTGCTCTTTTTCTCTCTCCTAGTGTTAATCCTATTATTATTATTTCCACAGCTCTTTGGGTTGTAATTAGCTTATGTTCTAAGTATCCAAGTTTTTAGATGCATATGTCAACAATGGTAGAACCATCTGATTAAAAACTTTTCTTATTTAGAGAAGTGGCATTTTACATTTCATAATCTCCTTTTTGTTTACCAAAAGCTCTCCATCCCATGTTCATCTCAATTTTAACTCCAGTCTCATATTCAAGGCAAAACAGTTATTGCCCGTCTTACCATAAGTACGCATATTCATTAAAAATCTCTGAAATTTCATCTATAACCCTTATTTTGTTGTCTCTCGCCCATATTCATTAAACATTATCGCAGTTTTACTCATTCATTTCGTGTTCCTACAATTTCTGCTTTCTCTATTGAAAATCTTCTATCATCTTTTGCAATTCCTCCCATGATTCAATAAACATAACTATGTCATCTGTAAATCTCTCTCTCTCTCTCTCTCTCTCTCTCTCTCTCTCTCTCTCTCTCTCCTCTCCAGGTATAGAAAGCACTTCTTACACATTCAATGCTTAAAGATGGCGTAATATTGAAATAATTAATGAGATTTCTGCTGAAACTAATGAGAATGTACCGAATGTGTAAACCTCACTGTTAACATAACCTGTTTAAGCCTGCATTTTGATGAATTGCTGTGTTTGAATTTTTGTGACCTTCTTGCTTCTGAAACTCTTGTATATTAGCACGTTGTCTTTTGAAATATAGTTCGTTGCATTCACTTTGCCTCTTAGTTATAACCTCATCGCTATGTGAGAGTGAGTCGTAAGGTTGTAACTGAGAGGCGAGGTGAATGCAACGAACTATATTTCAACGGACAGCAAGCTTATATACAAGAGTTTAGAGCAAGAGAGTCACATAAATTCAAGCACAACAATTCCTGAAAAGACAGGCTAAACAGGTTTTGTTAACAGTGAGGTCTAGAGTGAGATATACAATAAAGAAAAAGAAAATACCGTTACAGGGACAGCGTGTGTGAAACACATGTGGTACAAAAACGTATTTCCTTTCTTCTTTCACGAGTAATAAATTTACTCCAAATTATATCATATATGTAATTGAAATTCATCGCTGAGAGGGACATGAGTTAAAACAATGTTGTTTATCATTTTAAAATGATATAAATATACAATTTCTGGATAGGTTGAGAAAGCTTTAAACTTTACCACTCATAAATAAGATAACAGTAAATGTACGAAAATTATAAATGATCATTTTATGCTTTTACAGTTGTCTTTATATTCCTATCTTATCACTACAATATAAAGAGACCTATAGCTTGTCTATAAAGAATGGGTAAATATTGTTTAGAATCCGCTCTTCTTCTATTTTCAAATTTCCTTTTTTGTTTTCGAAACTCCCCTTCAGCTCCCTTTGTTGGTTTTCCTTTTGTCTCCCCCGAGGCTGTGTTGCGCTGGAACAAGTTTGGCGTTTCATTCCAGGAGATCACAGGCCTCACTTCCAGTTTTCTTTGCTTTGCTGGAAAGAAAACAGGGAAATTGTAACAGTTTTTGTGAGAACCAACGCTTTTGACAGTTGGCCTTCCCAAGAGAGAGACTTTCTCAGTTTCGGTATTTGCAAATTCTTCATATGTATCAACCCTGTATTATTATTAAATATTTTTATTGTTTCATAACTATTCATTAATACAAACCATCGTATATTTAGTCATGTATTTACACAATTATCTCTCTCTCTCTCTCTCTCTCTCTCTCTCTCTCTCTCTCTCTCTCTCTTTCCAGGTATAGAAAGTACTTCTTACATAACTTATTGCATTTGGTATCGTTATTTGACCACCTTAAATAGTATCGTTGGTCCGACCTCGACCCGAAGGTCCAAAAACAATTCATAAAAACGTTATTTATAAATCAGTTCACAATCTTCTAACATAAAGAAAAAATTTCAAAGAATATTCTAATCTTTAAAAATAGTAAATAAACGCTAAGTCCAAAATAGATATTTATTACAAATAAATTAGAAAAACAAGTATAACAAAAAACTCACCTAAAATCTAAATATGGGAATAAACTATAACTATGCAAAGCACTTAATCTATGATAATTGAGCATCATTTGCTGAGATCCACAGGGGGTTGGGGGGGGGGTGAGGTGAGGGGAGGCAGGGGCACAAAAAGGAAACGTTTCTTGAAATGAGAAAAAAAGTGTATTTTTTTTTTTGTGATATAAAATCTATCCTGTTCTAAAAAAAAATATTGGGGTAGGTAAATAACATAGTTAGTGGCTGAAATTTCTACAGGATATTGTATTTTTATCGTACAATAAAAAATATGTAAAAGAATCTGCATCTGGTTATTATCTAATGTTTTATGAAGGGGGAATCTTTCTTTTTTTTTTTTTTGAGTTTTTATTATGAAATTTTTCAAGACAAATCCTTATATCCATTGCTGAGCATGGTATTTATGCATGGAAATGTCAGAAATTTTATAAAAAGGAGGAATAATAGAGCTCTGCCAGCTTACCTGTCGGATATGCTCACAAAATGGCCACCAACCACACCACCTTATAAGGTCAAATCTGCTACCTGAAATGGAGAAAGATATACAAATATCAGCGAGTCATTTATTCATAATTGTTCGAGGATTTGCATAGAAATACTAATGGTAGCTAGAATGAAGTTTATAGATTATTTTGCAAATTATGAAAAATAAAATAATGATCACAATCAAGTTATCATGAAGGTACAAACTTACAAAAACAGGAAAAATTATAAGCTATTTTATAAAAACATATGGGGTAGAAGACATTCAAAAACACTTTACAACAATCCTTTTTTATACACGACCAAGCAATACCGCCCATTCGATAATTATATAACAACTTTGATATTACACAACTTACCTTAATTACGTATTGATGGGTCGAGCTAGACCCAGGGTATATCAGAAATAACACAAGGAAAATAGCTGGGATGAAATGCGTCCTCACCCGACTGCTGCGCACACTGATCTAAGGTCTTGGAGGTCGATATCACTCGCAACCAGTACGGACGAAAAATTATGGCCAAAAAAGTCTTTTTTTATTTATTTAAGCTCAGGTCGTATTCGACCAATCACACCTATCCAGGATTGATAGGGTGTAATGTTGAGATGATAATGGGATTTCTGCTGAATCTAATGAGAATTTACCACAGGTGTAAACCTCACTGTTAACAGAACCTGTTTAAACCGGTCTTTTCATGAATTGTTGTGTTTGAATTTTTTTGACCACCTTGCTTTGAAACTCTTGTATATAATCTCGGTGTCTGTTTAAATATAGTTAGTTGCATTCACCTCGTCTTTCAGTTATAACCTCATAGCTATGTGAGAATAAACCGTGAGGTTGTAACTGAGAGGCAAGGTGGATGCAACTTACTATATTTCAACAGACAGAGTGCTTATTAACAGGGGTTTCAGAGCAAGAATGTCACAGAAATTCAAGGACAACAATTCCAGAAACGACATATACAATGAAAAAGAAAATACTGTAACAGTGTACCGGCGTGTGTGAAACACGTCCAGTACATAAACATGGCATCCCCCTTCTTTTCAACGAATAAGAAAAAATCTCCCAATTAAATCATACATATAATTGAAATTCATCACTGAGTGGGTATTAGTAAAATCAATGTTGTTTTTCCAAACAATATAAATATACAATTTCTGGGTAAGTTGAGAAATCTTTAAATTTTACCACTTATGAATATGATAACAATTTTTCAATGCTGTATCTTGAGGTGGATCTGGGGACCGGTTTGGAAATGACGAAGCTGGAGAGTGGCGCAGGCGCCACAATCACGAATTGAATAACTCTCTCAGCACTACCGCCTATCTCCAATATCATTAGATCGCAGACTTCGCTATGCAGGACATATTGCTAGAATGGAGGAGAGAAGGCTGACTAGAAGAGTTTATGTTAGGTGAACCCATAGATAACCAGATCAAGAGGAAGGCCTAGAAAGAGATGGATGGATAACTTAAATGAAGATTTAGACATCCTGGAATTAGACCCCAATGAGTGGATGGAGCTTACGGAGGATAGGGCTATCTGGAGACGAACGGTCAAAGCGGCTGTGGATCAGCCTGGTCCGAGGCCCCCAGAAGTACGTAATAAGTATGAGTAAGTATGTATAAATATGATAACAGTAAATGTACAAAAATTATTAATGATCATTTTATGCTTTCATAGTCGTCTTTATGTTAGCAGCTTATCACTACAATAAAAAGGGGACCTATAGCTTATCTCAGAAAGAAATAGGTAAATATTGTTTAGAATCCGCTATTCTTTTATTTCAAATTTCCTTTTTTGTTTTCGAAACTTCCTTTCAGCTCCCTTTGTTGGTTTCCCTTTGTCTCCCCCGAGGCTGGGTTTCGCTGGAACAAGTTTGGCGTTTTCATTCCAGGAGATCACCACGCCTCACTTCCAGTTCTCTTTGCTTTGCTGGAAAGAAAACAGGAAATTGTAACAGTTTTTGTGAAACCCAACGCTTTTGACAGTTCGCCTTACTAAGAAAGAGATTCTCTCAGTTTTCGGTATATGCAAATTTTTCATATGTATCAACCTTTAATATTATTAAATATTCTATTATTTCATAACTATTCATTAATGCAAACCATCACATATGTAGTCGTGTGTTCGTCTTCCTAATAGAGAAATTCTCTCAATTTCGGTATTTGCAAATTCTTCATATGTATCAATCTTTCATAATTTATAGATATAGATATTATATAGATATTGATCGACATACCTAAAGTAGGTATTACCTTAGTAAGAATTCTTGATACCCACACAAATACACAGACACACAACCAAATATATATATATATATATATATATACATATATATATATATATATATATAATATATAGTATATATATGTATATATATATATAATATATATATATATATATATATATATATTTATATATTTATATATATATATATATATATAAATATATAAATAATATATATATACTATATATATATATATATTACAGTATATATATATATATATATATATGCATATATATAAATGTATATATATAGATATATTTATATATGCATATATGTATTCAGTTCATATATTATATATATATAAAAGTTCTTCCACACAAATTAAAAGGGAGAGATGTTATATCAAGCATCTCATGCATAGTTATGGGAGTCAATATTTTTCTTTTATGGATAGGATTTCGTATAATAGATAACCTCGTTTATCCTTATGACGACTAATAACCTTCTCATTCCCCATAAATTGCTTGTGGAATTAACATCAAATGGACACTCCCCACACATATCTCTATTTCACGTTTGCTTGTAGATGAATGGAATGTTGGTTTTCACCGAGGAAAAATGACGGTGATGTTATTCTGACAAACTGTAATTTCCGAGAGGGATTTAGAGGAAATATATATCAGCAATCATGTGGAAATATCCGAATGCCCATGTTCCCAATATTTGCAAAATGACTGAAATGGAAATAATTGTGGGTGTGGGACATTTGTCATGATAAATTAAGGTCATCAAGGGGAGGTTTTTAAGAGTTCATGCTTTCAAAGTAATATTGCAAAATAATTTACAACGGACCAGGATGATCCAATAGTAATAAATTAAAATCGATCAAATGTTAATCAGAACTATCTCAACTACACATACACAGGCATAGGTGAAATAAACACGCGCATCACACGCACACTCACACACACACACACACACACATATATATATATCTATATATATATATATAAAGTATATATTAAAAAACTTCTCTACTTTGGAGAAATTGATATTTTATATTTCATAATATTATTTTGTTTACCAAAAATCTCCATTCAGTGTTTATCTCAATTTCAATTTTGGTCTCATATCCAAGGAAAACAGTTACTGCTTGTCCTACCGCAAGTACGCATATTCATTGAAAATCTGTAAAATTTAATCTGTAACCTTTATTTGTTGTCTCACTACATTTTCATTGAACATTAGCGTAGTTTTACTCATTCACTCGTGTTTCTATATTTTCTCTATTCAAATATCCTATCACCTTTTGCTATTCCTCCCATGATTCACTAAACAGAACTATGTCATATGCAAATCTCTCTCTCTCTCTCTCTCTCTCTCTCTCTCTCTCTCTCTCCAGGTATAGGAAGCACTTCTTACTTACTCAATGCTTAAATAGGGTGTATTATTGAGATAATAATGCGATTTCTATTGAAACTAATGAGAATGTACCGTAGGTGTAAACCTCACTGTTAACAGAACCTATCTAAGCCTCTCTTTTCATGAATAGTCGTGTTTGGATATTTGTGACCATCTTGCTCTGAAACTGTTGTAAATAAGCTTACTGTCTGTTGAAATATAGTTAGTTGTATTCACCTCTCCTCTCAGTTATAACCTCATGGCTATGTGAGAGTGAGCAGTAAGGTTGTAACTGAGAGGAGAGGTGAATGCAATTAACTATATTCTAACGGACAGAGTGCTTATATACAAGAGTTTAAGAGCAAGAAGGGTACAGAAATTCAAACATAGCATTTCCCTGAGAGAGGCTTAAACAGGGTCTAGAGTGAGATATACAATAAAAAAGAAAATACCGTTACAATGCACAGCATGTGTGAAACACCTGTGGTACAAAAAAAACTTGTTATTTCTTTTCTTCTTTTACAAGTAATAAATTTACTCTAAATTATATCATATAATATATATATATATATATATATATATATATATAAATGAAATTCATCGCTGAATGGATATGAGTAAAAACAATGTTGTTTCTCATTTTAAAATAATAAAAATATACAATTTCTGGATAGGTTGAGAAATCTTAAAAATATGATAACAGTAAATGTACGAAAAGTGTAAATGATCATTTTATGCTTTTACATTCGTCTTTATATTCAAAACTTATCACTCCAATAAAAAGTTACCTATAGCTTGTCTGAAAAGAAATGGGTAAATATTGTTGAGAATCCGATATCCTTCTATTTCAAATTTCCTTATTTTTCGTTTTCGAAACTTCCTTTCAGCTCCCTTTGTTGGTTTCCCTTTGTCTCCCCCGAGGCTGGGTTTCGCTGGAACAAGTTTGGCGTTTCATTCCAGGAGATCACACGCCTCACTTCCAGTTCTCTTTGCTTTGCTGGAAAGAAAACAGGAAATTGTAACAGTTTTTGTGAAACCAACGCTTTTGACAGTTGGCCTTCTTAAGAGAGAGCTTTTCTCAGTTTCGGTATTTGCAAATTCTTCATATGTATCAACGTTCACTATTTCCAGATATTTCTATTGTTTCATAACTATTCATTAATAAAAACCATCTTCCTGAGAGAGAAATTTTCTCAATTTCGGTAGTTGCGAATTCTTCATATGTATCATCTTTTACTAATAATAGATATTCATACTATTTCATAAGTGTATTTACGCAATTATCTGTAGCTTTATCATAACTCAGTGTTTAACCAAATATTAGCCTTCACATATTACAGAATCATAAACTTTCCTCTATATTGTTTCACTCTTTCATTAGTTTATTTCTACCTGGCTATATGTTTTTAGGGTTCCATTTTCTTCCTAAAGGCACTGATTCCATAAAAGTAACTTTATTGTCCTCCTCCACCGTTAGAGAAATAGGTTTAGTTCATTTACTCTCTGCTGATACTATTTCCTAGATCTATGAGAATATTCAAAATATAGCTTAATTATTATTATTATTATTATTATTATTATTATTATTATTATTTTCTGTCCCGAACTCCGATTTTATTTTCACCATTCATAATATTATTGCAGACCCCGATTTTTAATCCCGATTATATTATTTATCAATTATTTCTTGCCTATAAAGCTCAATAATTATAGATGTTAATACTGAATATGTTTTACATAGATTAACGTTTCGTTCTAATACCAAGATTATACTTTGGGATAATGAAAATTGGTACATATGTTCAAATGTTCCAAGATACAATTATCATCAATTTAATTTTCTTGGTCTTATTATTATTATTATTATTATTATTATTATTATTATTATTATTATTTATTATTATTATTATTATTATTATTATTATTATTATTATTGTCTGTTCATTAGCGTAACCGATTGCTTTAATCATTAATTTAGACGAGTTAATACCGAGATCAATGATGTGATTAAACATTTAATAATTTAACGAAACTACATTAATATTACCTGTAAGCAATTGCTAAACATTAAATTGGTGATGCTGATGAAATATGGGTAAAACATAACGATGAATATTAACATCCGTTTCAAAATATGATTGACACATTTCCTGGAAAGTCCGATTACCAGAACCGGATTATAAACCATTAAATATTATTCATCATTTTGCTTGTTTGATCTTATATGCCAAGCAAATGTCTGCGTCATCAGTTATTGCAGTTATTCTCAATTGTATTTGCATCTTGTCTCCAGCAAAGCAATCATAGAAAGAGAGGTATTACAAATGATATCGATTAGGATATCAAATCATTAATCAAAATAATCTTAATTTTAATTAAGATGATATAAAAAACAAGTAATTTGCTTTTTCTACCTTGAGAAAGGGATTCATAGTTCTGTTTATTGAATCATAGGAGGAAGAGCAAAAGATGATAGAAGATTTGAACAGTGAAAGCAGAAACGTAGGACTGAAAATCAATATAATTAAAACTAAGATAATGTTTAATGAAATTGAAGAGACACAACAAGTAAGAGTTATGGACGAACCTCTATGAATTTTTGATGAATATACGTACATAGAAAAGGCAGTAAATGTTTCCTCAGGACATAAAACTAAAATTAAAAGAAAGATAAACATGGGGTAAAATGTTTTTCTTAAGCAAAATGAAATTATGAAAAATAAATGCTATTTTTTTCTAGAAATTAAAGTATCTAATTAGATAGTCCTACCAGTATTAACTTATGTATAAGAAACTTAGAGCCATACTAGTCTTAAAACATAAGCTAAATACAAATCAAAGAGCTATGGAAAGAATAATGATGGGAATAACACTAGAGACTGAAAAAGAGCAACATGGATGCGAGAGCAAACTAAAGTAGAGGATATTCTAACAACATATAAGAAAAAGAAATTGACATGCGCAGGACATATAATGAGAGTGATAGACAATAGAAGATAATTAAGAGTAACAGAATAGTTCCTAGAGATTATAAAAGAAGCAAGGGAGGGAAAAGAAGACAATAAGTAGACGAACTAAGAAAGTTTGCGGGGGTGAACTGGCACAGAAAGACCATAAACAGTTGCAAGTCGAAGGACACTTCTGAGGCCTTTGTTCTGTAGCGGACTATTAACGGCTGATGATGATGATGATGATCTAACGCATCAATTTATCAAACATGAAATTAGATAAGGAGAGTTATAACATTGAAATTTACGTATAGTTTGTGTAGAAATATCAAACTTCATGTTGTGTTCATATATGTATTTAGCACTAATGAAAACTTAATTTTATCTCCCATTTTGAAAAATTGTTTGTTATTTTCCTGTCATATTTCCACTCTAAAAATCATAAACGAAAAAAATGCCTCAAGTGACCTGTTAGACCTACTGCATCATTAATTAATAGAAACACATGTGATGAAAAAAAAATGGCTGATAAGAGTTATTGATTATACCTCTTTTTGAAACACTTGGGAAATGTAATCAATTATGATATTCATTTACATTTCCCAGCCTAAAGTACTTAATTAATGTCTTTTATTTCATCTATATTCAGAAAATCAATCATTTTCTTCAAATGAAAAGAACATTTTAATATTTGTCTAATTAGTATAAGTTACATTCCTCAACTATTAATAATAAAGAGTACAAAATCCAATACTTATATAGATATTATGATACCTGGCCCAAGTCCCTTACACACAGAATGAAATCATATATGCCACTTATAAACTCTGTATTTAAGCAAAGTTTAAAGGCATTGTGGGTACGTCACATTATTGGAACGTAGAATTCTCCATGTCATATGTAATATTAATTTTTGCTCTATTAAAAAAGTGTCTTAAAATACTGATAAATACCAGGAAAAGTCATCAGCTAAGTTAAGAAACAATTCAGAACATCTCAAAACATGCATACATACATACGCTAACACACACACACACACACACACACACATATATATATATATATATATATAGTATATATATATACGTAGTATATATATATGTATATATATATATATATATATTTATATATATACTTAATATATATATATATATATATATAGATATATATATATATATATATATATAGTATATATATTTATAAATATATATATATATATATATATGAATATATATATTTATATATATATTCATATATATATATTTTTACATATATATATATATATATATATAAATATATATCATCTCCTACGCCTATTGACACAAAGGGCTTCGGTTATAAATATATATATATATATATATATATATATAGAGAGAGAGAGAGAGAGAGAGAGAGAGAGAGATAGATAGATAGATAGATATTTATGTATATATGTATATACTGTATACGTATATATGTATATATATATATATATATATAATATATATATATATATATATATACTGTATATATATATATATATATACACAGTATATATATATATATATATATAAATATATATATATATATATATATACTGTATATATATACAATATATATATATATATATATGTATATATATATATATATATATATGTATATATATATGTATATATATACATATATATATATATATATATACATATATATATATATATATATATCTATCTATATATATATATATATATATATGTATATATATACATATATATATATATATATATACATATATATATATATATCTATCTATCTATATATACATATATATATATATATACATATATATATATATATATATATATACTGTATATATATGCTTGTATAGATATTACAATTATCCTTTTATTTCTGTTGTCGGTGTTTTCAGTTTCAAAGAAAATTTATTGTGTTTATTTTTCAGTTGACTAACAATATCATTCGACATTACATAAGTAATTTCTACTATCTTAATTCAATGTGATATCCTTTCAATAAGAATCCTGTTTAATATTTTCCTATAACGTTTCTACTGATCATCATCCTATTCATTGCCTTTATTTCCATTTTTTTATGCTTGTATTTAATGACATTTGTAAAAAAAAAAGAAAAAAAACCTGTTCTTTACCATTTCTAGGAAATATATATATTTATTTAAACTAATAATATATAGTCTTTTTAATTTTATTCATTACATCTTATCAGAACAACATTCAGAATCCGAGTTTTTTTTTTTTTTTAAATGTGTTAAATTTGAATGGGATATCTCAATGATTGAACCCTTCCATAACTTATAAATTGACTATGAAATATAGTCTTTCCTATAATATATAATTCCTGTTTAATAGTATCATTGTCCATTGCATGATTACCCCATTAAGCATAAATTATACCCTTCAGACAATAAAACTAGGTGCCCTTTCATCCTTTCCCTCCCTTTAACTTCTATTCACTCATAATTTGATTTGTAGTTTGAATATAAGGTAAATTTTTAGGAACAGTTTCAATTACCCAAAGAAAGGCAATGAAGTTTGTGGGACACTGAGTACAATACTTAGATTATCTGCATTATTCCTACATACACTGTTAAAAATTTGCCGCAAAAAAGGTAAAACTGATAAATAAAGGTTGGCAGGCATTTGCCTTTTTTAAAAACGGATTTATTGACTTTAAGGAGTGATATTACAAACTATTAAAAGATAATAAAGTACGGTAAAAATTACGGCTGCTTGTATTTCTGAAAATACGGTTGAAAACCTTATAATTTTTACGGAGAATTTCCAAATAGAATTACGGTGTTTATAACAGTGCAGGTAATCTTTTTTTCAAATACCTCCAACAAAAGGAAATAGAGATCCCTCCTTAATTCAGTCCGTTATATCTTATTTTACTGAACTAATGAAACATGTGATACGTCCACTCGTATTTGAAATTAATTTGCAACATATCCATGATAATAATTATGCTAATAACAGCCACAAGTGCAGTCTTGTCTCTGAATAATTTATGCAGTAATGTCTGAAATGATATTCACCACACATCGCACTTTTTTTTTCTTCTACAATTCAGCAAATTACACTCAAACATTGAGGGGTAGATTATTTTCATTTTCTTATAAGATAATACTTAATTCTAAATATTAATCTATAGATATTAATTCATACTGTATATATATATATATATATATATATATATGCGTAAAAATCACAGAATAACGTGATGCTCAGATGCAGAAGAACCACATGGAAAATGAGAATACAAAATATAAGATTAAATCCTGACTAGTTTCGTGATACTTCTTCAGAGGACTTATTTATCGAGAGAAGTTTCTTTACATTTTATAGGAAAAGTACTCGTATGAACATACATATAGAGGTTTATAGAACAAAGGCACTCCCATTCCAGCTACCTGGGCAGTTACCAGGTGTTTACTGGGCGGAGACCAAACCTCATTAGACACCTGCCAAAAAGGGTCATTTCCGGTAACCGGTAAATTCTTGTTTTGACCTTCAATACAGTTTATTGATATGAATAACGGTAGCCTTATCTATATAAATATATAAGCAAAACTATATATATGTATAAAACACATCTATATATATAAATATATAAAAAGACATATACATATGTATACACAGACAGGCATTCATACACACACATGCATAATATATGCATAGACATAAACATACGTGTACACATACTGGTATACATATACACAAACATACATAGACTTACATATACATGTATTTACACATGATTAACATGTATATATATATATATATATATATATTTGCACATATAACATTATTTGTGTACTCACCTATGAATTATTTTCAAACACAGGAAAACTTTAGTCTGATCATGATTCACTTGGTGCGCTCCTAAGAAAATTTGTTTAAATGGATGTTTTATTTTATCATTGCTATCAATTTTTTAAATATACTGTTTTTCGAAATGAAGAATCATCCATATAATTTTGATATCCAAGAGTCATTCATATATAAATGTTGAAATCTATATCATAATAATTTTTATAACTATTAGCTTATATTTTTCTTCTTGAATTTTATTGATTTTTATGTGTATTTATAAACATCGGCCTTTTGACATTGATCTTGAATAAAGCTTTTAAGCTTGAGTTTGAATGTTAATTCTCCGAGTCTTCGAAATTTTTAGACTTAAATTAAAATGGGATAACACAACAGTTCAACGACGTGTTATAAATATTTTGAATATAGATAAAATAAATATCAACTCAAGATTCAACCTTGACTGTTATATCACCAGTAACGAAAATAGATAATCCAGTTCTTTTGTATATATTCCTAATGAGTAAATGGACAGATAGTGTTAATCCAAAAGTCCATATTCCTAATGATTAAATGGACAGATATTGTTAATCCAAAAGTCCATGTTTCACTTTCCAATTGTGAAGAATAAGTTCAATATATTTGTATTATATTGTCTTTGTAGTCCTCATTGACTATTTACAATTCTAACCAAATAAGTCAAGTTTCTTCTCCGGGTAGTGTTTTTATTTTTTTCTTTCCTTTTTTTTTCTTTTTTTTAGATATTTCATCTGAATTATTCAACAGTCGGAAAGTCTAAAATACACTGGAGATTATGAGGAAACTTGGGTATATTTTCCATTTCCCTTTACGATGCCATAAAAGCCACGCCGTCTCGGAAAGAATACATCAGAACAGTTTATTGACTTCATATTTCGCTGTGGAGTCATAACTTGTAATACAGGATTTTCCAGATGAAATGTAAGATTCTTTATTTCATCATATTTTCTTTTGATATTTTTTCGTCTGTCTCTCATGGACAAATTATGACATATATGGATAAAAAAACATAGGGTTTTCTAATATAATATCCGCAACTCGAATTTGTAAACAATTGAGAAGAAAATGATTTTTTTCTTCTACAATTCAGCAAATTACACTCAAACATTGAGGGGTAGATTATTTTCATTTTCTTATAAGATAATACTTAATTCTAAATATTAATCTATAGAGATTAATTCATACTGTATATATATATATATATATATATATATGCGTAAAAATCACAGAATAACGTGATGCTCAGATGCAGAAGAACCACATGGAAAATGAGAATACAAAATATAAGATTAAATCCTGACTAGTTTCGTGATACTTCTTCAGAGGACTTATTTATCGAGAGAAGTTTCTTTACATTTTATAGGAAAAGTACTCGTATGAACATACATATAGAGGTTTATAGAACAAAGGCACTCCCATTCCAGCTACCTGGGCAGTTACCAGGTGTTTACTGGGCGGAGACCAAACCTCATTAGACACCTGCCAAAAAGGGTCATTTCCGGTAACCGGTAAATTCTTGTTTTGACCTTCAATACAGTTTATTGATATGAATAACGGTAGCCTTATCTATATAAATATATAAGCAAAACTATATATATGTATAAAACACATCTATATATATAAATATATAAAAAGACATATACATATGTATACACAGACAGGCATTCATACACACACATGCATAATATATGCATAGACATAAACATACGTGTACACATACTGGTATACATATACACAAACATACATAGACTTACATATACATGTATTTACACATGATTAACATGTATATATATATATATATATATATATATTTGCACATATAACATTATTTGTGTACTCACCTATGAATTATTTTCAAACACAGGAAAACTTTAGTCTGATCATGATTCACTTGGTGCGCTCCTAAGAAAATTTGTTTAAATGGATGTTTTATTTTATCATTGCTATCAATTTTTTAAATACTGCCCCTCTATAAATATACTGTTTTTCGAAATGAAGAATCATCCATATAATTTTGATATCCAAGAGTCATTCATATATAAATGTTGAAATCTATATCATAATAATTTTTATAACTATTAGCTTATATTTTTCTTCTTGAATTTTATTGATTTTTATGTGTATTTATAAACATCGGCCTTTTGACATTGATCTTGAATAAAGCTTTTAAGCTTGAGTTTGAATGTTAATTCTCCGAGTCTTCGAAATTTTTAGACTTAAATTAAAATGGGATAACACAACAGTTCAACGACGTGTTATAAATATTTTGAATATAGATAAAATAAATATCAACTCAAGATTCAACCTTGACTGTTATATCACCAGTAACGAAAATAGATAATCCAGTTCTTTTGTATATATTCCTAATGAGTAAATGGACAGATAGTGTTAATCCAAAAGTCCATATTCCTAATGATTAAATGGACAGATATTGTTAATCCAAAAGTCCATGTTTCACTTTCCAATTGTGAAGAATAAGTTCAATATATTTGTATTATATTGTCTTTGTAGTCCTCATTGACTATTTACAATTCTAACCAAATAAGTCAAGTTTCTTCTCCGGGTAGTGTTTTTATTTTTTTCTTTCCTTTTTTTTTCTTTTTTTTAGATATTTCATCTGAATTATTCAACAGTCGGAAAGTCTAAAATACACTGGAGATTATGAGGAAACTTGGGTATATTTTCCATTTCCCTTTACGATGCCATAAAAGCCACGCCGTCTCGGAAAGAATACATCAGAACAGTTTATTGACTTCATATTTCGCTGTGGAGTCATAACTTGTAATACAGGATTTTCCAGATGAAATGTAAGATTCTTTATTTCATCATATTTTCTTTTGATATTTTTTCGTCTGTCTCTCATGGACAAATTATGACATATATGGATAAAAAAACATAGGGTTTTCTAATATAATATCCGCAACTCGAATTTGTAAACAATTGAGAAGAAAATGATTAAATGATACAGAAATATTAGGCTGGAAGTTTATATAATGTAATATGTAAATTCATAGAAATTATTAACGTGAAGACCTTGTCTTCTATATTTTCCTTAGCTAGCATTTATTTTTTAACATATCTTGTATTTTGAGATGTATTTAATCTTAATAACATGAACTCACATATTTTAGGCTTTAAGTAAAAATAGAGATATGCAAGCATATAGAAAGGAGTACATTTTCCCCCCTGGAAAGTAAATACACCATTTAAGGGAAAATGTATTAAAAATGCAATGGGGTCTATGCTAATAAAATAATAGACTTTATGTATAAGGATGTCAGTCAAAAAATATAATCAGATAATGGTAAGGCACCTTTCTCACCGAGAATGGCAGTTAAAATATCATAAATATCAATGTCAAAGATGTTGGTTCTAAACATCATTTATTCTACCATTTAAACATAAAATTATTGCACACAAAAATTAGTGATATTGGAATAGAAAGTATTGTAAGCTTTAGTTCTAACTATGAAACGAGATAATTCACGACACAAGATGTATAATTCCCTCTAACGACATATAACGGCAAAAAAAAAGAAAAAAAATATCAATAATGTAAAGTGTAAATGTGATTTTAAAGAGCTTTCAAATAAAAAAAAAGAAAAAAAAACTATTTTAGAATGGTTCGAATCAGAAAGATTATAAATTTTTTTTAAAAAAATTATTAAATCATATAAAAAACCTTCAAGCTAATATCACAAATTAAAAAAAGATATGATGAGAGATCCAAAATATCAATTAATATCATACAACAAAGGGACTTATATTGGCAGAGAATGATTTATAATACAGATTTGTCAGATAAAGATAATGATTATGATAAAATTATCAAATAACAATGAAGATGCTAATTCTCAGCATCCTGGTTTGACAAAGAAATTAGAACCGATTAGGGGAGGGCGACTGAAATCTCTAATTGACCAGAATAGGTCTATCAGGCCAAATTTCCCTTATTTCCTTGCTACGGTAATCCAAATGTGGCATAATAATAAAATCTTCATGACCAAAGTAGTTAGATCTGAGTGAGAACATTTATTGCAGTAAGGTATCATATTACGTCTTGAAAGATTGGAAAAGGATGAAATAAGAAGAATGGCAGGCGTAGTAAAGATTACAGAGGTGATGAAAGTTTCACGACGGAGATGGTGTCGGTACTTGTTGAGGGTGAGGGGTGCTTAGGAGGAACCTGTTATGGGTTGAAAATCAACAAGGAGGAAGATAGTTAGATGATAAGATAAAGTGAAATATGATATGGAGATAAAAGGTTTGATGGAAGAGGATGCTTTTGATAGAAGGCATTGGAGAAGGAGCATCAGGAAACCGACCTCTTAATGTAAGGATAGCGGTGGGAAAAAAATATATTGTATGAAGACAGACTAGGGTGGCAATGTTGAAAAAAAGCCAAACCCAGATGATGATTTCAGTAACTTGGAATTGTATTCTAGATTACGAAAGGGGAAAGGAAACGCAAAATCCAAATTGTAGAGTGAATGGGGAAGAATAAAATAACTCTTATGTTGAAGCGGAAGAAAGGGCAACACGGTATTTTCTAAGTTGTGAAATAAACAAATAGGATAAAGAAAACAAGAGTTTGGTAATAAAGTCTTCACCCAAGGAAGTTCTTTGTTGAAAGGAGTTTGGGCTGTAATGTTTTTATTTAGAAGATAAATGAAATAAAGACAAAATGGATAGAATAAGATGTAGATATACAATAAGAGGTCAAGGGCCAGACGAGGGTGTGTTGAAATAGTCTGATTATATATACAGTAGTGGAAGGAAGAAGACTACATTGAATAGTAAATGAAGAAGAATATGGAGTAAAAGAAAGTGTAAGACATATGACGTGAGACAAAAACGGGAAAGAAGAGAGAGTAAGTGATAGATATATTCGTATCATACTTCAATGATAGAGGTCTTATCTCTCTCTCTCTCTCTCTCTCTCTCTCTCTCTCTCTCTCTCTCTCATGTATCAATTCCCAATCATTAACTAATTAAAAGAGTTTCGAATTGTCATGAGGTTGCTGGAAGAATTCAAGATAGGGATGGCTATTCATGCACTTCAAAATGGGTCTTTCACCAATGGTTCAGGACAAAATTATCATTATCTCCACTTTATTTAGTGTCTATTTTTTAATGAAATTGTTTGATACCGTTCATATATAGAGAAAATTTGTGAGAGAAAATAAACACAAAGACAACTAAGTTTACTTAGGAAAGGGAAAGGACTATCAAAACTCATATAATTGTGTAATCTAGTTCTTTTCTCTCTTTGAACATTCCATGAAAGAACTTTTCAAAGACGAAACTTTTACACGCATAATCCTGGTATCATTTGCTCTATAATTTGAAGTTTAAATTAGTAAAACTTTAAAGTGTTTGATTCGGTTGTAAAAACATTTCGACATCATTAAAAAAATTCTTGATGCTAGTAGAAAAGCTATCTAATTATACATTCTGAATAGGAGTCACTGATGCAGGGTATGACAAGCGAGAAAGGCTTAGCCCATTTTAATTGAAAAATATCACCCAGAGAAAACAGGGCTTTATGTGTAGGCCTTACTTGCTTAAACAGTTTTGTTACTTTTGTTATATTTCTTTTTTAGTCTTGTTTTAATGACTGTAATCCCCTCAATCACCATGCTCGTTTTTCTTTTCAAAAGGGCCATAAACCCCTAGAGAATAGCCCCTCGACCTCCCTTTACGGGACATGACAAATAAAGAATTAGCATTTTGTTTCATACCATGCTCTTTATTGTAAATCAATTATAACTTAATCTTCTCTTTGCAGCTCGATATTGAATAGTTTAGGTTATCTTATTTACCTTAACTGGTTTCATATTTTTTTTAGTTAATTGTAAAAAGTGTAACATTTTAATTCCAATGTAGCAAGCAAAACATACAAATTAAGTATGCAGCATCTACGTTTTCCTTCTCACTGCAACAACCATTAGACTCTACGTCAGATAGCCGTTGAAGTAATAAGGCAATTCTAATAATGTTAACATTAACGTTTTTGTATCGGCTGTTTTCATGCTAATGTCAACCTCATTGGCAGTTGAATTTACACATGGAATTGTAGGTCTTATATGACCCCTTAGGACCTTTGAATAAATTACCTGTGTTGTCTTTAAATGAAGTTAGTTTTCCGGGAGCTGTCTTTGTATTAGTTCATCCTCCACTCCCATCACATGTGTGACCCGTGCGAAGTGACTCAGGGACCCAGCTTGCCTTCCAGTTCACATCGTCAGCCGTATCCTCCAACGATACCCACTACCAACTCAGATTAATCTGTCCATGCTGCCACAGTAACTCTCCATGCCTTCACATCAAGGGCATAGGCAACTAGAGCAATAAAACTGACTTCGTCCTCATTGCGATCTGCTATGAAACCTTTCCAAAAATCTCAACAACCATTGGGAATCAAAAGGCGGCTCTGGCCCTCAGAGAACTTATCAATTTTGGTTTCTTTCAGCCTATTGCATACGGTTCTCCTACTGCAGTGATATTACTTCGTGTTCTTTGGTTACAAATCCTCCCCAACCTGGTCGAGCCATATTTACCAATGTTGAAAACCTCGCTCATGAAGGACCTGCTGACTGAAGTCGACGTCCTAATGGACAGCTACTTACCCACTATTAAGAACCTCATCAACAAATCCACTCCCGATGAAGGGGACAACCATGCAATGTCGACTAAGGCTGAGATAAATGTTATAGGACATCGATGCCCACCTTATTACATACCTGGCCAGCGACAAAGCTACTCACCATCCCCGTATACCACCCATGTCCATGAACCAACCAATGCCCCGCAACAGCTGTACTACTACCACTCCAGATTCAGAGCTACTGCTAAGAAATGTGCTACTGAATGTCCATGGTAAAAAAAAGGTAAGTAGGCCATCGCCCGTGACAGTGGCCTGCTATCAACTAATCTCTTCGTTTTGCGTGGTTCCTAATCTAATGTGCACTTTCTGGTAGATACTGATGCCTGTCATTCCCTTCTGCCATGTTCCTTCTTAGGGAAGTGGCCATCTCATTCCAAGGGTGCTGATGTCTACTTGGTGACCTCCAACAGATCTGCTAATATTTTCTACAGTTACGATACTCTCACACTGTCATTTGGGGTTGACAGTACTGGTGGAATTTCTTCATCCATTACCACATAATGGGTGACATCGCACATAAACGCTTAGCCATCACCAGGTCTTATTCATCCACACCCTCATCACTTGATCCCTTTGACCTCGCTCTCCACTTCAGCAAGCCCACGAATGACTACTGCCACCTCCTCAATTTATATCTTGAGGTTTTCTGTCCAGAATTTCGCCATATGGCCATGGTTCTTACCAATTACATTATCTATATCTATATCAAGATGGTTGGGCTTCCAGTGTTTACAAGATTCAGATGTTTGTCACCAGACCATCTGGCAACTGATAATGCATATTCACCAAAATGGTTGAAATGGGTCTTTGTCAAAAGGCTTCCAGCCCATTGTTGTCGTCCTGCACATCATCCTGAAGAAAAATATATCCCTACACCCTTGCGGGGATTATAGGCATCTTAACATGCAAATGGAACCAGATCACCACCCGCTTCCCATAATTGCTGACATCACCACTTACCTTCACAGTGCTTAAGTATTTTCCACCCTCAACTTCCTGAAATGGTATTATCCAGTGCTCTTGAACCGAGCTACATCCCTAAGACAGCCATCACCAACACCTGTAGCACATATACTTTCAATCCCTTCTTCTTCTGCCTTCGTTATACAAGGGCTACATTTCAATGACTTATGGATGGCTTTTTACGGTACTTCTCCTTCTGTATATGTTACATTGTTGACTTACCAATAGTCTCCCCCTCCAAAGAGGACCACCTATGTCACATTGTCCTCCACTGCCTGCAGTGGAACGGCTTGTAATCAGGTACAATAAATGTACCATTGGTACCAAGGTAGGTGCATTATTTAGTCCCTGCATCACTCTTGAGAGCGATTACCCCCTACCCACATCTCGAGAGCACTTTTTAACTTTTCTCAGTATTTGATCAATCCATTCGCTGACTTGAAGCCATCCCCGTGTAAAATGCAACATCGCGCTCATGTACTGTGTCCTTACTCTCTGGATGGATAATAATAAGAGTCAGGAACCCAGGACCGCATTACTTCCGACAGACTACCATTTATAACCCTGCAGCTAACATAATGGTGGAATAGGTCCATCTTACTCCCAAAGCAATTTTGATGTCCCACTGTAGCAACTCCATTTGAATTACACAACTTCCTTGGGTCCTCTTCTATATAAAGACCTCTCCCAACGACACTATGGATGTTTCAGCAGCAAAAACTGCATGGCAATCGGTTACTTGTTCCTGCGTAAATTTTTCTATTTACCACCACCTCCCCTGATATCCAGTGCCTACATTGCACTGAGGAGGAATTTAACCCCTTCTGTCAGATCTAATATCCCCAGCAAAGAAGCACATACCATCTACATACCACAATATACATCTTCACAGGAACCGATTGCTTGGAGGCCATAGCTTAAGCCTCCATATACTGGTCCATGCTTTGTCATTTAACATACTCCAAAACCTTTCCTGCTTAATGTTCCTCTTCAATCTTCGCGGTATATAAGATTGGTTCACCAATCACCTGCCAAATCTGCGAATCCCCTGCAAGCGAAGTCCGACTCTCTAGATCCTGTCTCTTTTCACATGTATGACTGTTTCAGGGTTGGAACCATTTGATTCAAGTGCAACAGGCAATAAATATACAGATTAAAAAGTATGTTCTACTCACGTTTCTTTTACTCTTCAACTCTGCGCCAAGAAAAAAAAATAAAATAAAACAAACGTTTGAAGTGATAACTATATTAACTTTACGTTATTACATTGTCTATCTTTATGCCACTGACAACCTTATTAATAAAGCAGTTGAATGTATCCCTCCAATTGTCGCCCTTAGGAGCATCTAAAAATCTGTATTGTCACAACACAATATTGATTACTTCACTGGAATGTGTTTGAAATACTTCATTTACCTCTGGAGGAAGGTCAGTTATTGTCAAGTTACAGAAATCCAGAAATACTTTCCCTGGTGGCCTTCATTTTTCGTCACGACTGAACATTGTCTGCATAACATAATCTATAAGTTTTAATGCCCGGAGATGTGTAAATCTCACAGAAAAGACTACATTGGACACACTACCATGACACTCCGAAGACGTACGCTAGCCCTCAGAAATCAGGGAGCAATAAACGAGCACTATAATGATGTCCACTACCAGAAACTCTCCCTGAAAGAATTGATTGATGAAACCCAGATTGTTCACAAGGAGAACAATTATAGCAGGCTTATAATAGCTGAAGCTGTAAGCATTGCCCTTCAAGGGCTAACATTGAACATTCAACTGAAATCTAATTATACACTCCCTTTAAGTAGAAAGCAATACAGAATCTTGGTAGTGGTGCAGGTCCAATGGGGCCTCTATGTAAATTATGTAGGCGCAAGTACTTGTATATATATATATATATATATATACACACACTTACACACACACACACACACACACACACATATATATATATATATATATACATACAAATACATGAATGCATATTTATGTGTATACAGTATATATATATATATATATATATACGTATATACATATATGTATATATACATAAATAAATATATATATATATATATATATATATAAAATATATATGTATGTATGTATGTATGTATACAGTATAAGTGTATAATCAGACCTTATCCTCTTCATAATCTAAGGATACCTAATTTTTGAGACATTTCACCTTTTCATAATCAACTTTTCAATTTCTAATTTCCTATAAAATACAATAGATAATAATAATCATTGTAGAACCTCATATATAAAGTGAATTGTAATCTCATGATAAGCAATAATTTCTTGATAAAGTCAGTTTTTGTCGAAACAGTGATGTCGTGAATAATACACACAAACACACCCACACACATACACACACACATATATATTTATATATATATATATATATATATATATATATATATATATATATATGTATATATATATATATATATATATATATATATATATATATATATATATACATATATATGTATATATGCATATATGTGTATATATATATATATATATATGTATGTGTGTGTGTGTGTGTGTATACAACTACATTTGATTCTTCCTAGACAAAATGGGAGTAAACATGTAATGTGATGACTTTTATATTCTATCCGCAAATAAGACCATTTTGACTATATCCCAAATGTGAAAAAAAAATCAAAATATTTGACAGAGCTTAACAATATCTTACTGTTGAGAGATTCGTTATTGGAAGTTGATTAAACCAGCCGGAAACAGCTGCCTTCTCGTATGCAAAAAGTAATATTTTTTATCTTGCCGTTATAAGCTGGATTGTTTGTAAAGTATGGTGATATATCAAGAATTTATAGTAATGGTAAGAGGAATATTGCAAGAAGTGATGAGATATGCAATTTAATCTATATTTTTAATTAGAATATTTCCAATAATAGTTTAGCTTTGAGAGGTCAAAAGAAGAAGAACTCGAAAAATTAGATAATTGTAGCACATTTTTATTTACCTAATACTAGGTAAGTTATCCTGCCATAAATATCATTCCCTTATTATTATTATTATTAGTAGTAGTAGTAGTAGTAGTAGTAGTAGTAGTAGCTAAGCTACATCCATAGTTGGAAAAGCAAGATGGGAGCCTTTTTATAACAGCGGCCAGTTCCTCACGTGTTGATTAAAAATCGACATTGACAAATCTAAACTTTACCCCCTAACCTAGCCTACTAGCTGCGTCCTTACCTACATACCTAAAGGGGGGGGGGGGGGTAATTGGCTAATCGCCCACCTGCAACCCCCCTTACATAGTCGTATTCTAAGTTAGTTATAAGTGCAGGTGGCCGCTATCATACATACACCCCTCAATAGGCTACAAGCCCAAGGGCTCCAACATGAAATATAACCCCGTGAGCAAAGGAAAAAAAGAAATAAATAAACGATATAAGAAGTAATGAAAATTAAAATAGAAAATTTTAAAAACATTAACAACATTCAAGCAGATATTTTATTTATAACCTATAAAAGGACTTATGCAAGCCTGTTCAAAAAAAAAAAAAAAAAAAAAAAAAAAAAAAACATTTGCTGTGAGTTTGAACTTTTGAAGTTCTACTGATTCAACTACCCGATTAGGAAGATCATTTCACAACTTGGTCACAGATGGAAAAAAACTTCTGGAGTACTTGTAGTATTGAGCCTCATGATGGAGAAGGCCTGACTATTAGATCAGGAATAAGAAATCTTAATATACCGTAAGTTCCCCTCTAACAAATTAAGATGAGAATCAGCAGCTGAAGACCAGACAGGAGAACAATACTCGAAACAAGGTAAAATGAAAGAATTAAAACACTTCTTCAGAATATACTGATCACCAAAAATCTTGAAAGACTTTCTCAATAAGCCAATTTTTTGTGCAATTGAAGAAGACACAGACCAAATGTGTTTTTCAAAAGTAACTTTGCTGTCGAGAATGACACCTAAAATTTTAAAAGAGTCATACAAAGTTAAAGAGATATTATCAATACTGAGATCCAGATGTTCTGGAGCCATGGCCCTTGACCTACATACAATCCTACTTTGAGTTTTGTTAGGATTCAACTTTATACCCCATAATTTGCACCATGCACTAATTTTAGGTAGATCTGTATTAAGGGATCCAGCAACCCCAGATCTACTTCAGGAGTTTGAATCGATGCAAAGAGAGTGGCATCATCTGCATATGCAACAGGGTTGTTTTCTAGACCAAATCACGTGTCATGTGTATATAGTATGAAAAGTAATGGACCAAGAACACTACCCAGAGAAACACCAGATATCACATTCCTATACTCACTATGGAGCCCATCAACAACAACTCTTTGCGATCTATTACTTATAAATTCAATAATGATGCTTAGAACCGACCCACCCACTTCCAACTGTTTAAGTTTGAAAACAAGTGCCTCATGATTAGCACTGTCAAAAGCAGCACTAAAATCAAGGTCAATCATACGAACTTCCTGATCACAATCAAGGGATTTCTGTACAACATTGGAGATTGTAAGAAGGGCATCACATGCTCCAAGGCCTTAACGAAAACCTAATTGCAAACTAGGGAGCAGATGATTACCTTCAGCAAACCTATTAAGACGTTTTGCCAAAAGAAATTCAAAAACTTTAGATAATATGGGAGTTATGGAAATTGGGCGGTAATCAGTTGGACCTGAGCTACCACAAACATATTTACATAGTTGAGATTGTAAGAAGGGCATCACATGCTCCAAGGCCTTAACGAAAACCTAATTGCAAACTAGGGAGCAGATGATTACCTTCAGCAAACCTATTAAGACGTTTTGCCAAAAGAAATTCAAAAACTTTAGATAATATGGGAGTTATGGAAATTGGGCGGTAATCAGTTGGACCTGAGCTACCACAAACATATTTACATAGTTGAGTAACATTACTAATTTTCCAACAAGTGCTAAAAGTTTATCTTCTTGCTAACTTGCGCAAAAGAACAGATAACTTTGGAGCTAAGAAATCTGCAGTCTTTATAAAAAAACAAAGGAAAAATGCCATTTGGATCTACACCTCTGCAAGCATCAAGGTCCATCAACAGAGCTTTAATTTCATGAGGTCAAAAGCTAAACTAGTTAGTTTAGCCCCAGGAAAAGAGGAAAGAGGAAGTTCTAGTTTCTCATTACTCTTCCTGCTGTCAAACATATCTGCCAAAAGGGTTGCCCTTTCCTTTGGAGAGTGAGTGACTGAGCCATCTGGTTTAAATAAAGGATGAACTGTTGAGTCTACGCCAAAAAGTACAGATTTAAGGGTAGTCCACCACTTATGCTCCTGGGTTGTACCAGAAAGGGTTTCTTGTATGCTTAAATTTTATTCTTTATCAATTGAAGCATGAACTCTCTGAGCAAAAGTTCTAAGCTGAGTATAGTTATTCCAGGAGAAATCTGATCTGTTACCCTTCCAAAAATGATAGGCCTCCTACTTCTCCAAATAAGCACATCTACAATCATCATTGAACCATGGTTTGTCCTGCACTCGGTACCTTATTACACGAGAAGAGATACGCCTATCAATTGTGCTAACTAGATTCTCATTCAGAGGGACTACAGGGTCAACACTATTATACAATTGTGACTAACTCAAGCCCAAAAGATCATGGAGAATCCCATTTCAGTCTGCTTGAGATTTCATATAAATCTTACATGAGTAAGATAAATTAGGGACAGGCTGCTCATTCTTCACTGCTAATTAAATCAAGGCATGATCAGATGTCCCAACTGGAGAACCAACCTTACTTATAATAATGCCAGGGGAGTCGTTGTATACGAGGTCCAAGCAGTTACCAGACCTGTGAGTAGCTTCACTTATGATTTGCTTACGGCCTGATTCAGAGGCAAAGTCTATAGCTCTTGAGCCATGGCGATCGGTAGGAGAAACAGGATTTAACCAATCCCTATGGTAAGCATTGAAATCACCAATAAGATAAAAGAAGCTTTTCTAACATCTTCTTGTATCTTAGCCATAATGGTAAGATTCCAGGATTCCAGTAGATCGAACACAAATAGAAGTTGTTATGCCTGCCATAAACTTTTATTACCTGAATCTCATGACATTCACATTCAAAGCAGGACTTATGAGAAGCAGGGTATTCAGTCCTAATATAATGTAACGCTGCCGAGTGAGGGTTGTGAACTCAAAGGCAGGATGCAATCAACTGAGTTATATTGTTATAGAACACTCTCCTTTATATACAAAACCTCAAGGCAACAGGACATAACAAGTTAACAAGACAGACAATGTTACAGAGGAAACAGCAGACATGAATTTTCATGTTCATTTAGTGCAAGGGAAGAGCGAAGATACAAGCATAATAATAATATATGCAAAAGGAATTATGTACAATTGTGTGACACACGGTTGGTACATGGCTCCCCCCCTAAAAATGACATACTGTACATGTTAAATAGGGCGCCCTGATCTGGAGAGGCGAACTGTAGGCGGGTCATCTGGCAGAAGATAAGCAGGTTTTAGACGATCAATGGAGACCCAGTCTTCTTTGCCCCGAATGTTTAGTAGGAATGCTTTCGGACTGCGACGGATCACAAGGAAAGGGCCCGTGTAAGGGGGCGTTAGTGGTGGCTTGCTAGTGTCGTTGCGCAGGAAGACGTGCGTTGCAGAGTGCAAGTCCGTTGGTATGTGATGCTTCGCTGGGGGCTTGTAAGTCTGGCGGCACGGAGTAAATTTTCCCACGACGTGACGTATGCGCTGGAGATCATCGGAGGAGGTTGTAGAAGGAAAAAATTCGGCAGAGACGACCAACGGGTCGCCATACACCATTTCAGCTGCCAAGACGTCGAGGGCGTCTTTAGGAGTGGTCCTTAGTCCCAGGAGGACCCAGGGAAGCTGAGTAAACCAGTTGCAATCCTTGCAGCGGGACATCAAAGCTGCTTTGAGGGTGCTATGAAAACGTTCAACCATTCCATTAGCAGCAGGGTTGTAGGCCGTTGTCTGATGTAAGGTGATGCCCAGGAGATTCGCTAATGACGTCCACAATTGAGAGGTGAAAGTGGTTCCCCTGTCAGAAGTAATATGCTCAGGGATACCGAATCTTGAAATCCATCCAGAGAGTAAGGCAGATGTACATGAGGCAGACGGTGCAGTTTCCATGGGAATGGCTTCAGGCCAACGAGTGGAGCGGTCGATGATGGTAAACAGGTAACGATGTCCTTGTGATGTGGGTAGAGGGCCTACAACGTCGACGGGAATGTGTGCGAAATGACGCTGAGGTTGAGGAAATGTGCCCACTCCTGAATCCATGCGTCGATGTACTTTGGAAGTTTGGCAAGAAATACAGGCGTGGACCCAATCCTTAGGATCCTTAGAAATGCCGTGCCAAATGAACTTTGCCTTCAGCAGCTGTGCAGTAGAAGGGCACGAGGGATGTGAAAGGCCGTGAATGAAATCAAACAACTGTCGGCGTATGGGAGCAGGAATCCAAGGTCGCAGTCTACCAGTACTGACGTCACAGAGGAGGGTGGTGTTGGAGTCTTCGAGGGGAAAATCTTACCAACGGAGGGACGTGCAGGATGTCCTACAAGCTTGATACTCTGGATCGAGTCGTTAGGCTTCAGCCAGGGCGTTGTAATCCAATCCCAGGTGAATGACAGCCAACGTGTTTCTTGACAGGGCATCGGCAACGGGATTCATTTTCCCAGGGACGTATTGGAGGGTGCAATTGTATTCAGCCACGGCGGAGAGATGTCGGCGTTGACGGGCGGACCAGGCGTCAGACTGTCGAGTGAAGGCGTGCACCAGAGGCATGTGGTCTGTGCGAATGACGAAGGGCGTACCTTCTAAGAAATGGCGAAAGTGACGGACAGCCAAGTGCACTGCCAGCAATTCTTGATCGAAGGTAGAATAACCCGATTCTGCCTTTGACAGTTTTCTGCTGAAGAAGGCCAATGGGCGGGGCGAGCCTTTGACCACCTGCTCGAGTACTGCACCAATAGCGACGTCGCTGGCATCGGTGGGAGAGGGGCGTGTGGGATAGGAAAAGTGAGAGCCGCAGCAGTTGATAGGGCCTTCTTTGCATTGCAGAAGGCTGCTTCTTGAAGGGGACCCCACTTCAGGTCCTTTGGCTTGCCCTTGAGGGAGGCGTAGAGGGGAGCAAGAGTGGCAGCAATGGCTGGCAGAAAAGGGTGATAATAGTTGATCATGCCAAAGAATTCCTGCAGAGCTTTGACGGTCGAGGGTGCGGGGAAATTCTGAACGGCTGCTACCTTCTCAGGGAGGGGGTGGACTCCTTCAGGAGTGATACGGTGCCCTAAGAACGACACTTCGTTGGCGCCATAGGTACACTTGTCGTACCGGACTACAAGGCCGTTTTGTTGCAGGCAGTCGAGCACGATGCGCAGGTGACGGAGGTGTTCCTCTTTTGAGGAGCAGAACACAAGTATGTCGTCAACATAATATACACAGAAAGGGAGGTCCCCTAAGATGCCATCCGTGAGACGTTGAAACGTTGCCCCAGCATTACGAAGGCCAAAACAGGGGTAATTGAAGGTGCATGTACCAAACGGAGTGGTGATGGCGGTCTTGGGGATGTCTTCTGGGTTCATAGGCACCTGATAATACCCCTTCAGAAAGTCGAGCGTAGAGAAAACCTTCGCTTTGTGCAGGTAGGAGGTCACATCGGCAATGTTTGGGAGGGGGTAGTGATCCGGTTCTGTTTGCATATTCAGGCGCCTGTAATCCCCGCACGGATGGAGGGAGCCGTCTTTTTTCAGAACGATGTGTAAGGGTGACGATCATGGGCTGGAGGCATTTTGGCAAAGGCCCATTTTCTCCATTTCGGCGAACGTCTGTTTAGCGGCTGCCAATCGTTCCGGTGCCAGACGTCTGAATTTTGCGAAGACGGGGGGTCCCGTCGTCTTGATATGGTGATAAATACCGTGCTTGGCAGGAACCGTGGGCGTTTGGCGAAGTTCTGGACGGAAAACCTCCGGGTACGACGTGAGGAGGTGGGCGTAGGCATTCGTGGGTGCTCTGATGTGGAGAGCTAGGTTAGAGGGGGCGGGTTGAAGAGGTGTCGACAAGTACGAGTCTGCGTTGACCAATCGTCGGTGGGCGACATAGACCAGAAGGTGGAAATGAGAGAGGAAATCCGCACCGAGGATTGACATTGTGACGTCAGCAACGAGAAACTTCCAATTGAATTTACTGTTTTGAACGATAATGTGATGTTCTCGTAACCGTAGGTGGGTATCGCAGATCCATTGGCAGCTACCAACCGGACGTCGGCAGATGTAGACAGACTACGTCGTGCCTTGAAGAGTTTCCTTGGCAAAAGAGAACGACAAGCACCCGTGTCTACCAAAAATCGCACGCCCGTTCCTGCATCCTGTAAAAAGAAATGATTAGAAACATGGGAGGCCACCACCACAAGCGATGGCCTACTTACACGTCTTTTGGCCACTGACAATCCTTGGCACATTTCTTCGCGGTTGCCCTGAATCTGAAGTGGTAGTAGCAAAACTGCGCCGGATGGGAGGTAGTAAGTGGCTGTAGAAGTCGTTTGTTGGGACGCGAGCGATTGGTGGGTGGTGGGCAGCTTTGTCGCCGCTTCGGCACGTCACGGGGTAGGCGTGTATGTCCTACGGCATTCATGTCAGCTTCGGTTGACGTTGAATAGGCATCCTCGTAGTCAGGGGTGGAGGCGTTGATGGAGGTCTTGAAGTGGCTGTCCATAAGGGCGTCGGCTTTGGTCATCAAGTCCTTTATGGGTAAACTATTGACATCGGGTATGGCAGCGCGTACAGGTTCGGGTAAACGGCGTATGCAAAGGGCACGAAGTAGGTTCACCTCACTAGGAGAGCCGTCTGCAGCAGGTTGAAGGCGAGCGATACTGGTCATTTCCCTGAGGGCAAGCGAAGCCCTTTGGTCCCCCAACGGTTGTTGCGAGAGCTGAAAAAGTTTTGCTATGCGGGCGGCTGGCGACGGCGAGTACTGCTGCAGAAGGTATGTTTTGAGGGCGTCATACAGTATTGGGGTGTCTCCTTGTTCACAAAGCCAGTCGGATATATCTGGGAAGGTGTCCTCGGGTATCGCCGCGAGAACATAATCCGCTTTGGTGGTTGAGCGTGTCACGCCCCTGATACAAAAGTGGACTTCTGCGCGCTGAAACCAAGCAAATGCCTCTCCGGTGGCGAACGGTGAAAGTTTCAATGGGGCGGCCACAGCGCCAACTGCTGTAGTAGAGTCCGTCTCCGTCATAGTACCAACGATGGAGGGGCGAGGGAGGTGGGGGTGGAAGGCAGTGGGAGCGAGTTGACTTCCGGGGTCACCAATGTAACGGTGCCGAGTGAGGGTTGTGAACTCAAAGGCAGGGTGCAATCAACTGAGTTATATTGTTATAGAACACTCTCTTTTATATACAAAACCTCAAGGCAACAGGACATAACAAGTTAACAAGACAGACAATGTTACAGAGGAAACAGCAGACATGAATTTTCATGTTCGTTTAGTGCGAGGGAAGAGCAAAGATACAAGCATAATATATGCAAAAGGAATTATGTACAATTGTGTGACACACGGTTGGTACAATACACTGCGATTCCCCTGGCCCTAGGGATAGCATCACGTTTCAATATTATTGGCTTCTTAAAACCAGTTATAAGGAGCCCAGATGAGTGCCTCATATTAGATACCAAAGTTTCTGAGCACAAAAGAATATCATACTGTCTGAAGGCAAATGTAAGGTCATGAATATTTGAATGTAGACCACGAATATTGCAATACAGTAGACGACATTGACGAAATCTAGGACGAACTGGTCCCGGATTTTGCTCAATGTCTCCAGAGAGAAAAATTAATAATAATGATAACAAGAACAATATGTACGGAAATATAAATAAAGTGATTGATCAAACTCATAAACTATGGAGAAAAAGTCGGAAAAACTGGTCAACATGGAGGAGCTGATACACCATGCAAGGCTAAATACCCTCCAGGATAGCCACTTCAACTGAAGGGAGGACTTTAAGGATGGTTTTGAAAAGTAGACGAATCAGATAAGGAAAAGTCAACCTCTTGAAAGGCCACCAGGCATCCATGGCCTTTCTATTAAGCCTGCCCAACACACCATTTCAAAAAACAAGAAGAAGAAAAAAAATATAAATAAAAAATAAAAATAAGAAATATAAAACAAAATATAAGATAGAATAGTGTGCCCGAGTGTACTCTGAAGCAAGAAAACTCTAACCCAAAGACAGTGGAAGACCATGGTACAGAGGCTATGGCTCTAACCAAGTCTAGAGAACAATGGTTTGATTTTGGAGTGTCCTCCTGGAAGAGCTGCTTAACCCAGCTAAAGAGTCTCTTCTAGCCTTACCAAGAGGAAAGTAGCCACTGAACAATTACAGTACAGTAATTAGCCCCTTGATCGAAGAAGTGTTTGGTAATCTCAGTGTTGTTCGATGTATGAGGAAAGACGAGAATGTATAAAGAATAGGCCAGATTATTTGGTGTATGTGTAGGCAAAGAAAAAAGGAGCGGTAACCAAAGAGAGGGATCCAATGTATTACTGCCTGGTCAGTCAAAGGATCCAATGACTCTCTAGCGGTAGTATCTCAACGGGTAATTTATATAAAACTGGTTTGTATTAAAACAAAATACGAATACCCTGTGAAAACTCAAGTGATTATTTTTAAATAATTACAATTGCTGGTTAAGTTCAAGATCTGTAATTTATACAGCTGATGTGAAGAACAT
>NC_090730.1:25562532-25580032 GCF_036898095.1 Palaemon carinicauda
AATACTAATACATTAGAGTAAAAAAATCTTCCGGTTACGCCCTCTAGAGTAGAGTTCTAAAACTTTCAAAACAATCGACCCTATTATAATAACAATAATAACAATAACGATAACGATAACGATAACGATAACGATAACGATAACGATAACGATAGCAATAACAATAACAATAACAATAACAATAACAAAAACAATAACAATAATTGAATAAATAATAATTAATAAATAATAATTAATAAACGATAGTTAAAAATTAATAATTAATCATTAATAACTAATCATTGATAATTAATAATTAATAAATAATAAATAAGGATTAATGATTAATATTTAATAATCAATAAATAATAATAATAATAATAATAATAATAATAATAATAATAATAATAATAATAATGTTCCTGGGTCAAAGAAAGTAAAACAATAAAGAGCAAGCTGTACAAAAATATTGTAAACAAATAAAATCTAAGTTAGAATGGGAAAAGGCATAATTATGCAAATTTCAAAGGAAAACTAAAAATTTCTTGGTTAAGTTGTGGCTTTTTAGATTTTATAAAAATTGACTCTACTATTCTTATTTCATTTTCATATGAGCCTCTGCACGGTATTGATCAGTTGTCCAAAGAGAACGAACACTTACAATCCATGTCTCGATGGTCTCGTATGCTGGACTGTAAAGGTTTGACCAAGGCTCTGGTAGTTCGGCTGTTAATTCCCTTGTGATCTTGGCAGCGAGAAAAAAAAAAGCATTTTATTTGTGGAGCCAATATAACCTAATTGACAATTTGGGCAGTTAAACAAGTAACTACCGTTAATTCAATTGTCTTTTGCAGCTTTTCTTTATGATTAACAAAACTTTTTATTTTGGAATAATTATAGAATATTAAATTCGGTCTAATTTGTGGTAGGTATTTACTCATGATTTCATTTATTTTTATTTCAATATATTTGTTTGTTTCATCGTTAAAATATAGTAATTTGATGAAGAGTTCAAGTTTTTTTGGACCAAAATTCTTTGAATTAGGACAGAATATGCTGTTAAGGAAAGTTCTGAGTTTGTAATAGAAGATTTTAGATGGGTACCTATTGTTGGAAAAAAATTTCTCTAGGAAACATATTTCTTTATGAAAATTTTCAAAAGATGACGTTAGTCTAAATGCTCGGTAAAACATTGTGCTAAATGTGTTTAACTTGAAGTTATCATCTACTCAAAAAGTTAACTACGAGTCCCGTGTGAGAAGGTTTTCTGTAAATATTGGTGTCTATACCGTTATTTGATTTTTGTATTGAAATGTCTTAAAAAGGGAATTTGATTATCCTGTTCTTTTTCTATCGTAAATTTGTTTTTGGATGTTGCAAATTCATATAATTCAAAAAAATTTCGAAGCTTCCTTCTTTTTTGATATTATAAATGTATAATCTACGTATCTTTTGTAGTAAATTGGCTTAAAATCTGATGGACAATTATTTAACCCTTTTTCATCATGATAGCAAAGAAAAATATTTGCTAGAGTGGCAGATAAAGGTGAGCCCATTGCTAAACCCTCTTTTTGTTTGCAACAATTTTTATTTAATACAAAATAGGTGTTATTAACGGTTAAATTTAAAAGCTTTCTGAAATCATTTTCATTCAAACCTCTGAAGTTGTCGTTATTGTCATATATGAGATTTGTAATTATATTAATAGTTTCCTGAACCGGCACATTTGTATATAGGGAGGTTATATCTAGACTTACAATATAGTTTTCTTCACTTATTGGGGAATTTTTAATGTCTTTAAAAAATGCATAGGTGTTTTCCAGGGAGTATTCATTTTTAGCATATATGTTTATTCCGAGAATTATGAATTTTGCTAATTCATAATTGTGTTCTTTAAAAGATGACAATACTGGCCTTAATGGTATATTTGCCTTATGTATTTTTGGAAGGCCATACATAATTCTTGGATTAGATCCGCTGCTATATAATGTTTTGTATTCCATTTCATTAATGTTTTTCTGGTTTAATAATTTCTTTAAAAATCTATTTAATCGGTCTTCTAACAAAAGGGTATTTTTTAAAGAGTCTTGATATGTTAATTTTTCAAATGGAATCCATTCTCAATGACCCGCTTACATTTGAAAAATTAACATATCAAGACCCTTTTAAAAATACCGGTTTGTTAGAAGACCGATTAAATAGATTTAAAAAAAAAATGTTAAACCAGAAAAACATAGAGAAATAGAATACAAAACATTACATAGCAGCGGATCTAATCCAGGCATTATGTATGGCCTTCCCAAAAAGTAAATTTCATACAGTATATCTTCATAAATATATCTGAATTATATTCAATATGTTCTTTGGTAGCAGAGTCAAATCACTGTTCTTATTACATTGGTGCTGGAACAAATCAGTGCATGGCAGCTACATTGCTGCACAGGGCACTTCTTTAGATTTGCAATTGCATTGAATAAGTTTATTGTAGGCTTCTGAAGCAAGTGGTTGTTTTGTCTATAATGGTCACAATATTTGTCCTCCGTCATTCAAACTCACTAAAATGTGAGGGTATATTTGGTCGTGTCTTCAAACAGCAGAACCAGGTATTTTACTATATACATAAAGCAGTACATCCTGCAAAGAAGCAAGCAGAAGATCAAATGGCAGGCAATCAGATAAGTAAAATAAGTAATTTATATCACGTCCCGCAAATTATTTTTGCTTCGTCTTGGCTTGCTTATCTCGCAAATTAACATTATATCACTGCTCCTCTGTTTTGACAAGCGGTACCTGATTGTGCTGTGCACGCCAGTAGCATGGGTCACTATTGAGGTATCATGATTGTCTATAATCTGTTTAAATAATAAAAATAATAGTGATGTGAATCAATAAATCATGGTATACAGTATATGATGAGATATACATATAGCAACTGGATATATTCGATATAACAGATATTACAAAACTTTTGGGTTATTACGAAAGGTTTTCAAAATTTTTACGAAATGATTACGGATGTTGATGACTTTCGGTATCTCCTAAATTGGACGGCTAATATCCTGTTAAACTTGGCTATAAATGGGCACTACGTCAATATTCATTTAATCATGGCATATCGGTTACTGAGTTACAGGAAAGACTTTGATTTTGCTAAATGCCTGTTACGTTTATTACATGTATTAAAGTCCTTAATTATTCATTTCACAGGGGATTTGGTGCGTTGTTTCTACGACCGCCTCTGATGGAAATGAAACGTAAGTACGAATGTTTTCTCCACCGCATCTCTATGACACAACAAAATTCTCTATAACCATATTATAGTTAGCTTTTGAAAGAAACAAGATTAATAATAACTAAACTGAAAATGTATTAACTAAATTATATTACGAAGTTACGTTCGCATCTCTGTCGAGTGTAGAGATCTATTTAGTTTATGTATATATATATATATATATATATATATATATATATATATATGTGTGTATATATACACGTATATATGTGTGTGTGTGTATATATATATATATATATATATATATATATATATATATATATATATATATATATATATATATATATATATATATATATATGTATATATATATATATATATATATATATATATATATATATATATATATATATATATATATATATATATATATATGATAAATTTTGCACATTTAGACGTGTTTTTCATATTCAAATAAGCCATATATATTTTTGATACATTAATGTCTGGATTCTCTTAACGACCTCGGGATCAGAGCCCCCAGGCAAAATCACACAAAGACAAGAGCTTGTGTCCGGCCGGGAATCGAACCCTGGTCGGCAAGCTTGTATAGACAGTGACTAAACCACTTGGCCGGTTTAGTCACTGTCTATACAAGCTTGCCGACCAGGGTTCGATTCCCGGCCGGACACAAGCTCTTGTCTTTGTGTGATTTCGCCTGGGGGCTCTGATCCCGAGGTCGTTAAGAGAATCCAGACATTAATGTATCAAAAATATATATGGTTTATTTGAATATATATATATATATATATATATATATATATATATATATATATATATATATATATATATATATATATATATAAATTGTGGAAATAGCCTTCACTTCAGCATAATAAGTAAAAGGCGATTAGAGATACTTAAGGTGTGAGGCATATTAGTGAGGATTAAGAAGGTGATTTATGCATAGAATTTTAACATGACGTATAGTTAGGAGAAAGCAGAAATATCAAGTCCTAGTATAAGTAATAGGTATGATATACAGTGGTCAGATTTTTTTTTTTTTTTTCAGATACGTATCGTATCAGTGAAAGTTTAGACAGGTATGGCTGTTCAATAAATTCTTTATATTACTTGAACAACTATGGAATGTTTGGATTCCAAGTATTAGTTCTTTGGTGGAGCCTCTGGAATGGAATTGTATAACAAAAACATATTTTTACACTATTTACGAAGTTATCGAAGATAATTTTGACTATGATAATATCGATAAAAACAAAGGCTCGAAAGCATATATAAAGGAAAAGAAGTAAAGCAATTAATAACCATAAAACTAGATAAAACAATACTGCAAGGAAGAGTAAAAGGTTTTGAATAACGAAGACGAAAATATAGTACGAGAAGTAACTTAATCAAGATTGCGTATGAAGAGACAATATTTGCCTATTCTGGCATTAGAATAACAAACATTTTAGATTGTAATTTACCTTGAAAACAGTTTAACAAGACTTTCGGAATTATTAAACAAGGAACTCAAGGCAAAAGACAATAGCCCTTCAATTACGTAATCACAAATATTTAAGAATTTTCAAATTCATAATTTTTCACAACGTCATAAGATCAATCAATTTATATCTTCACTCATATCAGTATTTCAATTCTTCACTTCAGATGGATATTTCACCCTGTGGGTAAAGGATTGTTTACACATCAATCAAGAAATGGCTCACATGTTATGCCCAGATGGCTTTCAAGAAATGGCTCACATGTTATACCCAGAGGGCTTTCAACGTCACGATACTTAGACTCAGCCATTAAAGAATTGAATATCCAGCAAGGTATGGTCTAAAATTTCTTTATTTTTACATGAAATGATAAATTTTTAAAAAAGTAACTAATTACATGCAACCAGAACTGATATTTATGGCAATCCTATCGACAATAAAACTCACTGTTACTAATATTCCTATGCTTGACATATCAATTGTGTTTTTTTCTAGATCGATCTGAGTTTCTCTCATGTGGCTCTTATAGTATACAACCTGGTGAAACTCTCAATATTAAGTCGAGGAATTTTCCAGGAAGATACCCAAGGTGGGAAAGCTGTCGATGGAACTTCCAGGTTTGTTTCCTAACAATGTGTTGAAAATTGAAACTCATTATATACGAAAATAGATATTACAAAGACTGTTCTCGATGCTAGTCTCTACATTTTTCTTCGTTTAGAATAATAATAATAATAGAAAAAAAAACAGATAATAAATAAATGATTGTAACTGGTGCATAGTTATACAAGAGAGGAAATTTCTGAGTTCAGCATTTGACCCTTTATTTATCCATTTCTATAGGTCTAACTTCATAAAACTAATTAATCATTTCAATATTTTGTAATTATGGCCATATGATGGAAGGGATCATCAATGCAACCAGCAAAATGCTTTCATATCAATTTTGATTGTTGAACGAACAAGTAAACATCACTTTATCCTCTTCTGAACCACGATGCACTTCATTCTAGGATGTTTATGACTTCAGTGATTTTCAACTCTTGATATAGGGGAAGATTTATATTATCTATCTAAATTCTATTCCTTTAATGACTACTGTTGTTCATTACAGGGAACCTCTGAATACTCCACAATAATGATTTCATGCAGTATTTTTAGGATGAGGGACTGCAGGAGCTCTTATGTGACCTTAACTGGTGGAAATCTGTTAAAAAAGTGAGTCAGGATTATTATTATTATTATTATTATTATTATTATTATTATTATTATTATTATTATTATTATTATTATTATTATTATTATTAAATTCTAAGCTACAACCCTAGTTTGAAAAGCAGGATGCTATAAGCCCAGGGGCTCCAACAGAGAAAATAGCCCTGTGAGGAATGGAAACAAGGAAAAATAAAATATTTTAAGAACAGTAACAGCATTAAATTAGATATCTCCTATATAAACAATAAAAACTCTCACAAAGTAAGAGGAAGGAAAATAAGAGAGAATAGTATGCCCGAGTGTACCCTCAAGCAAGAGAACTCTCATCCAAGACAGTGGAAGACCATGGTACTGAGGCTATGGCACTATCCAAGACTAGAGAACAATGGTTTGATTTTGGAGTGTCCTTCTCTTAGAAGAGCTGCTTACCATAGCTAAAGTGTCTCTCCTATCCTTACTTACCAAGAGGAACGTGGCCACTGAATAATTACAGTGCAGTAACCCCTTGGATTAAGAAAAATTGTTTGGTGTTGTCAGTGTTATGAGGACAGAGGAGACGATGTAAAGAATAGGCCAGACTATTCGGTGTGTGTGTAGGTAAAGGGAAAATTAACCGTAACCAGAGAGAAGGATTCGATGTAGTACTGCCTGGTCAGTCAAAGTACCCCGCAACTCTAGCGGTAGTATCTCAACGGGTGGTTGGTGCCCTGACCAACCTACTACTTTTCATTGGATTGCAAGTTTAAATGTAGTCTATTAGAGGCAAAAGAAAGGGACAGGTCATTATCACACTTTGTTCTTAATACCCCTGCACACCCAACATAGGACCTAGGTCCTAGGAGGACCAGTTAACCGCGGATGATGAATGAGCAAGAAGACATATGGTCAAGCTAAACATCCCTTTTTTAGGACAAAACAACACAACGTTGTTATTATTGCTTTACTCTCACTATTACAAACTTTTGTAAGGTTTAACTTTTTAACTTTAAATCAATTTAGATATTCATGAGGACTTGCTCAGATTTATATATGCTTCAGCAGCACGTAATGAGCTTTGAATTTGTTTTATGGCTACTCGTTGATGAGCTTATTCATTTGTTACAGATAAGTGGAGCGACGAGAAATTGAAGGATAATTGAGGTGCATCTAGCTTTAAGTTCGAGAATAAATCAGAATCAAACCCAAAATTCTTCCTGTAAGAGATATATCTTCAAAAATAAACATATCAAAGATAAACTTAAATTTATTTTTGGATGATTGTTATATATTTTCCACGAAACAAAAAACTAAAATCTGAAAATGTTGGTGAAACTGAAGCTTAAGGAAATAAGAGACATTGAATACTCTTCCCTAGTGAATATAATAATTATCAACTTTTTTGTTTAAAGGTCCAGTTAGACATACGTAAATATCCAGATAAGTATTTTACATCCAACCAAGAGAATAAAACTACCAGATTACAGCAAAGTAATCCCATGAGATAATTATTAATTACATATTCCCTCTTTCAAATGGTAAAATCAATATAAATAAAACACATTTTAAAGGAAAAAAAAAGTTTACACTTCTAAAAGATATTTCGAGTTTTCTTCTCTCAAATAACAACTTGTAGATATAAATTAGAAATGGATAAAATCTATATATGCTTGATGTTTTGTGTTATGTTTCTCCACTGAGAAAATTGCTCACACAAAGAACGAGAAATTTTTCTCTAATAATTAAAATTTCTAATTTTAAGATACTTATAAAGAAATAATATTTACTAGCCTCTTTTACATGATAACTACAAGTTTTCAGACACTTATAAAGAGGATGATATATTTACTGTTTTATGTTATTATAGTTCGGTGTGAGGAATGGCACTTCCTTCTTCTTGCCAGTTCCCGAAATCTTGGTTAATCAGCCTCCCTTCTGATTACGATAAAATGTAATATATATACTCTAGATTACACCAGACACGTCAAAAACAACATAACTCATGCCAAAACTCACCCGTGCCCCACTCCCAATAAACATCGCCACCTCAACTGATTTATCCCATTTTCTGTTATTATTATTGTAAGACATTAATTAAGATTTACATCCAAGGCCCTGTGAGCATCAGTAGGTTAAATACATATGAATGATAGACCCCTAACTTATCCTGCAGTCAGTCGAGGCAATGCATTTCTAAGAATCCGTCCCCATGACCTTCATTTTATTTAATTGTACATTTATACTCCTGGAGCCTGGGGTGCAGTTACAATACTCCCTCGTACCGCGGGCGGCCAGTTGAGCCTTGGTGTTCCTCTAAGAGTTGAGTAGCCCAGGCCTGGTGTACACGGTCAAAGCCTAAAACGGCTTTGTTGAAAACAAAATTTCACTGGAGAGTAAAACAGAATGTAAAGAGAAAGAACAAACTCGTCGAGGAATGATATGATAAAGAATGTGGTTTTCAAGTGAACATGGTGCAAAATATCCCGAACTTTTAACGACTAAATTAGTTTTCCCAGAGAATATTCAAATATATGTTAATCTACCTACAAACAAACTTTTTTTCCTTCATATAACAAGAAGTAACTTCCATCAAATCTTTCTATAACACAGGCATTGTGGAAAGAGGGATGGACTGACAGAATCAAGCAGCAATAATCAAATGAGAATTTACTTTAGAACCACATCTAGTAGAAGAACGCGGATGGGCTTCTCCTGCAGAATATCGGCCTCAGGTACGTAAAGATAATCCACCTTATCCCCTGGTCTTACAACCTACAGACCAGAATTAGATATATGTTAGGTTTTACACGGGGGAGGGGGAAAGAGTTTTAAAAAGCTAGGAAAACAACAAGTTCCATGTAATGGGACTGAGCAAATCACAAATGTTCTGATCGCACTTAAAATCATTCCCCTACACCATAGTAGTTAAGGTTTAATTCATTCAAGTGTTTTTATTATTTTTTAAAACCCTTATTGTTCAAGTCTAAACAAAGCAACATGTCTGCTTTATCATATATCATTTTCTTTCAGTTATTCATTCCTTGGTAGTAGCTTCCTAAAAACATCACACAATATCTAAGGAAATTTTTTTTTTTTAAATTTTGAAATAACACTTTGTAATGTTACTTCTTTTATTATTATCATTATTATTATTACTATTTTCATTAACTGTATTAGTGGTAGTTGTAGAAAACTATTGTCTCAACTATAAGCTTTCATGAATGACTATTTGTATCTGTAAAATAAATAAACAGAAACAGAAACAGATGGAAATGAAATACAGTGATTATATTTGGGAAAAATAAGTAAAATAAAAGTTAAAAACTTCCATTGGACATAAAAAATTGGTGGTGAGCAATATTATTTTCTTAATTTCAGAAGTGCCAACAACCACAGCTCAGCCAAGTGATGTAGAAGGAGCACCCTGTGGTAAGTAAAGTTCTGAATTGTTATGCCAATTTGGTACTTGTAGTTTTTCTTTGAGCAATCATTTATGAAGATACTCGAACAGATAACAGTAATTTTTCAGTGGAAATGTGCAAATGATGATACACGCATGAAATGTGACATACGTCTTTTCAAAGTGATACCACTATGATTGGCCAATTGAAAATCTAAGATGGCCGCTAAATTAGTAGCCCAAAGTTGATGTTTTCCTCAGAATTATTTGTGGTTGTGTGATTGCCATGATTTAGATGTTAATTTCTGTTTTTAAGCCTACTGAAGTATATTTTGATGTTTTCGAAGGAAAATGACAAATATTTTTCAAGAATTTATTGTTTATAAAGCAAAGTGACATATTTTTCAAGATGGGCACCCGTATTCTCGGCTTATTACTTATACTGTTTACTTGCGTTATGTTGTTTGGCCTGGAAACAAACTTGTTTCTTATGCAGTGAAAAGCAGACAATGGCACTCTATTTATGAAAATGGCACTTGGCAATACTAGAAACTAGTTCCCCCTTTTTCTAGATGATAATGTACTCGAAAAGCAGAAAAAGTTACTCACGATGTTCAAACCATACCATTGGTTCTCCAGCGTCTACTACTGCCATGTGCAACTGCAAAATTATGTAAAGGGGAGCGTTGACTGTAAGCACTTGCATCCTCCTGTGCTGTCATTCCTCCCAAAATCTCGCTGCAATAGGGGTTAGGGTTATCCAACATATCTGCAATATCTCTCCTTTTTGTATTCACACCTATTCAACAGGACGAATCCTTACTCGTGCCATGGCCATTATATTTGTTTGGCCAGAGCATACGATTGGTCAGTAGCAATCACAGGTGTCTGCCCTGGGTTCAGGAGAGCCACTGTATCCTGGACCTTTACCCTGGGATATTTCATCGTTGCAACATACTGAGCTTGGTCTTGCCACAGAGAAATCATTGCTGAAATGCTTACTTCAAATGGTTGGCTTCACTTCGTTGTTGCATGGTGGGCTGACCAAGTGATGCTAACTGCATTAGTCACACTCTCAGTGGGGAAGAATTCTTCCAACCAAGAATGTTCCTTTTGCAAGTATGACAACATCGACTGTAGTGCTGATAAGTATTGGCTTACTACTAGAGGAGGATAGGAGTTTTGTGTGATGGATCCAGATCAAATATTGGTATATTCTTCCGGTAGCTCTGGAACTTTCTTATCTTTCACCACTAGCATTTTCAGTGCTTGGGTGTTGGTAAAGCATCCATGGTCAGTAGAGGCTCGAGGTGAAGATAGCAGGTTCATCCTTGCCAAGAATCTTGGACATTATGGGTCCTACCATGCTAGAGATATTTGTAGCTTTATTTTATAAGGCCCATGTAACCTGTACACCCTCCAGATAACTAAAACCCCATTATCCTTGGCTCGGGTCTCCAGCGCTGGCACATCCTGTCCATTCAGGTGTGGCTGTCTAACCGATTTGGGTTTAGTTAGACAGCATTTGGAATACTAGTAGCAGGATAATGTCAATATGCAGGATAATGTCAATATGCATTTCCTACTTAAGTAACACTGAACTTCATGGCAAGTTTCACAGCGGTGATATCACCAATCTCCCTAGATAGCAACCGCCAATCACTCCATCAAGAACTTTACCAACTTCATTCGCTTGAGAGTTTTAAAGTGAAACGTACTCCGTCACTTGCAGATACCTTCAGTGGTCTACCTTCATTCAGTTTAGCCTGCAAGCCAATGCAGTTTACCATGGATCTGCTATGAGAAAATTTGTGAAAAATATGGCAGTGTGCTTTACAAATAGTAAAATCTTCAAACATATATAGGCCTATCAGTTTACTTTATAAACAGTAACTTTTTAGTGGAAAATGTGTCAGTATGCTATATAAAATCTACTTTACTAGATTGAAAACATTGGAATCCGTATCTAGATCATGTAACTCGGACAAGCAGAAATCTATCTATTTACCAAGGCACTTCCCCCAAATTTAGGGGGTATCCTACATCAAACAAATGAACGAAAGGGGACCTTTCCTCTTTCCGCTCCTCCTAGCCTGACGAGGGATTCAGCTGAGTTTGGCTGGTATTGCTAGGGTGCCACAGCCCACCCTCCCCTGTTATCCACCACAGATGAAGTTTCATACACTGAATCCTCAACTGCTGCTACCTCCGCGGTCACCAAGGCGACCAGAGTAAGCAGCAGGGCCTACCAGAATTGCATGACAATCGGTTGCCATTCATTCTTATTTCTAGCACACTCTCTGGCCTCTCTCACACCTAGAGCTTTCTTCACTCCATCCATCCACCCAAACTTTGGCCTTCCTCTTGTCTTCTCCCATCAACTCTTGCATTCATCACCTTTAGCAGACAGCCATTTTCCATTCTCTCAACATGGCCAAACCACCTCAACACATTCATATCCACTCTAGATGCTAAATCAATTCTTACACCTGTTCTCACCATCACTACTTCGTTCCTAATCGAGTTACACCAGTCATACCCCTCAGGCACTTCATCTCAAACACATTCAATTTCTGTCTCTCCGTCATTCTCATTCCCCACAATGCTGATCCATACATCAGAGTGGGTACAATCACTTTCTCATAAAGTACTCTCTTTACGTTCATGCATAACCATTTATTCTTTACCACTCCCTTCACTGAGCCCTACACTTTGCCTCCTTCATTCACTCTCTGACAAAAACCTGCTTCCACTCCACCATTTACTGCAACAACAGACCCAAAATTTCTGTCTCTCCGTCACTTTCATTCCCCAGAACTCCGATCCATACATCACAGTTGGTACAATCACTTTCTCATACAGAACTCTCTTTACATTCATACCCAACCCACTATTTTTACCACTCCCTTAACTGCCCCAACACTTTGCATGCTTTATTCACTCTCTGATGTACACCTGCTTTCACTCCACCATTTACTGCAACAACATACCCCAAGTACATAAACTGATCTACTTCTTCAAGTAACTCTCCATTCAACATGACATTCAACCTCGCACCACCCTCCCTTCTGCTTCTCATAACCTTCCTCTTACCCACTTTAACTCTCAACTTCTTTCTCTCACAAACCCTTCCAAACTCTGTCACTAATCGACCAAGCTTCTCTTCCGAGTCTGCAACCAGTACAGTATCATCCACAAACAACTAATTTACCTCCCATTCATGATCACTCTCGCCTACCAGTTTTAATCCTCGACCAAGCACTCAAGCATTCACCTCTCCCATCACTCCATCAACAAACAAGTTGTACAACAATGGGGATATCACACATCCCAGTCTCAGCCCCACTCTCACTGGAAACCACTCGCTCACTTGATTTCCTATCCCAACACACACTTTGCTACCTTTGTAGAAACTAGATCATGCAGCTCGGACAAGTAGAAATATTTATAAGTAGATTGTCAACTTCGTGAAGCTAATTTAGTGGCTATCATGAAAAATTACTGGCACCTTGAAATTGGCCACCATCCTGGATTTTCAATTGGGCATTCGGGGAGATTTGATCAATGTGATTTGAAGAACAATTGTGCCAAATTTGATTATTGTATCAACATTTCCATGATTTTTTCTGATATCTCTGACACTAATAAAAAAACTGAAATATAGACATTTTTATCAATGAGTTCTGTTCAAGCCTCGATAATTAATTCTTAAAAATATTTTCAGTAAAGGAGGTAACATCTCTCTCTCTCTCTCTCTCTCTCTCTCTCTCTCTCTCTCTCTCTCTCTCTCTCTCTCTCTCTCTCTCTCTCTCAGTAAATATATAAATAAATGAATGAAAATATAAACAAGTTAAAAATATATAAATAAGAATACCAGAAATTAGATGATCAAAAGTAGATTTTTTTTTTTTTTTTTTTTTTACATGCATTACCACTTACCTTTAGATTCAAAGAGCGTAACTTGGTTTCATACTTCAGATTTTGTCAAGTATCTACCTGTACTAATTATCATCTTTGTACTTGTTTGTAACAGAACCTTGCGGTACCGTGAACCGTGGCATCCGCATTGTTGGAGGAGTTGAGACGCAAATCAATGAGTACCCTTGGCAAGTAGCGATTGTTTATGCTGGAACAAATGACGTCTTTTGCGGAGGCTCTTTGCTCAATGACGGAACTGTTGTAACGGCAGCACACTGCATCGTAAGGTAAGAAGCAAAATATGCCAATTAATACCCTTTTTTTTGGCGTAACATTCATTCGTTTTTTAAGTTTCTTTAGATAAGTTTAATGGTTAGATTTCCAAACTTTCGTATACAGTAGATATAGAAAATATGATCTTTTACGTCAACTACAGTAATGTTTCCCTTCTTTTGATGAATCCGTGAGATTTCGACTATGATTTAATTTTAAACGAATTTAATAGGCCCTAACTAAAAGTATTTGTAATTAACCATTTTAATTAGGTTAATTAACAATGCGTATAATTAAATGACTACAACAGCGTCTAGTTATATCAGATGAAAATGTCACTTTATAATTTCAGCAGAGGTAACACATGACTCATACACACAGGCATTTGGTCTATTCACATAAACAAGATCCAGAAACGAAATTACTAAATTTAGAACTAATGATTAGATTTTATGATTTTTCTTAGCCTGAATGCATCTTAACATATACTTCCAAAATGTATAATCATTCATACTGATATGATGCATTATTCTGACCTTTTCATCACTCGAGACGTAATTTGCTTGTTACTTTTATTTTACAGGATAAGTGAGCTATACGATCAAAATACATACACAGAAGTTCTTCTTGGAGCCCATGACTTGAATAATCCAACGTCGGTCCAACAAAGGATTGGCGTGGCTGCAATCTTTCACCACTCTTATTATGACTCAACAACACTGGATCATGACATAGGAATTCTCTGGATTTACTCTCCTGCAACCTTTAGTGAAAGAGTGAAGCCTGTCTGTCTCCCTGACGTTTCTAAAAATTACAATGGATTCAAAGCCGTTACATCTGGCTGGGGTACACTGGCTGAAGGTAAAGATGTTAACGCTTACTGGTTTCAATAGAGATAAATTCTTTGATCCTCTCATTAAAATTTTACTCATTTCATTCTTGCATCTTTAAAGCTTAATTTTCATTCTTAATGTATATATATATATATATATATATATGTATATATATATATAGGTGTGTGTGTTTGTGTGTGTATGATTATATGTATGCATATATATATATATATATATATGCATACACACACACACACACACACACACATATATATATATATATATATGTATGTATATATATATATATATATGTATGTATGTATGACTTATCACTTAGGATCTCATGTTTAAGGATAATAATTTCTAAACAAGCGCCTTATTGAATCTTCTAAGAAAGGCTAGAACTATAAGATAAACATAAATTAAATGTAAATATTAGTTAATCTAAAATATCATTTATTTGATGTAAATCTGCCAATAACTAGAGTAGAAGCTTGAAGTATTTGGCAAACTTTTAAGATTTGGTCGCTAATATACTAGATTGTCTTAAAGCTAATTAAATTGTCTGTTTTATTTTCCTTATAAAAAATATGGAGTGTTTTGCTATTTTCATTAACGGAGATTTCGAAAGACGAAGCCTTAATAGATTTATTTAATGTATGAACAGTAAAGTTAAAGAAACAAAACATCTCAAGATGTTACTATTTACTTCAACCAGGTGGCTCTCAACCGGATATTCTTAATGAAGTAGAAGTGCCTATAATAACCAACACCGCTTGTAATGCAAACTATTATGGAGAAGTAACAGACAACATGATTTGCGCAGGTTACCCGGAGGGTGGCAAAGACGCTTGCCAGGTAAGCTATACGTGTGGCTAGGTAAACAAATCTTACTTAGGAAACTATTTTCTCTAAGCAGGAATTTACTAAAAGAAATGATCGTAAGACATTTTGTTTACTGCGGAATTTTAATCTTTTGTATGCATACACACGTACACACACACACACACACACACACATATATATATATATATATATATATATCAGCAGCAGCAACAGCCGTTGATAGTCCAAAGCAGCACCTAGGCTTCAGAGATATCCTTCCACTCCCGTCTGTTTACGGTCTCTCTACACCAGTCTATAACCGCAAATATTCTTATATCGTCAGCCCATCGTTTTCTCTTAACTTCCCTGCTTCGTTTGCAATCTCTAGGGACCTATTTTGCTATTCTTAAAGTCCATCTATTATATGTCATTCTCATTATATGTCCTGCCCACATCCATTTCTTTTTCTTACTTGTTTTTAGTATACCCTCTACTTTAGTTTGCTCTCGTATCCATGTTGCTCTGTTTCTGTCTCTTAGGGTTTATCCCATCATCCGTCTTTCCATAGCTGCTTAAGTTGTACTTAGGTTATGTGTTAAGGCTTTAGTAAAGCTCCAAGTTTCTCATGCATAAATTAATACTGGTACAACCATCTGATTAAATACTTTTCTCTTTAGAGAAAGTGGCATTTTACATTTCATAATTTCATTTTAATTACCAAAATCTCACCATTCAGGGCTTACCCTTTCTTATAATTTCTGTCTCACGTCATGAGGAAACAGTTAATATTTGTTCTAAGTAGGCCTACATTTATACATTAATAATCTCTGGAAGTTCGTTCATAACCATTGTTTATTGTCTTTCTGTTTCATTCTTAGTTTTACTCATATTAATTTTCAGTCCTTCATATTTGCTTTCTCTATTAAAATCTTCTATCATCTTTTCCAATTCCTCCCATTATTCACTGAACAGAACTAAGACATCTGTAAATCTTAAGTTGTTAAGGTATCCGGTTAATGTTTATTCCTACATTTTCCTTACCTAAAATTTTAAAATCTTCTTCTAGGCACGCTTGCTGTGGATTATTTAGGAGTGATGGGGTGTCCCTGTCTAACTCCTTTCTCGATTGGAATTTTCTCACTATCTTTATGTAGTTTCAGGATTGCTGTATTATCTGTATAGATATCCTTAAGTATTTTAACTTAAGATTCGTCTGTTCCTTACTTTTGAAGTGCTTTCATTACTGCTGGAGTTTGACAGAATCAAAGGTTTCTCATAGTCTATAAATGCCATACATAGTGGTTTTTCACTATGGCTGTACAGGGATATGGCCAGTTGTTGATTACCTGCTTTTAAAACCTGTCCGCTCCCTTGGGTGATTAATGTATAGGTGTCTTTCTATTCGGCTTAATATGATCTTTGTAAATTTTCTATATATTGTATTAAGTAGCTTACACATTAAAGATATATACATTTATATATATATATATATATATATATATATATATATATATATATGTGTATGTGTGTATGTATATATACGGTACTGAATGGCCTTACAGGCCCCAGTACTGGACTATGTAATCCAATCAACATGTAGATGATTTACTAGTTTGTATTGAATTATGTAAGTTGAATTCATAGCAATGGCATTTTTTAATGTCTTTTTGAAGCGTTTAATCTCCTTTATAAAGTCTTTCTTCCTTTCATTTAAATTTTGGCAATACTTTAATCATTGTTATCTTTTTATCTTTTTAACGCATTAACTATACGCTTCCTTTCAATACGATATAGTTAATTCTTTTTAGTGAGACAGATTTGCACCGACTCGCAGGGTTGCCCTTTTAGCTCGGAAAAGTTTCCTGATCGCTGATTGGTTGGACAAGATAATTCTAACCAATCAGATAGCAGGAACCTTTTTTCGAGCAAAAGGGGCACCGCTGTGAGTCAGTGCAAATGCGCCTCATTAAAAAAAATTGAGTATAGTTAAAAGTATGGTTCTTGTTTAGAATTTGTGAATTCTACAGGGAGATTCTGGAGGACCTCTCGTAGTGAATGACAATGGCAGATGGGTGTTAGTCGGTATTACTTCATGGGGATATGGATGTGCTAGACCAAACTACCCAGGAGTCTACGTTAGAGTTAATCGTAAGATATGAGAGTATTAGGATTTCTTCACATTGTTTAATCAATTCATGAAAAAATTGATATGTATAAATTTAATGTAATGTTGAAAATGATAAATGGAAAAAGAATAGATTTTATTATGTTATGATAAGGGAATGAATTATAAATGTTTCACAGGGTATGTCGGCGCCTTATCAGATGTCCTTTCACAATATGG
>NC_090730.1:25582532-25620032 GCF_036898095.1 Palaemon carinicauda
AATAAAAAAAAATCACATTTTCTTCATTCCCAAAGAGTCTCCTATATTAAGGATATAAGGTGATAGGTTAGCCAGGGCAACCCGTTGAGATACTACCACTAGAGTTCTTGGGTCATTTGACTGGCAAACAGTACTACATTGAATATTTTTTTCTGGTTACGGCTCATTTTTTTTATGCCTACACATACACTGAATATTCTCGCCTATTCTTTTCATATTCTTCTCTGAACTCATATCCTTGACAACACTGATATTACCAATCAATTCTTCCTCGCTTAAGGGGTTAACTACTGCAATATAATTGTTCAGTGGCTACTTTTCTCTTAGTAAGGGTAGAAGAGAGACTTTAGCAGCTCTTCTAGGAGAAGGAGACTCCAAAAGCAAACAAAGTGTTCTCTGGTCTTGGATAGTGCCATAGCCACTGTACCATAGTCTTCCACTGTCTTTGGTTAGAGTTCTCCTGCTTGAGGGTACACTCGGGCATACTATTCTATTTCATTTCTCTTCCTCTTGTTTTACCAAAGTTTTTAAAGTTGATATGTTAAAGGTTAGTTTTGATGCTGTTGCTGTTCTTAAAATATTTTATTTTAATCATTAATTACTTCTCTTGTAAATTCCTCATTTCTTTTCCTCACTGGGCTATTATCCCTGTTGGAGCCCTTGGACTTGTAGCATTCTGCTTTTCCAACTAGGGTTGAAGTTTAGCAAGTAATAATAATAATAATAATAATAATAATAATAATAATAATAATAATAATAATAATATGTAGCGCCACCGCTTGCTTACAGTACAGAAAACACACCTTTTTTCTGACGGTGACCCTGTTCATCTTTCAGAAAGAGGCCAGCTGATTTCACTGTAATAATTGGAGAACATAATTGGAACACAGCAACTGAAACATCAGCAACAGAAAGACGCCAACTATCAAATGTATGTATTATATCATTCTGAATAACCAATTCTACAGTTCACAAAATCTACGATATAAATATTTCATCAAAAACAATATCTTTTATAGAAAATGATAAAATTTTGTGTTAGCTATCACCGAAAAAGTATGAAACCACATTAGGTAGACATAGTTCCTCTTACATTAGCTTTCAAATGTAAAAATAAAAGTGTATGGCAGTAGTGAGCATGTTGTAGATATTAATTCTCTCTCTCTCTCTCTCTCTCTCCTCTCTCTCTCTCTCTCTCTCTCTCTCGTAGATTATCGTCCACCCACGATACAGCTCTACCACTTTGGACAACGACATCGCATTACTAAAACTATCTACACCAATAAATTTCCCAACAAGCAACAAGATTGCTCCAGTGTGTCTTCCAGACCCTGGCAATGCCTACGCTGATATAAATGCCATTATCACTGGATGGGGAACGACTTCCTCAGGTTGGTGTGGCAACAGTTGAAATGTACAAGTCATTAAGTATTTACTAACCTGCAAGTACAATAGCTGACTATCTACATTAACAGATGAAGTACTGTCAATGTTGATGGAAATCAACTCACAGTCATATATGCGATGTTTCCTTCAAAATAAGTTTGGGTTTATAGCATGTGATGCAATAACATAGTGACCTTTAAATCTGAACTTAGCTATAATTCGAGTCAATTAATGATAGTAAAGTTATTAACGCTGCATAATTGTCCCTAAAAATTTGATTCTCAGGGTTAATATTAAAATTCTGTATCATCACTTGCTTAGCAAGTAATATACAGTGATAGACGTTTACATATAGGTATTAAAAACTCGTATAAAATTTATTCCAAGTGGCATGTAATTCGGCAGATTCTTCATCACAAATGAAAGCAACTGGTGAAGATGAGTAGCAGATCAACAAAATCCTTACTCAATTATATCATTGTAATGTAATCATTTGGGGATCATCCTTCCATGGTAATGTATACCATATAAATTGTTGGAGAAGAGGGAAAAGATTTCCATTATGGCATTTATGAACTATGAGGAAGCTTTTGATTCTGTTAAAACTTCCGCAGTAATTAAACCCCTTTAAAAGCAAGGAACATATGATTCTAATGATAGAACACTTGAAGGTATCTATACGAGTAGTACAGCAATCCTAAAACTACGTAAACACAGTGAGAAAATTCTGATTTAGAATGGAGTTACATAGGGAGACCCCATCTCTCATAAATTATTCACAACGTGCATAGAAGTCTTTAAGAATTTAGATTAGAAAAAAAAAATAGGAATTAAAATGAATGGGGAAGGCCTTAACAACTTAAGATTTGCAGATAACATAGTTATATTTAGTGAGTTATGGGAGAAATGGCAAAAATTGATAGAAGGTTTTAATTAGCAAAGCAGAAATGTAGTTATGAAATTGATTATGAGTAAAATTAAGATGATGTTTAATGAAAATGCAGAAAGACAACAAATAAGAAATATGGGCGAACCTTTAGTGCGTGACAATGAATGTACATATTTAGACAGAAAGTGTTTTTCGAGGACATGAGATGGAAATTAAAAGAAGGATAAGCATGAAATGGAGTGTTTTTGGCGAACAAAACGATATTATGAAATGTAAAATGTCGCTTTCTTTAAAAAATGAATATCTAATCAGATGGGTCTACCAGTATTAACTTATGCACCAACAACTTGGAGCCTTACTAAAGCCTTAGTACATAAGCTAGCTACAAATTAAATAGCTATGGAACGAATAATGATGCGATGAAGATGAACATGGATACGAAAGCAAAATAAATTAGAGGTTATTCTAACAAGAAGTAAAAAAAAAAGAAATGGACCTGGGCAGGACATAAAATGAGAATGGCAGATATTAGATGGCCATTAAGAATAACAGAATGGGTTCTTAGAGATTACAAACGAAGCAGGGAAGAAAGAGCAGATGATGGATTCACGAGTTAAAAAACTTTATAGGTATAGACTGGCATAGTAGGACCATAAACAGACTCAAGAGGAAGGACATGTCTGAGCCCTTTGCCATGTAATGGACTATCAGCGACGGATGATACACACACACGCATACACACATATATACATATATATATATATACACACACACACATACACACACACACACACACACATATATATATATATATATATATATCATCTTCTACGCCTATTAACGCAAATGGCCTCGATTAGATTTTGCCAGTTGTCTCTGTCTTGAGCTTTTAATTCAATACTTCTCCATTCATCATCTCCTACTTCGCGCTTTATGGTCCTAAGCCATTTAGGACTGGTTCTTCCCATTCTTCTAATGCCTTGTGGACCCCAGTTAAACGTTTGGTGAACCAAACTCTCGTTGGGAGTGCGAAGAGAATGCCCAAACCATCTCCATCTACCCCTCATCAAGATCTTATCCACTTATGGTACTCGAGTAATCTCTCTTATAGTTTCATTTCTAATCCTGTCCTGCCATTTCACTCCCAATATCCTTCTGAGAGGTTTATTCTCAAATCTACTAAATCTATTGGAGATTGTTTAATTGTCATACTGTGACTCATGTCCACTGAGTAACACCGATCTCACTAAATTGATATATAGTCTGATTTTTATAAGAAATTTTAGGCGATTTAATTTCCAAATTTTACTTACATTGTCTGATTTGCTTTTTTTAATCTTTCACTAAACTTTAATTCTAAAGACCCTGTATTGGAAAATCATTGTTCCTAAATACGTAAGTGATTCTACCTCAGTAATCCTTTCTCCTTCCAATGATATATATATATATATATATATATATATAGTCAAGCAGATTGTCCTTGTAGTTTCAGAATTTCGGTTTTGAAGTATATCGTATAGAATTTCTTAACCATAACTTGTAAAAATATTTCCACAAACGAATGAGTGTGTAATATTCCTTTGTTATCAAAGAATTTTCTTTTCAAGGAAATGAGCCTTTCTCACATCTATTATCGTTTTATCGTATAGTTCTGTACTTCTTGGTGAATACTAATTTCCACTCAATCCTAATTTCTTGGAAATGTTATAGTTTAGCATAATTACCTTGAAAATGCGAATGCAAAGAGAATATGATCATATATTTCCTGGTGCACTCAGACACAGACTATAACTCATACAAGCAACATTCTCCGAAATGTCTTTTTCATTAGCACTCTAAGTCTGTAGGATTTTTGTGTTAGGGTATACATTGTAACCAATAAAGTTAATTTTGAGGCTAAAAAAAAAAAAAAAAAAAAAATAAAAAAAAAAAAAAAAAAATCCAACACATATCATGCAGGATTTTTGTTTGTATGAAGAAAATAATATACAGTTTATGTGGATATGTCAATGAACTTGAAGAAATATGACAATTACAGGATGGGGACCATTATATGTTGTATTTCCTGTGGCATATACTGTACACCTTTTATCATATTTTTTATTGGTATTTTGTTCTATTGTTATCACTAGATCCAGTCATTTCTTCAGTTTTTTTTTCTTGAAGAATAATGCAGCTTCAATAAGTTCCCATTTCGTAATTTTTTTCTTTTACTTACTCAGAAGCACCTAATTTAACCCATTGTACATGTCAAAAAAAAAAAAAACCCAGTTTTGATTAATATCTTTAAAAATTTTCAGCCCAAAAATACCGATCCACTTTTCTTTTTTTAACGATTTTCATGGATTGTTATTAGAAATCTATGCATTACAGGTGGTAGACAACCTTATGAACTGTATGAGGTAACAGTGCCAACAATGACGAACACCAAGTGCGAACAATTATACGTTGGTGACATCACAGGTAACATGATTTGCGCTGGACTGGATAAAGGAGGAAAAGATTCCTGTCAGGTGTGTAGCTTCAGTTTATGCTTTTCAGATTCAAAGAATGATATTTGAAAAAATTTTAATATATTAGAGAGAATATGGATCTTTGTTAACATGGAATTTATTGTACATACATACATATACTAAGGCACTTCCCCCAATTTTGGGGGTTAGCCGACATCAGCAAATGAAACAAAACAAAAAGGGGACTTCTACTCTCTACGTTCCTCCCAGCCTGACAAGGGACTCAACCAAGTTCAGCTGGTACTGCTAGGGTGCCACACCCCACCCTCCCCCGTTATCCACCACAAATGAAGCTTCATAATGCTGAATCCCCTACTGCTGCTACCTCCGCGGTCAACTAAGGCACCGGAGGAAGCAGCAGGGCCTACCGGAACTGCGTCACAATCGCTCGCCATTCATTCCTATTTCTAGCACGCTCTCTTGCCTCTCTCACATCTATCCTCCTATCACCCAGAGCTTTCTTCTCTCCATCCATCCACCCAAACCTTGGCCTTCCTCTTGTACTTCTCCCATCAACTCTTGAATTTATCACCTTCTTTAGCAGACAGCCATTTTCCATTCTCTCAACATGGCCAAACCACCTCAATACATTCATATCCACTCTAGCTGCTAACTCATTTCTTACACCCATTCTCACTCTTACCACTTCGTTCCTAACCCTATCTACTCGAGATACACAAGCCATACTCCTTAGATACTTCATCTCAAACACATTCAATTTCTGTCTCTCCATCACTTTCATTCCCCACAACTCCGATCCATACATCACAGTTGGTACAATCACTTTCTCATATAGAACTCTCTTTACATTCATGCCCAACCCTCTATTTTTTACTACTCCCTTAACTGCCCCCAACACTTTGCAACCTTCATTCACTCTCTGACGTACATCTGCTTCCACTCCACCATTTGCTGCAACAACAGACCCCAAGTACTTGAACTGATCCACCTCCTCAAGTAACTCTCCATTTAACATGACATTCAACCTTGCACCACCTTCCCTTCTCATACATCTCATAACCTTACTCTTACCCACATTAACTCTCAACTTCCTTCTCTCACACACCCTTCGAAATTCAGTCACTAGTCGGTCAAGCTTCTCTTCTGTGTCTGCAACCAGTACAGTATCATCCGCAAACAACAACTGATTTACCTCCCATTCATGGTTCTTCTCGTCTACCAGTTTTAATCCTCGTCCAAGCACTCAAGCATTTACCTCTCTCACCACTCCATCAACATACAAGTTAAACAACCACGGCGACATCATACATCCCTGTCTCAGCCCCACTCTCACTGTAAACCAATCACTCACTTCATTTCCTATTCTAACACATGCTTTACTACCTTTGTAGAAACTTTTCACTGCTTGCAACAACCTTCCACCAACTCCATATAACCTCATCATATTCCACATTGCTTCCATATCAACTCTATCATACGCTTTCTCCAGATCCATAAACGCAACATACACCTCCTTACCTTTTGCTAAATATTTCTCGCATATCTGCCTAACTGTAAAAATCTGATTCATACAACCCCTACCTCTTCTAAAACCACCCTGTACCTTTAAGATTGCATTCTCTGTTTTATCCTTAACCCTATTAATCATTACTCTACCATACACTTTTCCAACTACACTCAACAAACTAATACCTCTTGAATTACAACACTCATGCACATCTCCCTTACCCTTATATAGTGGTACAATACATGCACAAACCCAATCTACTGGTACCATTGACAACACAAAACACTTATTAAACAGTCTCACCAACCATTCAAGCACAGTCACACCCCCTTCCTTCAACATCTCAGCTCTCACACCATCCATACCAGATGCTTTTCCTACTCTCGTTTCATCTAGTGCTCTCCTCACTTCCTCTATTGTAATCTCTCTCTCCTTCTCATCTCCCATCACCGGCACCTCAACACCTGCAACAGCAATTATATCTGCCTCCCTATTATCCTCTACATTCAGTAAACTTTCAAAATATTCCGCCCACCTTTTCCTTGCCCCCTCTCCTTTTAACAACCTTCCATTTCCATCTTTCACTGTCTCTTCAATTCTTGAGCCAGCCTTCCTTACTCTCTTCACTTCTTTCCAAAACTTCTTCTTATTCTCTTCATATGACTGACCCAATCCCTGACCCCACCTCAGGTCAGCTGCCCTATTTGCCTCACGTACCTTGCGCTTTACTTTCACTTTTTCTCTCTATATTTTTCATACTTCTCTATACTATTACTCTGCAGCCATTCTTCAAAAGCCCTCTTTTTCTCTTCCACTTTTACCTTCACTCCTTCATTCCACTATTCACTGCCCTTCCTCATGCTGTCTCCAACAACCATCTTGCCACACACATCACTTGCAATCCCAACAAAATTTTCTATTACTAACTTCCATTCCTCCTCTAAATCACCAGTTTCTCTTACTCTCACTTCGTCATATGCCATTTTCAACCTTTCCTGATATTTACTTTTTACCCCTGGTTTCATTAGCTCTTCAACCCTCAATAGCTCCCTTTTACATCCATCTACTCTATTCCCCCACTCTTTTGCTACAATTAATTTTCCTTCCACCAAAAAATTATCAGACATACCGTTAGCCATACCCCTAAACACGTGCACGTCTTTCAATCTTCCAAACATTCTTTTAGTTATCAACACATAATCCATTAATGCCCTTTCTACTACTCTTCCATTTGCCACTCTTACCCATGTATACTTGTTTTTATCTTTCTTTTTGAAAAAGCTAGCTCTTATTACTATCTCTTGTTCAACACATATATCTACCAGTCTCTCACCACTCTCATTTTCACCTGGTACGCCATACTTCCCAATGACACCTTCTACCTCTCCAGCGCCCACTCTAGCATTTAAGTCACCCATGAAAACTACATAATTCCTTCTACCCAATCCTTCTACACACCTAGTTAATTCATTCCAGAACTCATTCCGCTCTTCTTCACTTTTCTCACTACCTGGCCCATACGCACTGACAAACGCCCAACATTCCCTACCTAACCTAACACTTACCCACATTAACCTAGATGATATCTCCTTCCATTCCACTACTTTTCCTGTCATCCATTCACTCAGCAATAAAGCCACACCCTCTCTCGCTCTTCCCCTTTCAATCCCAGACACTCTACCAGACATTTCACCAAACATCACTTCACCCTTTCCTTTCATCTTTGTCTCACACAAGGCCAATACATCCATCCTTCTATTCCTAAAGATATTTCCAATCTCACATCTTTTACTCTCTATCGTACTACATCCACGCACATTCGAACACCCCAAAACTAGAGTGCGGGGAGCAGTCACTCTCCCCCCAGCCCCATCTCTTTGTTGACGTCTCGCAGGATTATATACAGGAGAGGGGGTTCCCAGACCCCTCGTTCCGTCCCTTTTAGTTGCCTCTTACGACACGCAGGGATAACGTTGGCGCTATTTATTGTAATTTATGAAAAAAAAAAATCTATTTTAAATCTTATTATAAAAAAGAATCCAAGTTAACTGCTGCGATTATGAAAATCATATTATTTTATGAAAATATTAATCCGCTATAAAGGCAAATTAGTAAGATCAATCATTGAGAGTGTTTTCTGCTTTAATATGTGGTGAATGGAGATATGAATCACTGGGACTGTTAGAAGTAAGATATCGAGCCAACAAGTGGAATGGCTCTTTTCCAATCCAATTGTTAAGCTAATTGGAAGATAGCTAATACAGATATAAGTAATAGAGGATTACCAGAGAGAGAGAGAGAGAGAGAGAGAGAGAGAGAGAGAGAGATGTAATTTGAATCATATCTAATTAATCTTTGTCCCCTACTCGCACAGAAATGAAGACAAAATTTAAACGCTAACGAATTTATGAAAATCATAGGAATAAGATCCCTTTCTGAGTAGAGGTGCCTTAACGTGGTGAAAGGGTTTATGCATACCATGATCAGCAGAGCTATACTAGTCTGGGGCACCCATACTAAGTTGGTTTTGGTGAGCGATCAGACAAAAGTCTCTCACCATCATCAATTGACAATGACTTGCGTGCTGATGAAAACTGGCCAAACCCCAGACTTTAAAAAAGGACATGTCTGATGCCTTTGTCCTATATTGGACTAAAATTGGTTGCATTTGTTGTTGTTGTGTAAGGAATAAGACTATGTCGCTTTGAATTCCTAAATTGATTTTACGTTTCTTCTCGCAGGGTGACTCTGGTGGTCCAATGGTGACTACTGGTAATGTTGCTCAAACTTTCATGGTCCAGATCGGAGTGGTCTCTTGGGGTTATGGTTGTGCGGTAGCAGGAAAACCTGGGGTATATGCCCGAGTTAATAGTAAGTTCACTTGAAATTTTTGCCTTTTACCAAAAACGTATTTTCAAAGAACAAGCCTTGGTTACATTGATGCAAGGCTTATACGTGCTACCAGACTGCTCTAATAAACAGAAATCAAGATGACACATTATATATATATATATATATATATATAAATATATATATATATATATATATATTTATATATATATATATATATATATATGCATATATATATATATATATATGCATATATATATATATATATATATTTATATATATATATATATATATAATATATATATATATATATATACATATGCATATATATATATATATATATATATGTATATATATATATATATATATATTCTACTTTGGATGAGAATATATGGAATACTTAACGGAATGAAATTCAAATCACGGAAGTCCTAACTCTCATAAAGCTAGTATGATTGCCAACGAGTTGCAAGTTAAACTTTTTATAGTTTCAAATGCTTATTCATTTTATCTTTTTTTCGTAGATTACCTCTCCTGGATATCTGCAAATATAGCAGGCTCTGAAACTTGCCCTAGGCCATAAGTGGTACTTACGTGACGTTGAAAGGCAACAGAAGATACTGATTCCACTCCCCACCCTTCGACTCCATTAAGAAAAATATTTTTATATGGGTTATGCATTTAATGAACTAAAATAAATAAACTTTGGTTAATGTATACTTAGAATATGAAATTTAGTTTCACTTAAATCATATGTATATAAAACATCTAGCTTTGGAAAGAAATTTTATTATTTCTATCCCTGATTTGAGCAAGACATTATAGCTTCAAGAAATGAGGGAATAATGTTTTCAATGTGGAAGAGAAGGAAATTTTACCTATTGATATTTGTAGTGAAATATCACTTCCTTTACGGAAGTTTCTACTCAATCGTAAAGATGGGAATTTTCTTTTAACTACATATAATTGTACTTTAAGAAATATATTGTTAAGAATAGTTCTGGAAATAATTATGATATACTATATTGTATTCTTTGTTCAGATTGTGACTTGTTCTATGTCCGCCCAACATCCGAAGTTATTTATGTCAGATTAAAACAGCTCATTCAAACACCCCAAAACTAGAGTGCGGGGAGCAGCTGGGGGGAGAGTGACTGCTCCCCGCACTCTAGTTTTGGGGTGTTTGAATGTGCGTGGATGTAGTACGATAGAGAGTAAAAGATGTGAGATTGGAAGTATGTTTAGAAGTAGAAGGGTGGATGTATTGGCCTTGTGTGAGACAAAGATGAAAGGAAAGGGTGAAGTGATGTTTGGTGAAATGTCTGGTAGAGTGTCTGGGATTGAAAGGGGAAGAGCGAGAGAGGGTGTGGCTTTATTGTTGAGTGAATGGATGACAGGTAAAGTAGTGGAATGGAAGGAGATATCATCTAGGTTAATGTGGGTAAGGGTTAGGTTGGGTAGGGAATGTTGGGCGTTTGTCAGTGCGTATGGGCCAGGTAGTGAGAAAAGTGAAGAAGAGCGGAATGAGTTCTGGAATGAATTAACTAGGTGTGTAGAAGGACTGGGTAGAAGGAATTATGTAGTTGTTATGGGTGACTTAAATGCTAGAGTGGGTGCTGGAGAGGTAGAAGGTGTCATTGGGAAATATGGCGTACCAGGTGAAAATGAGAGTGGTGAGAGACTGGTAGATATGTGTGTTGAACAAGAGATGGTAATAAGTGCTAGCTTTTTTAAAAAGAAAGATAAAAATAAGTATACATGGGTAAGAGTGGCAAATGGAAGAGTAGTAGAAAGGGCATTAATGGATTATGTGTTGATAGCTAAGAGAATGTTTGGAAGATTGAAAGACGTGCACGTGTTTAGGGGTATGGCTAACGGTATGTCTGATCATTTTTTGGTGGAAGGAAAATTAGTTGTAGCAAAAGAGTGGGGGAATAGAGTAGGTGGATGTAAAAGGGAGCTAGTGAGGGTTGAAGAGCTAATAAAACCGGGGGTAAAAAGTAAATATCAGGAAAGGTTGAAAATGGCATATGACGAGGTGAGAGTAAGAGAAACTGGTAATTTAGAGGAGGAGTGGAAGTTAGCAAAAGAAAATTTTGTTGGGATTGCAAGTGATGTATGTGGCAAGAAGGTTGTTGGAGGCAGCATGAGGAAGGGCAGTGAATGGTGGAATGAAGGAGTGAAGGTAAAAGTGGAAGAGAAAAAGAGGGCTTTTGAAGAATGGCTGCAGAGTAATAGTATAGAGAAGTATGAGAAATATAGAGAGCAAAAGGTGGAAGTAAAGCGCAAGGTACGTGAGGCAAAGAGGGCAGCTGACCTGAGGTGGGGTCAGGGACTGGGTCAGTCATATGAAGAGAATAAGAAGAAGTTTTGGAAAGAAGTGAAGAGAGTAAGGAAGGCCGGCGCAAGAATTGAAGAGACAGTGAAAGATGGAAATGGAAGGTTGTTAAAAGGAGAGGAGGCAAGGAAAAGGTGGGCGGAATATTTTGAAAGTTTGCTGAATGTTGAGGATGATAGGGAGGCAGATATAATTGCGGTTCCAGGTGTTGAGGTGCCAGTGATGGGAGATGAGAATGAGAGAGAGATTACAATAGAGGAAGTGAGGAGAGCACTAGATGAAACGAGAGTAGGAAAAGCATTGGGTATGGATGGTGTGAAAGCTGAGATGTTGAAGGAAGGGGGTGTGACTGTACTTGAATGGTTGGTGAGATTGTTTAATGTGTGTTTTGTGTTGTCAATGGTACCAGTAGATTGGGTCTGTGCATGTATTGTACCACTATATAAGGGTAAGGGAGATGTGCATGAGTGTTGTAATTCAAGAGGTATTAGTTTGTTGAGTGTAGTTGGAAAAGTGTATGGTAGAATACTGATTAATAGGATTAAGGATAAAACAGAGAATGCAATCTTGGAAGTACAGGGTGGTTTTAGAAGAGGTAGGGGTTGTATGAATCAGATTTTTACAGTTAGGCAGATATGCGAGAAATATTTAGCAAAAGGTAAGGAGGTGTATGTTGCGTTTATGGATCTGGAGAAAGCATATGATAGAGTTGATAGGGAAGCAATGTGGAATGTGATGAGGTTATATGGAGTTGGTGGAAGGTTGTTGCAAGCAGTGAAAAGTTTCTACACAGGTAGTAAAGCATGTGTTAGAATAGGAAATGAGGTGAGCGATTGGTTTCCGGTGAGAGTGGGGCTGAGACAGGGATGTGTGATGTCGCCGTGGTTGTTTAACTTGTATGTTGATGGAGTGGTGAGAGAGGTGAATGCTAGAGTGCTTGGACGAGGATTAAAACTGGTAGGCGAGAATGATCATGAATGGGAGGTAAATCAGTTGTTGTTTGCGGATGATACTGTACTGGTAGCAGACACAGAAGAGAAGCTTGACCGACTAGTGACAGAATTTGGAAGGGTGTGTGAGAGAAGGAAGTTGAGAGTTAATGTGGGTAAGAGTAAGGTTATGAGATGTACGAGAAGGGAAGGTGGTGCAAGGTTGAATGTCATGTTGAATGGAGAGTTACTTGAGGAGGTGGATCAGTTTAAGTACTTGGGGTCTGTTGTTGCAGCAAATGGTGGAGTGGAAGCAGATGTACGTCAGAGAGTGAATGGAGGTTGCAAAGTGTTGGGGGCAGTTAAGGGAGTAGTAAAAAATAGAGGATTGGGCATGGATGTAAAGAGAGTTCTATATGAGAAAGTGATTGTACCAACTGTGATGTATGGATCGGAGTTGTGGGGAATGAAAGTGATGGAGAGACAGAAATTTAATGTGTTTGAGATGAAGTGTCTGAGGAGTATGGCTGGTGTATCTCGAGTAGATAGGGTTAGGAACGAAGTGGTGAGGGTGAGAACGGGTGTAAGAAATGAGTTAGCGGCTAGAGTGGATATGAATGTGTTGAGGTGGTTTGGCCATGTTGAGAGAATGGAAAATGGCTGTCTGCTAAAGAAGGTGATGAATGCAAGAGTTGATGGGAGAAGTACAAGAGGAAGGCCAAGGTTTGGGTGGATGGATGGTGTGAAGAAAGCTCTGGGTGATAGGAGGATAGATGTGAGAGAGGCAAGAGAGCGTGCTAGAAATAGGAATGAATGGCGAGCGATTGTGACGCAGTTCCGGTAGGCCCTGCTGCTTCCTCCGGTGCCTTAGATGACCGCGGAGGTAGCAGCAGTAGGGGACTCAGCAGTATGAAGCTTCATCTGTGGTGGAATTGTGGGAGGTTGGGCTGTGGCACCCTAGCAGTACCAGCTGAACTCGGCTGAGTCCCTGGTTAGGCTGGAGGAACGTAGAGAGTAGAGGTCCCCTTTTTGTTTTGTTTCTTGTTGTTGTCGGCTACCCCCCAAAATTGGGGGAAGTGCCTTTGGTATATGTATGTATGTATGTAAAACAGCTCAAGATGGCCGTCTTTAAGGAATCTCTAAACAATGCTTTGCCCCCGCTCTCCTGGCTGGTCAGAGACGAGTAAAGTAATGTTGAATCCTTTTTATATGCCCTTACTATGGGTTAAAATTTAATTCAATCCTTGGTTTGTTTTCAATTAGTCCGATATGATCCGCTTATCTATATCTGACTCTTCTTGGATTATCAAGAAACTGATATCTGTGGGGGCTCCCTTTCTCATGTATAAATATGATGTCTTTGTATAAGAATTCTCATTGTTAAGTAAGTAGATGTCACTAATGGACGAAAGTAATAACTCCAATCAAGTCTTAATTTTTTCTTTCGTAGCCATAACACAAACACACACAACCACGTACACACACACACGCACATACACACACACACATACACACACACACACACACACACACACACACACACATATATATATATATATATATATATATATATATATATATACATATATATATATATATATATATATATATATATATATCATTCCCAAGTAGAATCTTGTCCCTCCTAAAATACTCATGGATGAATTTAATAACTCCCATTCCATTTTATCTAAATTTCCTTCCCTCCATTTTTCGGCATATTTTTGCACCAACAATATTACATTTCCTCCTGGATATTTCCTATCATCATCAGATACCATGAAAATCTCATGAATAAATTTTCTTCCGGCTCTCATAAACACTCGAAATATTACCTTTGGTATAAAACTCAGGTGATCGAACCCTTGAATTTGGATTCTATATTACATCCAGATGAAAAATCTTTACGCGATCATTTTCAGATGTTATAATGTTCACTATTATATCGATTTGTAAATAATTTGAATAACGAAGTAATGTATAAACTCCTTTTCATTTGCTTAATGAAAGTAAATTAAAACTTTATATAATATTATTTGATAGTTGTTTTTCTTATCATCCATCGTATCCTTGAAATTTTGAGTTTCTGTGATATATTCAATGACACGTCAAGGATATTTTCTCCTTATTGTAAGCAATTTCCAAATTTAAAGATTTGGTATTAATAATTATAGACGAATCTCTCCCGAAATATTTAAAGAATGCCTAGAAAATTGTTCAAGTACTTAAATCCGGAAAATTTAGGAATTAGCATTAAAGGCGAACATCTTCAGATGTACAGATGACATATTTCTATTTAGTGAATCATTGGAGGAATTGCCAAAGATGATGGAATATTTTAATAGAGGAAGAAGAAATGTAGGTCTGAAAATGAATATGTGTAAAGCTAAGATAATGTTCAATAAAATTCCAGAGACAACATATAATGGCTATGGGAGGACTTCTAGCATTTCGCCAAGACATAGAAAAAAAATTAAAAGAAAGATAAGCATAGGATGGAGAGATTTTGGTAAATAAATTAAGATATTGAAAATTAAAATACCACTTTCTCTAAAAATAAAAGTATATAATCAGATGATCCTACTATGGAGGATTGATTTTTGTTTTATTTTTATTTATTTTTGTTTTGCCAAATCGGAGAGAGAGAGAGAGAGAGAGAGAGAGAGAGAGAGAGAGAGAGAGAGAGAGAGAGAGAGAGAGAGAGAGAGAGAGAGGTAGTTAGTGTATTGATTGTTTGTTTGTTGTGATAAAGACTGTTGGTATAGATGAGACTGTTTGATTATGTTTTTATCTAGGTTACAGCAGTGGTGAACGTCTTGGGTGAATGGCTTTTTGATTTGACTGCAGTGAGCGTCAGTTCTGTGTGATTTGTATGCTGGATTATTATATATTTTTACCAGTGTGGAAGTGATTATACATTTCAACGGTAAGTACAGTTTTGTTTATATTTGCTTGTCGTGATTGTGAATGATAGGAACAGTTTGTTATTCATCTTTGACTATAGTGCGATAATTTAGTTAGCTAGGAGTGTTCGTAAGTGTTTTTCTTTTTTTAATTTGCAAGCCGTAATTCCTTCTTTGGATAGAACTTATATTTTGAATATTGATTGTTGATGACCTGGCTTGTGATAAGGGACTTGGAACAGACTGCTATTTTAAATTTGGATATAATCGGTAACGACTTTGGCTGTAAGAAGGAATTTTCGATTGATGATGCTGATGATGATATGACGATGATAACTACGACCCCAATCAGGGGGGCAGCTGTTGCCAATTGCCACACAGTGTAGTGTTACCCACAGAGCTGTGGTAGTTTGCCGTTAAAGACAGTTGACAGTGTGTGGACGACTGTATAGGTGTCCATAAAAAATATATATAAACATATTTGGTTGTGGTGCATCTTAGTTTTAAGTTTTGATATTTTTTCTCCGGGTTTATGTGAATGTGAAATTTTTATTTATTTTGTATGTTAAGTTTTTTTTTGTGTTGTCTGTGTGATATCTTTAGTTTTAAGTATAGTAATAATTTTGGTTGTGTTTAGTTTTAAGAATATTGTGTTAAGGTTATGGTTTGTTTTTGTTTCCCTTCTGTCTAAGAGTCCAGTTTATGATAACGTAAGGGGAAAGTTTGTGTTGAGGAGGCAATTATTATTATTATTATTATTATTATTATTATCATTATTATTATTATTATTATTATTATTATTATTATTATTATTATTATTATCATTATTATTAGCTAAGCTACAACCCTAGATGGAAAAGTAGGATGCTATAAGTCCAAGGTCACCAACAGGAAAAAATAGCCCAGTGATGGAAGGAAATAAGGAAATAAATAAGCTATATGAGAAGTTATGAACATAGACTAGTTACATCTCAAAGACATATAGAAAGAAGAGAAACACGAAAGTTGAATGATCGAGATAAATATAAGCAATAGATGTTTTAAAAGACAGCATCGAAAAAGGAAAAATTATTCAAACGAAACGAATACTAGGATGACATTCAATAAACATAAGCCGAGGAATAAGAAATTTCTATTAAACGTATTTATCTTTCTGCTTTGATTATATTGAAGTAATTGCGGTCAGTACTGGAAAATCCTAAGTATCTTCTCATTCATGTAAATTTGATATTATGACAGTTTTTATTGCAGGGATGTAGATGGGAAGATACTTAAGATTTTCAAGTACTTACCAGCAATTACTTAAATATATTAAACGCAGAATGATAAATACGTTTAATGTAAATGAAATACGATTTAAAACTTCTAACAAAAATGTATTCTCGACAAGACATATTTTTTATCTAAAAACCTATTTAAATAAATCGTAAAATTTTTAATCACAGATACACTATACGTAAAATTCAAAAAGAAAAATATTTATGAAAATATACTACGATGTATATATGATAAAAATGATAAGATTGTAAATGTGTATTTCATAATAAAAGAAAAAGAAAAAAAAAGTGTGAACGAGGCTAATGAATTGCATCCAAAGAGGGTTGCATGTTTCCGGAGGAGGAAGGCTGTTAGCTAAGGGATGGGAAACGTGGCGAAGAATAATCACCTAATTAATATTTCATTTTTCCCCCGTCGAACCCTCAGTGAGAGATCGGTTTATTACACCAGCGGAATAAATGGATCATTGATGATGATGTTATTCCCTGTGCTTTAGGTAAAAGCAAATTAGGTTACCACGATAACAAATTGGATAATATAAGGTTTACAAAAAATATGGAAAAAAAACATTCTTTCTGGTATTCATTTTATGACTACATTACGGTGTATATATATATATATATATACATATATATATATATATATATATATATATATATATATATATATATATATACATATATATATATATACATGTGTGTGTGTGTATATATATATATATATATATATATATATATATATATATATATATATATGTGTGTGTGTGTGTGTGTGTGTGCATGTATATATGTGTGTGTGTGTATGTGTGTGATTGTGATTGTTAACAGTGTAAAAGGTTGTTTGTTTAGTTGGTTTGCAATAGTTTTGGTTGGTTGTTTATTAGTAATTCCTTGTTTGTCGTAATTGTTTGTTTTCTTCTTGATAAATCACCAATTCTCTACCAAGCATTATGTTCTAAATAGAATTAGTTTGTATATAAGGCAGTCCGTTTTCGGATTAAGCAGATTATCTTAGAACTTAGTGCTGGAAGGACACAATTTCTGTCGGAACTGCTGTATCAGAATTAAATAGATAAGTAAATTTATTACATTAACAACTGTATTTGAATATTATTGTTACTGCTGCAATTAGATAATGTTTGCAATCTGTTATTTTCATATAATAAAGGCATATATATATATATATATATATATATATATATATATATATATATATATATATATATATATATATATATACAAATGTACATATTATTGGAAGAGGAGATTCTAATAACATGTAAGAAAAAGATATAGACATGGGAAGAACATAAAAACAGAAGAACCGATAATAGATTGGTATAGAAAGACCATAAGGTAGAAGCTACATGGATTTACTTTAAATAAACCATCTTATCTAAAGCCACTAGTTGGAAACCATTATTGCTAAGACTCTCTGTAAGACAAAATATACCTGTCCTATGTCAACGGATAATGAGACATCGGAACATGTTTTTTTTTTTTTTTCACTTAATTACAAAAAGGTTCCTGAATACACTGTGTACAGCCGATACTCTACCTTGCCTACTGATGTCTCGAATGGTACTGACTAACACTCGCAAGCAAGGTGCATTCTTGCTCTGTTGAAAATGATGTAAAATTATTACATCACTTATGTTTTTCTTGTATTTATCATTGTTCTTATATAAGGCGTTCTTAAAGGTTTAATATTTGGTTTAATTATTGTTAATTTGAATAATGTAATCATTAGTATAATTTAGTAAGTTTAATTGAGTTTTTCTATGTTTACTTCGAGCTTATAAAGGGAATATGTAATTATATTTTCGTTGTGACGGTAAACACCTTTTAAGTCTCGAAGGTATAACAACTGTTAACGAGCAGTTACTACTGTTTGTTTCTTTTGTTTTCCGAGGAAAGGAAACGCTGAGCAGCTGAGACAGTCGTAGTGGAGTCCGTTTGGAAAATTCGTAGCAGTCAGTTAGTTGGTTTGGTTGGTGGAATCAACATAGAGCCGGTTGCTTTTCTTTCAAGCTCGACGGTTATATTAATAATGGACGGCTAATTACAACGAACTGTGCCCAAATCACCGCTCCTGCTCAAGTCTTGCCAGCAACGAAGACATGTCTCTTACCATCTTAGACACAGGATATACTTCATTTATTGCCGAACTTCCGAGGTGCCGATAAGGCTTTAAGGTACGTCACAACGAAATGATGGGTGTCTATTTCTAAAGTGATCCTAGCCTTCTTATCATTTCACCAATGGAAATGATGGCACACTTATTTGCAAACTTGCTTAATAGTCCTGAATTTAATCGTTATATTTACTGATTCATATTAACATATCTTATTAAACTAAATATATACCTATTGAAGCATAAAAAACTACATAATAATTTGTAAGTAATTTGTTTTATCTTCGGATACTATTCGTTTATTTTAACATCTCGAAAATATAATTTCTTGGATCAGCTTCATGGAAGTAATGTTCCTATATATAAAAATAAGATTTGAAGGATCCTTTAACTCTAATTCTTTATTTTATTTTTCGAGATGTGTTTATGCTAATTTAGGTTTTTCAGTTGTTACCCCCTTGTCGTTACTATTTAAGTTTATTATTATTAGGGGGTAATAGAATGTTTGTTTGTTTTTCTTCAGGGCTCTCTTGAAGTTGCGGGAAATTGGGAAGGACCGAAACTTTCACCCCCTTGTCGTTACCCTTGACACAAGGTCGGTCCTCCTAAGGATACTCTCAAACGATTTTTATAGTTACCCAAACCGAACATCCTTTCAAGAAATTTAGAAATATTTAACCTAAATTAAAAAAAAAACTATTCTGAAACCTTTAATTAAATTTAAGAGTTTTATTTTGTTTGAGTTTTATTACTAAAATTTCCTGTAAAAATAACTTTTTTCAAGATGGCGACCGTGACAGGATTGCAAATAAGGAGTTCGGTTTGGTTGCTTGGTTTGGATGAGAGTAGGAGTGGTTTTTGGGGTTGTTCTGTATTTGAAATTTTCTTATTCTAATTTGTACTGTTCATTTTGTCGTCAACATTTTCTTGGATGACATTGACTGATCTGTGGTTGTTATGAAATTGGCAGTCTTTGGACATTCATATGTTTCTGATCTCGAAAGGAGATTTGAGGGATCAGAAATAAAAATTGATAATGTGAAATTTGAAGTGTCATTTTTTGGTTGGAGAGGTGCCACATTTTCCATCTTTCTTAACAATACTAGTCTTTTAGATCCTTTGGTATCTTATAATCCTGACTATTTAATTGTATATCTGGGAGGTAATGACTTAAAATCTGACATAGACTTATCCTTAGTCAAAGAAAATTGCAGAGCATTTTATATCTTAGTTCGTGAAAAACTACCAAATACTTGCCTTATTGCCTCGCAAGTAGAGCTGAGGTTTCATGTAAACAGGAATAGGTTTGATGCCCCTCTTACAGAACACTATAAATTACTTAGACGCTATTTCAATAAGTTTGTACTAGGTTTAAAGTGTAAAGATTTTTTGTTTAGGGTGGAAAGCCAGGGGAGATTAGATAACCAGAGGTTGTATAGAGATTCGGTACATTTAAATACAGTAGGTTTAAATCATCTATTTAAATTGATGAAAGATTGTTTGAGGTTTTGTTACAGAAAAAATAAAAGTTTGTAATCATGTCTAATTTCTCTTTTAATCAATAGTCGGAAATATATCCGAGGACAAGTGACAAAGTATTATAACAATAAGATTTCACTCCAAACTAAAACCACCTCTGAGAAACATGTCCTCAAAGCTAAGTTTAAATCGTATCTTGATGACTTGAGGGACCATGATAGCAAAATTCAAGCCTTGATATGGCAAGAGGAAGAAAGTAGTGATAAACTTACAGTGGAATTGGCGAATTGTGAATCTTATATTGATAAACTCAATGAAATGTTAGCCTTCCTTGAAGATACTGTCTCTTTCACTTCTAGTACCTTAGATGCTGCAAGGAGTTTGCTTAAGAGTCCTACTGCTCCCCTTCCTACTTTCAGTAGCACTGAAGGGGAAAATATAAACAAATTCTTAACAGAATTTGAGGATACCACAGGCTCCTTTCAGCTTAAGGATAGGGATAAGTTGTTGTTGTTAAAGCAACAAGTTTCGGGGCGTGCTTCCGTTTTGTTGAGTTCACTTGAAGTGGATAAACAGACTTATAATGATGCCAAGGAACTTTTGTTAGCAGCTTTGGCTTCTGGTTCGCTGCAGAAATTCAATACTATTAAACAAATAGCAGAGATGAGATTAACGTACAGCACAGATCCATTTTCCTATATTAGTCAGATGAAAAACTGTATTGAATCTGTTAAGTTGCAAAAAATTGAAACTAATGACTTTTTTAATTATTTCTTTTGGCAAGGTTTGAATGATACTTTCAAAAATCAGTTGACTATCATAACAAATAAGACCAGACCTTCATTGGATGAAATAAAGGATAAATTTTTTGAGGCAGCAGAACGATATTCATTGGCTACCCAGAATTTCCATTCAAAGAATCATTCTAAAGGTTTTAATATCAAATCTTCAACAACAAATTTGGCTACTAATGTCAATTTTAGCAAGACTAACGGACCTTCAGTTAAGTGTACTTTATGTGCTTTAGACAAGGAAAGAGACTCTTCTCATCCTATCTATAAGTGTAGGTATTATGATAGTCCAAAGGCCAAAGTTGACAAATTGAAGGAAATTGGGGGATGTTTAAAGTGCGCTAAAGCCAATCATTCCACCGAATCTTGTAATTTTGTTTTTCGAAAGAAATGTTTTCATTGTGGAAAATGGCATTTTACCTATCTGTGTATAAATGGAAATGAAGAAAGGAGTTTACTGGGTGCCACCAATAAAATCGAAGCAACCCCTGTTACCTCTCAGAGTAAAAAAGTGTCCAAAAAAGGGAAAAACTGTAAATCTGTTCCCAAAGAGGAGGTTTCTAGTGGCATGATTCTATCAGTAGGTGCTTTACGGACTACCAGTACAGAGTCAATTTTGCCTACTTTTACTTGTTACCTAGGTAACCGGGTCGAGATTAGGTGTCTTGTAGACAGTGGTTGCCAGACTAATTTTATTACGGAAGCTGTAGCCAATACTAGTAATCTCAAGGTGTTAAAAGAAAGGGTACATTTGACTGTTAACGGTTTTAACTCGAGTAAGCAGTATGCAACTAAGCTTGTGGAAGTAGAGGTAGAGATAGGTAAGGAAAGGTTCAAGATTGAAGCACTTTGTGTACCATCTATTGATATAAATTTGAAACTTCCACAGCTTTCTAGGATTACAACTGCGTTTATTGAGAAAGGCTATGTCTTGGCAGACAATCAATTGTTAAACCATCAGGAGGAGATCAATAACATTGATTTCATATTAGGTACAAATTCTATGTATTGTCTTTTGAGCTCAATGGTAAATTTTGGTCAGCCGATTCCCTCTGTCTATTAGTCAATGTGCTCTAGGGGTTATGCTATTGGGTAATCTGCAGAACACTATTTCTAATTTGAAATACTTACCTGATTTAAATTATGCCTCATACAATGGTAATAATTCGGACATTTCTACTTATTTGTCTGTAGAGTCTTCTGTTGTCTATGTAGGCTTTGGTTCAAGCATCTTGTGTGATGATTCAAACTTTATGGAAGAGGAGGTAACTCTTGATGTTGAATCAAATTTTGCAGTGTAGAAAGATGATGGAAGTATTTCGGAGACTGAATTGAATAAAGCTGCAAACGAAGTTCTCATGAAATATGATGAGAAGAAGGTATTAAACTATGACCAATTAGAATTCGAAAACTGCTCTTCAGAGGTCAATGATCAACTTGTTAGATTTGCTTTGAATCATTCTGTTCGTACTGAAAAGGGCAGGATATCCATGCCTCTTTTATGGAACAGTAAAGTATCTCATCTTCTTGGTAGGAATTACAATCTTGCTAAAGCTGTGCTAAAATCTAACTTAAAAAAGTTAAGAAAGAATGAGCTTCATTTACATTTGATGGATGATGCCATTAAAGAACAAGAACAACTTGGTATAATACAGAGGATTCCAAATTTGGATCAGTATATGGAGAAACATCCTGAGCATAGTTTCTTACCGCACATGGGTGTGTTTAAACTAAACAGGGAGACCACTAAGTGTAGAGTAGTTTTTCTCTCGAATATTTGTGAAAAAGATTTGTCTAAGCCAGCTACTGTTAGTCATAATCAGAGTATACATTCTGGACCTTGTTTAAACCAAAAGATTGCTTCAGCTCTTTTACACCTGAGATTTGGGTCTAAGCTTCTATGCTTTGACATCCGGAAAGCTTTTAACCAAATAGAGCTGAATCCCTCTGATCAGAATAAATTACTATTTCTTTGGTATCGTAATGTAAAGAAAGGAGATTTTTCTCTTGTGGGGTATAAGAATGTGTGATTGAGTTTTGGATTACGATGTTCACCAACAATTTTGATGTTGAGTTTATACAAGATTTTGGTCCTGGATACTGAAGGGAATTCTGAGGAGGTTGTATGTTTGAAAAGGTTGATTTATCAATTATTTTATATGGATAATGGTGCTTTCACTTGTAGTGATTCATCAACTTTGAAATAGGCTTATCAGTTATTGCCATCTATTTTTGAGCCCTATAAGATGGAATTACAACAAATTGTTACTAATGATAGTTCACTTCAGGAGGATATTGATGCTGGTCTTGAAAACAAAACTGACAGTAAAGTTAAACTTTTAGGCTTGCAGTGGCATAGGCAAGATGATATATTGTCAACTAGACCTATTGCTCTTGAGGGATCAGCCAATACAAAACGTTTAATTCTCAGGTCGATAGCCTCTAATTTTGATTTATATAATTTCAATGGACCAGTTTTTAACAGATCTAGAGTTTTTATGCATGGCTTACAGTGTGACAAATCACTTGGATGGGATGATCCATTGTCACAAGAGCGAATGAAAGAGTGGAACTGTATTTCAAGATAAGCTAATGCAACTCCAGAAATTATGGTAGAACGGTTTGTAGGGGAAAGAGATGCATCTTATAGGATACTAGCTTGTGTTGATGCAAGTAGTCTCATGTATGGAGCCGTACTTTATATTGAGAATATAGATACAGGTAAGGTTAGTTTTGTATTGGCCAAAAACAGAATTGTGAACACAAATTTGAAGACTAAATCAATCCCTTCCCTGGAGTTGCAGGCTATTAGTTTAGGTACAGAGATGCTTATGGAACTTTATAAAGAACTGTCTGGTCCTGCATGTGTCATTCCCATCAATATTAAAGCACTGACTTTGTATTCTGATAGTTTGGTAGCGTTAACTTGGGTAAATTCCTATGCTAGTAAACTTGATAAAATGCAGGGAAAATCCAATTTTATATTGAATAGGTTACATCGTATAAATCAGCTTTGTGAAATCTTCCCTGTGAACTTTACCTTCACAAGTGGGCAGAATAATCCTGGGGATTGCATAACTAAATGTTTATCATACAAACAACTCAAGAAAACTAACTATTTCTCAGGACCACAAATTCAGTCAAGTGATGTAGCAATAAGTCAAAATGTACTGAGTTTCACCATCCCGAATCCTTTATTCAAGATCAATGATGATTATGTTGAAAGCAAAGACGTTGGTAGTTATAATATACAGTGCAATAAACTTTCCATATCATCTGAATATCTAGTTTCTCCAAACAGATATTCTGACTTTCGCCATTTAGTGGCTGTAATTGCTAGGGTTCTGAGATGTTGGAATAAGTGGAAGGCTCGCACAAAGTTGAACAGACCAACTTGTAAGGATTTGATGGTTATTGAATCTGGGTATTACAAAGAGGCTGTTATGCACATAATTTTGAAAGATCAGCTTGTCTATTTCCCTGAAGTCTTTGATTATTTTGGGTCTGATTTGAAAAGGGTCAAGAACATACCCAATCTTGTCAGTCAGCTTAATGTTTATCCTGATCAGGTTGGAATTCTGAGGGTGAGAAGCAAATGTGATCGGTGGAAAGAGGGTGAAAGATGCTATTTCCCTATTCTTTTGCACAAGCATAGTGAGTTAACAAAGTTGATAATTCTTGATTTGCATGTAAGGCTGAAACATGCTGGATGTTATTCACTTTTAGCAGAGCTGCGGAAAGAGTTTTGGATACCTCACTATTTCTCAGTTGTTAAAAATGTCCTTAAGGATCGTGTTACGTGCAAAAGGTATAATGGTCGTTCTGTGAAACTGAATCAGTCCCCATATCGTGATGTTAGATTGCATCCTTCTGAGATTCCTTTTGGGTATGTGTACATAGATTACTTTGGTCCTTATACTGTTAAACAGGACATAGAAAGCTAAAAGTGTGGGTTCTTTGCCTTACCTGTATGTTTACTCGAGCAGTCAATTTGAAGATTTGCGTGGATATGTCTGTTAAAGAATTCCTTCGTTCTTTTATGCTTCACACGTTTGATTATGGACTGCCACAGTTTTGTGTAAGTGACTTAGGCACACAGATAGTAGCAGGAGGGTAACATCATAATGGATTTTCTTAAAGATCCTGAAACCCAGATGCATTTTGATAAGGCTGGTGTACAATCGATAAAATTTGATCGGTATTTTAAAGGCTGCAGTCAGATGGGTTCTTTGGTAGAGATATGTATAAAGATGGTCAAACATTTGATAAATAAGTCCATTGGTACAAATGTTCTAGAATTTAGAGATTTTGAATTTGTTGTTAGTCAAACTTGTCACTTGGTGAATAAGCGACCAATTGCTTTTAAAGAGGCATTAAGGGATTCGAGCAACGAGCCTGTTCCTCACCCTATCACTCCGGAAAGGCTTATTCATGGCTATGATCTCTTATCCATCAATGTCATTCCTGATCTACAGCCTGATCCTAAGATTGATCTTGAATACATTCTTGGTACCACCCCGTCAGAAAGGATAAAGAATAATTATCAAAAACTAAATGCAATCAGAAAAATCTCATAGACAATTATCATTCGGAGTTTTTAGCTACCCTAATAAAACAGGCAGTTGATAAGAAGGACCGATATCGTCCTTGTCATCATCAACATCTTAATGTAGGTGATATTGTTTTAATCAAAGAGACTCATGTAAAACCCCTTAACTATCCTATGGGAAAAATTACAGAGGTAATTAAGAATACAAGTGGTGAGGTGACTAATGCTATCGTTTTGAAAGGTAAAACAAATGAGCTGGTGAAAAGGCATATAACCAGTCTTATCCCTCTTTTAAAACCCGATATTGCTAAAGAGATCAATCCTTCAGTTAATGAGGAATTAGATGCCAAACCTAAATTTAGAGGAAGGTCAAGGAGAAGGGCAGCAGTCGAGTCAGAGAAAAGGACTAGGCATGTGCTCCAAGACTGAGATGGTTTGATAACTTTGTAAATATGTAATTGTAAATATGCATGTTTTCGTTTTAAATTCAACTTTTTACATGTTTTGTAAAAAGACTGAATCCCTTCCCTGGAGTGTTGAAAATGATGTAAAATTATTACATCACTTATGTTTTTCTTCTATTTATCATTGTTCTTATATAAGGCGTTCTTAAAGGTTTAATATTTGGTTTAATTATTGTTAATTTGAATAATGTAATCATTAGTATAATTTAGTAAATTTAATTGAGTTTTTCTATGTTTACTTCGAGCTTATAAAGGGAATATGTAATTATATTTTCGTTGTGACGGTAAACACCTTTTAAGTCTCGAAGGTATAACAACTGTTAACGAGCAGTTACTACTGTTTGTTTCTTTTGTTTTCCGAGGAAAGGAAACGCTGAGCAGCTGAGACAGTCGTAGTGGAGTCCGTTTGGAAAATTCGTACCAGTCAGTTAGTTGGTTTGGTTGGTAGAATCAACATAGAGCCGGTTGCTTTTCTTTCAAGCTCGACGGTTATATTAATAATGGACGGCTAATTACAACGAACTGTGCCCAAATCACCGCTCCTGCTCAAGTCTTGCCAGCAACGAAGACATGTCTCTTACCATCTTAGACACAGGATATACTTCATTTATTGCCGAACTTCCGAGGTGCCGATAAGGCTTTAAGGTACGTCACAACGAAATGATGGGTGTCTATTTCTAAAGTGATCCTAGCCTTCTTATCATTTCACCAATGGAAATGATGGCACACTTATTTGCAAACTTGCTTAATAGTCCTGAATTTAATCGTTATATTTACTGATTCATATTAACATATCTTATTAAACTAAATATATACCTATTGAATCATAAAAAACTACATAATAATTTGTAAGTAATTTGTTTTATCTTCGGATACTATTCGTTTATTTTAACATCTCGAAAATATAATTTCTTGGATCAGCTTCATGGAAGTAATGTTCCTATATATAAAAATAAGTTTTTGAAGGATCCTTTAACTCTAATTCTTTATTTTATTTTTCAAGATGTGTTTATGCTAATTTAGGTTTTTGCAGTTGTTACCCCCCTTGTCGTTACTATTTAAGTTTATTATTATTAGGGGGTAATAGAATGTTTGTTTGTTTTTCTTCAGGGCTCTCTTGAAGTTGTGGGAAATTGGGAAGGACCAAAACTTTCACCCCCTTGTCGTTACCCTTTGACACAAGATCGGTCCTCCTAAGGATACTCTCAAACGATTTTTATAGTTACCCAAACCGAACATCCTTTCAAGAAATTTAGAAATATTTAACCTAAATTAAAAAAAAAAAATATTCTGAAACCTTCAATTAAATTTAAGAGTTTTATTTTGTTTGAGTTTTATTACTAAAATTTCCTGTAAAAATATAGATAACTTTTGAAAAAAGTTATCTATACAGGAAATTTTAGTAATAAAACTCAAACGAAATAAAACTCTTAAATTTAATTAAAGGTTTCAGAATAGTTTTTTTTTTTTTTTTAATTTAGGTTAAATATTTCTAAATCTCTTGAAAGGATGTTCGGTTTGGGTAACTATAAAAATCGTTTGAGAGTATCCTTAGGAGGACCGACCTTGTGTCAAAGGGTAACGACAAGGGGGTGAAAGTTTCGGTCCTTCCCAATTTCCCGCAACTTCAAGAGAGCCCTGAAGAAAAACAAACAAACATTCTATTACCCCCTAATAATAATAAACTTAAATAGTAATGACAAGGGGGGTAACAACTGCAAAAACCTAAATTAGCATAAACACATCTCGAAAAATAAAATAAAGAATTAGAGTTAAAGGATCCTTCAAAAACTTATATTTATATATAGGAACATTACTTCCATGAAGCTGATCCTAGAAATTATATTTTCGAGATGTTAAAATAAACGAATAGTATCCGAAGATAAAACAAATTACTTACAAATTATTATGTAGTTTTTTATGCTTCAATAGGTATATATTTAGTTTAATAAGATATGTTAATATGAATCAGTAAATATAACGATTAAATTCAGGACTATTAAGCAAGTTTGCAAATAAGTGTGCCATCATTTCCATTGGTGAAATGATAAGAAGGCTAGGATCACTTTAGAAATAGACACCCATCATTTCGTTGTGACGTACCTTAAAGCCTTATCGGCACCTCGGAAGTTCGGCAATAAATGAAGTATATCCTGTGTCTAAGATGGTAAGAGACATGTCTTCGTTGCTGGCAAGACTTGAGCAGGAGCGGTGATTTGGGCACAGTTCGTTGTAATTAGCCGTCCATTATTAATATAACCGTCGAGCTTGAAAGAAAAGCAACCGGCTCTATGTTGATTCCACCAACCAAACCAACTAACTGACTGCTACAAATTTTCCAAACGGACTCCACTACGACTGTCTCAGCTGCTCAGCGTTTCCTTTCCTCGGAAAACAAAAGAAACAAACAGTAGTAACTGCTCGTTAACAGTTGTTATACCTTCGAGACTTAAAAGGTGTTTACCGTCACAACGAAAATATAATTACATATTCCCTTTATAAGCTCGAAGTAAACATAGAAAAACTCAATTAAATTTACTAAATTATACTGATTACATTATTCAAATTAACAATAATTAAACCAAATATTAAACCTTTAAGAACGCCTTATATAAGAACAATGATAAATAGAAGAAAAACATAAGTGATGTTATAATTTTACATCATTTTCAACATGCTCTATCAGCATGCTGAATTGTTAGGTTTTGTGGAATTCTCCACTTTGATGGAAATATACTGTCAAACACATCACATTATGATTCTAGGGTCATTATCCTTGATGTATGAAACACATATTTTGGTGCAAGGATTAGGAAGTAACTTCTATGTTGCTCGTCTGAAATATTTTTTCCAATTTAATTTTTGCAAGTAACTTGACTGATGGCATATGGAGTAAAACAGTGAACTATTCAAATGATGCCTAAGTCTACCTGTTGTTTGCGTTCGCGCTTACAAAGAGGGTGTAATGCATGTATATTCCATACATGTTCATGCATTATAATAAAACTGGTCTTTCCCACACTGGTATTAGAGAAACTATTTTGCGCATTGAAGTTCAATTTTGCATCAAGAGCAGGACTCGTTCAAACTGCCAAGCGGACTATGCCCTCACACCCATCACTTATGACAATTTCACAGAAATCTCCGATTGGGTTTGCGACCAAGGAACTGCCCCAATAGAGTTAGATGCCCTCATTCCATACCTCCTGAGGCAGTACTTACCATTGTAGCCACCCATATAGCCAAGCTTTTCAGCTCTATCAAAAACCATTGGGGGACCAAAAGGCTTCACTTGCCCACAGGGAAATTACCAATGTCGCTCGCCTGTAATCTGTAGCAGACGAGCCGGCTCTTCTTGGGAAGTGAACCCATTTCCTGCACTTTGAGCATGATGCCTACACGAACCTGCAGGCACCACCATCCCTGAGGTATATACCTTACCCATGGATGACTGATGACCAAAGCTGATGCCCTTATGGACAGCAACTTCACCATCTTCAAGACTTCCATCAACACATTCACTCCTGATGAAAAGGACAACCAATCAGCACTGACTGAAGCTAATGTGAATGCGGTAGGACACAGACAACTGCCCTGTGACATATCAGAGTGGTGAAAAAGGTGCCCTTCATCCATATATGTTATCCCCCACTCACACTCCAACCAACCATCTCTACAGCTACTTGAAGATGCCCATAGGATGCAGTTCTTCTACTACCACTCCAGATTCAGGACTGCCACGAAGAAATGTTTGGACGGTTGTGAGTGGCCAAAAAACTTAGTAAGCCATTTAGCGGTACACGGATATGCTGAAAATCACTACAATTGTTCAGTTAGTGACAAGTTTTTGAAACTTGGTATGATTATACCTAAGACCATAATCTATCACTTTCGAAGCAAGACCAAATTTTTCGGGATCACCTTTGGGTTGGTCTTGGCTCATTTCAAGATGGTTGCCGTGGGTTACATCAGAAAAAATAAAATTGCAAATAATAATTGAAATGTATACCTTTGAGTAATAATTTGATACTAAAAAGAAAAAACAATCGGTTAATCAATTACCAAGACCTCTGTGGCTTCCAATACCCCTAAAAATTACTTTTTATCCCAAATTTGGACTTTAAATTAAACCAAAAAATTCACGAGGCATGTTGCACCATATTGGAAAGTTTCCACTAAGTACAATATTAAATTGTTCTTCAAATAATATTTGATGAAAATAGTTTTTCATGTGGTTTCTCCATATGGAGATGTGTAACGAAGAGTGCGGTGGTAAGTTAATGGCTGGCTCTGGATGGGAGGAGATCTTCTCTATTGCTGGGTTATTTCCTCCAGGTGTCTGTAATTCCCTTCTTAGAGGAAAACATATTAAAAGAACCCAGTATGCACATGAGCTCACTTTGCTCTGGTTTTCTATTATAAAAGACAGAGCTTGGCAGAAGTATATTGAAAGTCCCGGTACCCATTTACAAGAGAACAATGGGAACAACAATTGAATGAATGTCCTACGGTAGGCTACTGGAACGTAGTCCAGGTGTTTCTGATGACCAACTTCCAGTTTGTGTGTGGACAACGACTGGGAGACTGGTTACTTACACTTAGTGCTATCTATGATTTCCTAGGGTATTATTTTGGTTTTGATAGAGATACATACACACGGATGACATCATGGTTTCACAAAGACATGGCATTGTTATTTGAAGCTCATCCTGAAGTTCACAAAGCATTCATGGAAGACTTATTTGTTGTTCAGCGGAGCTCCACCAAATTTTCTCTAATGGGACTTGACTAAAGCCAGGAGCACAGTGTCCATCCTGTGAAGTCAGATGGTGGAAATAGGGGTGTGCATAATGATCAGGAAGAGAAGGAGATGTTAGAAATATCCAGACCAGAAATCATCAGGGTGATAAATGAGTTTGAGTATGTTATCGGAGGACACAGTGATGAGGAGATAAAAGAACACCCAGAATCATCAGTATTTGTGCAACAAAACCTCATTAAAGATTTGACTGCCATGCTCAAGGTTGTTGATGAGGGCCTTGTGGCTAACCCTTATCTTGAAACTGAAAGAGAATTTGTTTCTACTACCACAGGTGAGATCTATGACCCAGAAATATACAAAAGCATAAAAGAAATTAAACCCCATGGAGACACTTAGGCCAAAGACTATATAGAAAAAGTAATAGAGAAAGCAGAAATTCCAGTTACTATTATTATCCCCAGAAATAACTTTTATACTCTACAAGTCTACAGAATCGTCCACCTACAATATTAGGCAAGAACAGGAGGCAAAGTTGTAAAGATCCTACAGCTATTGTTACAAGATATTTTATGTCAATTAAAGACAGATCATAATTAGACTAAGAGGACTTCTTCTAACATGAGTGTGTTCCAGAACCTTTAACTCTTTCGAAAAATGGGCAACTATATACTGGAACTAAAGCTGATATGGTAGGTTGTCTCCCAAGTATCCCCAATCAAGGTAAAAACAATTTAAGAAAGAGAGCCACCATGGTTGCTTTGGATATGGCTGGGGTGATACACAAGGTCTACCCAGGAATGAAGACAAACTATTTCAAAGACTATGCTTATCTCAATTTGATTCCACTGCTCAAGAGCCAACTATCCGCTATGATAAAGAGGGTGGATATTACATGGGAGTCATATGGTCTTGGAAACCAAAGCCTGAAGAGTGGTACAAGAGTTAAGAGAAGAGGAACCTTCATGAATAGGACACGTGTAGGTTCCACTATTTCAATTACAAAGGGCAAGGATTGGAAGGATTTCCTTAAGGATACTAATTATAAAAAAGCAGCTTTTTGAATACCTAAGTGAGGAGCTGAGGGAGACCGCTAAGGATGAAACATATAATTTTTTATCAACCAAAGGAGACCTTATTCTATCTAATCAAGAATGCAAATTATCATTACTTGAACCCTATACAAAGGGGGAGGTTGACCCTAGAACAATTCTGCATCTTACTCCTGCAGCCGAACAGGGTCACAAGATAGCCTTTTTGAGAACTGTAGATACGGATAATGTTGTGATTGCTACCCACTTTTTTTTCCAAAAATAGAACTTGATGAGTTGTGGGTGGGGCTTGGAGCTGGGAAGCATTATAAAGATATCCCTATCCATGAAGTAAGTAGCTGTCTAGGACCTGAAAGGTGCAATGCAATATTGCTTTTTCGTGCCCTAATAGGGTCTGACCAAACATCTGCCCTCAAAAACATTGGCAAGAAGAAGGCATGGACTTCCTGGGATCTTCTAGGAGATAAATTAACTGAGGTATGTATTACTTTAACTAAAAATCCTTGGCTCGGAATTCATGTCTATAATAGAAAGATTTACTGTTTTCCAGTATGACCCCAAATGTGACATTGATTGCATCAATAAGGCTATGAGATTTTTGTTCACCAAAAAAACTAAAGCCTCTGGAATCCATACCACCCACCAAGCATGCCCTCTTCCAGCATGTCAAGTATTCAGTAATTATTGCCAATTATTGGTCGCATTCTCTACAGAAAGAACCGCCTATGCTGTCTGCTACTGAGTATTGATGGTTATGGAATGATCAATTCGACATCTGGGTACCCCACTGGAGCGATCTTCCAGATGTAAGTACAGGTGGTGCTTTGCTTATATGTTGTGGTTGCAAAGTTGCTTGCAAAGGAAACTGCAAATGTATAAGAAATCACATGAGATGCACTTCTCTATGCTCTTGCCAAGGAAAATGCATCAACAATAAACCAGAAGACTAAAAAACTGACTTGCTCTACGTATGGGATAATTAATAAACTATATTTTAATTTAGATTTACTCTATACATCATTTGTGCAAGTGATGCAAAATCCTTGTATGTGTCAAATATTTGTGTATAAAAGGATAATTTATGCCATATTTGTATGTGACACAAATTGATTCTAAGTCATATGTTAATCAACCAGTAAGATATGCTCCACCCTAAATTAAATCTGATTTGTAGCAAAATCAAGCATTTTCAACAAATATTCATAAAAATTACAATATAATATAATTGTATCCTTTGAGAGCTTTCCTTTGTGATGCTTCATGCCAGATGAATTTTTCGGTCCATTTTGAAGTCCGATTTTGGACTAAAGGGCGTTTTTAGTTTTTTGGCTGGCCGAACGCAATCATAAAAATGGTTGAAAATATTTATTTTACTTATTAATGACAAATTATCAGTGAAAAACATCCACTTTAATCCCCTGAAATAGATTTTAATTTCTTTGTTGTCGCCTTCGGCGGCCATCTTGAAATGGGGCCACACCAGCCCGAAGGTACTTAGACACCTGTTCAAGCCAGACCCTCCGACCTTGCACTCCACATCAATGCACCCACACATGCCTATTTCCACCTCTTCAAATCTTAGCTGGAAGTCTTCCGGCCAGAACTTTGCCAAACGTCCACAGTTTCCACCAATCACAGTATTTATCACCACATCAAGACAATGGGGCACCCAGTTTTTGCCAGATTCAGGCGTCGGGTTCCGGATAGTTACGGAGCTCCTAAAAAACTTTCTACAAAATGGAAGAAATGGGCCTTTTATCCAATATCCTCAAGCCCATGGTCATTACCCCTATACATCATCCTGAAGAAAGATGGCTCCATTCGCCCTTGTGGGGATTATAGGTGTCTGAACATGCAGACAGAACTGGATTACTACCCGCTCCCCAACATCACCAACATCACTTCCTACCTGCACAAAGTGAAGATGTTCTCCACACTAGACTTCCTGAAGGGGTATGATCAGGGGCCCATGAACCTAGAAGACCTCCTCAATGCTGCCATCACCACCCCTTTCAACACATGTACCTTAAGTTACTCCCGTTTGGGCCTTTGTAATGCTGGGGTCCTTTTTAACACCTCATTTATAGCATGTTTTGTGGATGACATTCTTGTGGTGTTTTTTTTAACTCCAAAGAGAATCTTCTCCATTACCTAAGCATCATTTTTGACTGCTTACAACAGAATGGGCTTGTAGTTTGATATGACAAGTGTACCATTGGTGCCTACAAAGTATTGTTCTAGGCACTGCATCACTCTTAAAGATGTCCACCACCTCCCTGAGAAGATAGCTGTTCATAACTTCCTCACGCACTCAATCATCAAAGCTTGTGGGTACACTTGGGCACACTATTTTATCTTATTTCTCTTCCTCTTGTTTTGTTAAGGTTCTTATTTTATATAGGAAATATATATTCTAATATTACTGTTCTTAGAATATTTTATTTTTCCTTCTTTCCTTTCCTCACTGGCCTATTTTTCCCTGTTGGAGCTCCTGAACTTATAGCATCCTGCTTTTCCAACTAGGGTTGGAGCTTAGCAAGTAATAACTATGATAATAATGATAATTCTTGGGCAATATAAACTATTATCATCAGTTCTTGCCAGCCATCACTGTCACTCTTGCCCCTCTCCACACCTCCCTCAAGGACAAGCCAAAATGCCTGAAGTGGGGTTCCCTTCAGAAAGTGGCCTTCTGCAGCACAAAGAATGGCCTATCAATTGCTGCTACTTGCACTTTTCCCGTGCCACATGCCTCTTCTTCCCTCCATCGATGCCAGGGATGTTAATAATGGTGGTGTAGTACTTGAGTAGGTGAACAATGGCTTGCACTGCCTATTGGCCTTCTTCAGTTTAGAAAACTGTCCAAGGTGGAATCTGGCTACTCTAACTTCGACCACTAATTGCTGGTGGTGTATTTTGATGTTTATCACTTTCGCCACATCTTAGAGGGTATACCCTTTGTCATTCACACAGATCACATGGCCCTGGTGCATGCCTTCTCTGGACAGTCCGATGACTGGTCCATCATCAACGCCGACATCTCTCCCCTGTGGCCGAGTACAACTGTACCCTTCAACATGTCCCTGTTAAAATGAACCACATTGACGATACCCTGTCAAGCAACACATGGGCTGCCATTCACTTGGGATTGGATTAGAATACCTTGGCAGACGCCCAACTAAAAGACCCAGAGTACTAAGCCTGCTGGACATCCTGCACATCTTTCCATTGGGAAGACTTCCCCCTCAATGACTCCAACGCCAGTACTTGCAGGCCAAAACTCACGGATAGTTGCCCTTATGCGTTGACACTTGTTGGATTTAATCATTGGCCTCTCACATACCTCACGTTTATCTTACTGCAAAGCTACTGAAGAAGTTCATTTGGCATGGGATTACTAAGGAAGCTAAGGATTGGGTCCATGCCTGTACTGCATGCCAAACTTCAAAAGTACATCGACACATGGATTAAGGAGTGGGCACCTTTCCTCAAATTGAGCATCGATTTGCCCACATTCATGACAACATAGTAGGCCCCCTACCCACTGCTTTCAAATGTATATCCTCCTTACTCACAGGGTGGATTGCAAGATTTGGTATCCCTGAGCATATCTGTTCTGACAGAGGTACCAGTTTCACTTCTCAATAATTGAAGACATCAACAGAAAATCTCTTGGGCATCACCCTACACCAGATAATCGCCTACATCCCTGCAGCCAAATGGATGGTTGAATGCTTTTATCGCACCCTCAAAGTAGCTTTAATATCCTGCTGCAATGACTCAAACTGGTTTACTCAGATTCACGGGGTTCTCTTTGAATTAAGGACCACTCCTAGGGATGCGCTAAATGGCTCGGTGGCTGAAATGGTGTATGGCGACCAGTTGGTCGTCCCTGCTGAATTTTTTTTCTATCTGCAACCTTTTCTGACAATCTTCAATGCCTACGTAAGGTTGTAGAGAAATTTACTCCCAGCCACCAGACTTATAAGCCCCCAGCAAGGTAACACATACCGAAAGATTTAAAGACTATAACACTTGTGTTCGTGCACACCAACACTTGCAAGACACTGCTGATATCCGCTTACATGGGCCCTTTCCTTGTTATCCATCACAAGCCGAAGGCTTTCGTAATTAACATTCTTGGCAAAAAAGACTGGGTCTTCATTGATCACTTAAACCTGCGTACCTCTTGCAAGAGGACCCACTTACAGTTTGTCACTCAAGGGCAGGGCGTCCTATTTCAAATGTATGTATGTTTTAGGGGGAAGCCAAGTAATGCACGTGTATTTCACACACGCTCATACATTGTGATGCGATTGCTATTTCTCTCTCTTTCTTTCTCTCTCTCTCTCTCTCTCTCTCTCTCTCTCTCTCTCTCTCTCTCTCTCTCTCTCTCTCTCTGTTTCTGTTTCTCTTTCTCTTTCTCTTTCTCTTTCACTTTCTGTTTCTGTTTCTCTTTCACTTTCTGTTTCTCTTTCTGTTTCTCTTTCTCTTTCTTTCTGTTTCTCTTTCTCTTTCACTTTCTGTTTCTCTTTCTCTTTCACTTTCTCTTTCTCTTTCACTTTCTGTTTCTCTTTCTCTTTCACTTTCTGTTTCTCTTTCTCTTTCACTTTCTGTTTCTCTTTCTGTTTCTCTTTCTGTTTCTCTTTCTCTTTCACTTTCTGTTTCTCTTTCTCTTTCACTTTCTGTTTCTCTTTCTCTTTCACTTTCTGTTTCTCTTTCTCTCTCTCTTTCTCTTTCACTTTCTGTTTCTGTTTCTCTCTCTTTTTCTCTTTCTTTCTCTCTTTCTCTTTCGCTCTCTGTTTCTCTTTCTCTCTCTCTCTCTTTATCTTTCTCATTCGGTTTCTCTCTTTATCTTTCTCTATCTTTTCTTTCTCTCTTTATCTTTCTCTATTAGTTCTTTCTCTCTTTATCTTTCTCTATCTGTTCTCTCTTTATCTTTCTCTTTCTGTTCTCTCTGTTTATCTTTCTCTTTCTGTTCTCTCTCTTTCTCTTTCTCTTTCTGTTCTCTCTCTCTTTCTCTTTCTGTTCTCTCTTTCTCTTTCTCTTTCTGTTTCTCTCTTTCTCTCTTTATCTTTCTCTTTCTGTTTCTCTCTTTCTCTCTTTATCTTTCTCTTTCTGTTCTCTCTCTCTCTCTCTCTCTCTCTCTCTCTCTCTCTCTCTCTCTCTCTCTCTCTCTCTCTCTCTCTCTCTCTCTCTCTCCCAGCACTGATATTAGAAAAAAACTTTTAAGCTTGCCATTGCATGTTTCATTTTGTTAAAGATTTTATTTAATTGTTATCATCAACCATTAGTATATAAGTTTGTGATGTTGCTTTAATAAACTTGTCATATCAATCCTGTCTTGCTGTTAAGACCTAAGCGTAACCTGCCTCAAATGTTCTAAATAACGGATAAAACTTTTGTGATCCAAAGTATTTCTGTAATTCAGCCAGGCTATTCTAAATATTTTAACTTCTAAAAATGCATCATGTAACGAAGCTAGATATTAGTCCCGAATCCCTTTGTACTCAAAAAAGATTGTCTTGTCATCTTCATACTTTATTTTTTCTTCTATTAGTTTCAGTAGAAACAGTTAACTCTACCTTATCTACCATGTTACAAATGTAACTATGAGTATGTGCAATCTATTTCCTTAGTTCGATATCTACATTGATTAGTGGTCCAGCTTGTTCTCTTTGAAGGACAATATATGCAAACTTGTTATTCTGAATTTTGG
>NC_090730.1:25625032-25695032 GCF_036898095.1 Palaemon carinicauda
ACATTTAGATTTCCTCAGTAGATGACGCATGAAGTATGAATAGTCCTCTAACGTGGTGCCAGTACTAACGCTGCTTGTCTGCATTGTTGTGGCTCACATGGCCAATCAGATAAGAATTCGAGTCCTCAAGAACCTCTTGAGATCTTCAAACCTGTTAAGCCCTACTTTCGCAGCAGACCAGTCTCTCATTCGTAATCCATAAAAGTAAAGCTCACTATGACCAACAATAGAATTTACAAATAAGAAAGGGCATGTCATTACACATTTTTATTTAATAAAAAAATTCTTCGCTATTGAAAAAAGAAATATCCCCAAACTTTGGTTGCAGGAGGCAATAACTTCCCAGACAGTCAATTGTGAAACATCTACATCAAAATAAAAATAAGATGAAAATAACCATAAAAGTGAGATACAAAATAAGAAAAATATCAAATATAGAAAAATATTCATATAATGTCAAACAAATATATATTGGTGACAGGATAATTTTTCATGAGAAATCATTTTAAGTATCCAATGATGATATTCATGATTTCAAGGCTTTTTGGAGATATCAAAGAAAACTATGTTTTGCGAATGTAACTAAAGGTCAAAGATTCCATTACGTGAATAACAGCTTTATTATTTTTAAGCAATAAAGTTTGATTTTTTACTAAACGCAGTGAATATCTGAGGGATTTATCTTCTCTGTTCAATAGCTTACATAATAAACTTAGAAATGTCCCCTTGGTTCAACCATGGAAACGTCCTCTCTATTCTTCTTTCATGGTTCATTTAATCTAAAGAAACACTTACGGTGTGATGCCATCCTCGTATCCCGGTAGAACCCATTTTGCTTTCCTTTGTGAAGAGATTATTAATTCTCATCTCTGAAAGTATATTAAATTGTTTTTGTAGAAAGATGACGCACTAGCAAATTACTTAGTACAAAGGATTCGTTTTAGCTCAATCTTTATGGAAATGAAAACATTAACTTATGGTTTTACCTGTACCACAAAGGTTTCATACACGTTTGTGCACTGTAACGTTATTGACTTAGTTATCTCTTGTTCTTCCCCACACTGATAACAGAACCTGTTTAAGCTTGACTTCGCTTACATTAGTTTGATTGAATTTTTTGTCGGTGCACTTTAAACAAACCTGGCATACTTCTCCTGACCAACGTCTTCTTAGATGCAAATATCTTTTATCACGTTGGCTGGAATCACAACCTTTGTGATGATATTAGTCAGGTCTTCCCCCTCATATTTCACAAGATTCATGGACGATCTAAGCACACCCTTCAGTCGAGCAATGTTCTCTTCTTGCCTAATGTCCAAACAGCCATTGCTGTGAAAGCTCTTTGTCCTCATTACAGCTGGCTGCCCCTCGCTGAGCATTATGAACCTAGCATGAGAGGTGATATTCAACTTTAATGACACGAGCATCATCCTCAGTGACAGAAGCACTCGCCTGTACCTTCCAATACTGATTCTTGTTCGCATCAACAGCCTTTTGCTGCTGTTTCATCGCATTGAATATGCACAACTTATGAACTGATTATTTTGTGTCTTGTTGGCAGAAGAAACACAGCCTTGCATTACTTCTAGCAGTCTGGTACTTTAGTAGACGCTGCAGAGGAAGGTTGCCTAGGTCTTTTGATGATGCTGACGCTCTCCTGGTTAGCAGGACTTCTGCTATCGTTCTAGGCGACCACTGTAACATGTTGATCCATAGCATTCTCCTTGCCACTTTGCTTTCTTTTTTTTCAGATCTGTGAATATTCAGCATCTCTATACTGAACCCTTTCATATAAGAAACTGGAGGAACTTGTAATATGCTTCATCTGATGATTTAGTCACTAGATCAAGAATGTCTGGCTCATGACACTGAATGCACGGTTTGAAATAAGTTTTTGGTTTTGGTTTCTTATTGGTGCTTGTCTTTACCGTGTGGCTGCTTAATGCAACACCCCAAATTTAGGGTCCCCCTTGGGTGAATATTGATGTAAATTTATTGTTCTAAGGCTTTAACTATCATGTAAAATAAAGTCAAATGTGATTCGACATTGGTCACCTTCCGGGAAAGCAAGAAGTGCCATATCAGTACGTGTTGGTTTGAGTCGATGGTGGCATAATGGCTGAAAATTTCAAAACAAAAGCTGTTGATTTTGTCATAGAGGTAAACTAGCATCTGCAATGAATACATTGATAGTTTTGAACGAATAATTGCACATAAAAACCTTAGATAAACAAAATTTAACATTCTGGCACTTCACACTAAAATTAAACTTGCGTAATGTAGTATTTTAGGCCAAATTTAACTTTTCAGCAATGATGCTGCGCTAAAATCACTGGAGCTTAATGAAAAAAAGGGCAACATCATTTTTCCACTTCCCAGCAATACAAAGAACATATTCATAACGTCACAATAAATTAACATGCAATACAAACGGGAACCCCAGTTTGTTACCCTTCTCTCTCTCTCTCTCTCTCTCTCTCTCTCTCTCTCTCTCTCTCTCTCTCTCTCTCTCTCTCTCTCTCTCTCTCGTTTATGAAAATAAAATGGGTTGTCTCGGTATAACCCAAGGAATAAATTTTGAATCTTTTTATAAATATATCGATGAAATTTATTTATATGATACTGTTATTCAAATATTGTTATATATAAAGATAAAAGAATTCTAATATATTGAGAAATAAGGAGCTAATGAATTTTAAACAAAACTCAATATGTAATATTCCCTCTGTGTTAACTTTATAACATGTGTGACATATGTTGAAATATATACAGATGCGATTACTTAACTTTAAAATGTCTTCTACCTGTTTGTATTGTTTAGGAATGAATAATTCTTATGCATTAAAGTTTGGATGAAAATGAAAATATCGCATCATTCCTGGTCATTTGTTAAACGTGATATGCGCAGCATTTATTTTAACGACACTCTTGAATGTTTACAATTAGTTTCCCTTTTTCATTAAAAAGCATTTCTCAATTATCAGCCTCAGACTTTCAAGGATATTCAAGGAAATCTAAATACGTTCAAACAAAAACGTATCTCTTTGTAGGAAGTTTAAAATTCATATACGATTAACTTATCATTTCGAAATATCAGGGAAAATCGAACTGAAAGGGGAAGCTGGCTATAGAAGGGGCAGTGTTCGATCGCTGCTTCCCAATTACACGCTTCGTGAACAGTGAGCAGCTCCCAAAGCCTATCAATAATAGGCTAATCACGGGATCGGATTAAACTCGTTTGTGTCCCCAATTAAGGTAATTTTTCATTGGCATCCGTTATTTATCACACTGCAAATAAAAGTCCTTTTTCATGCCGGTTGCGTTTTGTATTATTCTTTAGTCTTTCCTAGAAATTGTTTTACAAATACCTCTTATTTAGTAATATATTCTGTTTATACATTTATCAGTCTAGTCCAGCAGCATAGTACGATATTTCCTGTCAATTGTTCATTTTTTTCTTAAAAGAGCCAAAATTGGTACATTAGTAAAAAGTGTACTTTGAAATATTCTAGATATGAAGTTACCGAAGAGAGTCTTTGACTGCTATAGTGGCCATTTAGCAAAATGTGCTATATGCTCTTCCTTTGTTATTGTCTGTCAGTTAGATATAAGTAACGTGCCAGTAAATTGACCATAAAACAACCTACCGAAGTATTATGATAACGTAATTTTAATTTGAAAATATTTGTCTAACTGAAAATGGCTGCTTTTCTTAAATTGAGTGAACTGAAATTGAAATTTAATGTACTTATGTTCAATAAAGTTTTTATTATAGATTACATACTTCACTCTTATTCTAAAACTGAAATTGAAATTTAATGGACTTATATTTTTTGGGCAGTGATGTAACGATACTACTTGCCTGTTTCAAAGGCAGTCCAGAGTTTATTCACACCTGCAATATCCTGTGCTACTTCATCGCCAAGACAAAAAACATCGGTATCTACAGCTCTAACTTTAAAGCGACAGTGGTCTTATTATACAGCATGGGCCACAAGTAGCATGATGCGAGTGCCTGCCTCTTCATAACTGCTTGGGGCTATTGAGCTCTCTCTTCCTGAAACTGCTTCTCCATTGGTGACTACCAACTCCTATCCCTTGTCATGGAATAAATTAACCAGCACATCAAGCAGAGGATGAAGAGCTCCCCTTTATGAGTATTGACACGTAGGAAACTTCTTGGTAGGACTGTGGTGTTTACCAGATACAATTGCACCCTTTCATCATTTTCCCATTGTTGCTGTCTCCAAGGATCCACCTTTACAACTAATCCAGACAAGTTTTAGGAGTAAAGCAGAACACTGTTACCCTGTTACCCTGTAGCGTATGAGATAAAGACTTATGGGCATATACTTCAAATGTCTTGGCAGTGCCAGGCTTCAACGTCTGAACAATGATGGCAATACCAAGGACAGCAGAAGTGACAGCAGATACATCGGACTAAGCTTTAGCAATGCCTTCAAGACACTCCTGCAGCTAGTGTAGCTTGTCTGCATTAGATAACGTGAGACAGCACGCAAGAATTTCATGATGGAAGAATTTGACCACATTTCTATTACAGTTTTGACAACCAGAGTAATGCCTTGCAAATAAGATCATATCAGTCTTAATATATGCTTCCTTCCCTTTGAGCACTTTTGATCCTATGTGCATCCCAAAGAGATGGAATGTTACTTTTTGGGGGGCAAATCAATAGCTTTTGTTCCGTCTATAAGGAAAAGAGTTAAGTAAGTCTCAAAATTATCCTGTCCAATTTGCTGGATAGTACAAACTGTTTCAAGGACTATAGGGTCAACAAAGTCTCTGGTATCTAGGAACAACAAAACTGGATTATCTCCTCAAAAGGATTTCCCAGCTCTTCAATTACATCAACAAGTAATTGTACATATTTGGCAAATGCTTTCTGTGCACTTTGTGTATCTTCATGGTGACGTGTCTTCTCACTGGCAACTGAAGATAATTCTCCTCTTCAGACTCCATGATAACTCAGGCTACCTCGGGTCCGGTTATCATAGAGGGTCTCAGATCGCTGTGATTACCTGTAAGGCCAACAACACACGTGTCATCCTTGGTACGAGCATTATTCCATTCATGTGTTTAGTTAGCATTGGTTTTACAGTGTCTTACATGTGAATATTGACTATTTCGAGATTTCAAAGTCTAATATATTTTTCTTGGATATATCCATTGGATAATCTTTTGGTATGGTAAAAATAACAAAAGATTTTGTACTGCATAATCATATTTTTGTTGAGTTGCTCAAGAGTTTAATAAGATAACATCTCACACTACAAATTCATATTTGGATATTGCTAGAAGTGTAAATATACCATCCATTATTATCATGATGAACCAAGCTACAATCCTAGTTTTAAAAGCAAAATGCTACAAGGCAGAAGAAATATGGAAATAGCAAATAAACTAAAACGTACAAAATATTCTAAAGTCAGTAATAACAACACTAGAATAGATGTGTCATATATATATATATATATATATATATATATATATATATATATATATATATATATATATATATACTGTATATATATATATATATATATATATATATACAGTATATATATATATATATATATATATATATACTGTATATATATATATATATATATATATATATATATATATATATATATATATATATACTATGAGGTAAGACTTATGTCAAAATGCTCACAGAAAAACGTTTACGAATTTTGGAACTTCTGAAGTTCTAGTGATTCAACCACCAGATTAGGAAGATCATTAGATTAAGAGCTTTTAGATTACTATTAAGTATTGTGTCATATGATGGAAAAGGCATCGTTGTTAAAATTAACTGTATTCCTAGCACTACATACAGGATGGAAATGGCTGATAAGATTGGATGAAATGGATGGTCTTAATCATGAAAAATATTCAATATGCATAAAGAACTAGCCGAACGATTGTGCTAGCATTGCTAGAGATAATACCGGAATCATGAATAATGAATTTAGTAGTCTGGATTGTGCATTTAAGGAAGTTGATACGAATTCTTCAGGGTAGATATTGAGTTGTGAAATAAAGCAGTGTGAACTATAATTTTGTTTTTCCTTTGATTCTTACAGTATAAACAGTTCACTGCAGCTACAATCCCTGTAAGACAGAATTTTTATCAAATAGTTTACTGTAGTTACATTTTCCAAGTAATAATATTACTCAATGAATAATATATATACTATAAAAAAATATGTTATAGTTATCAAACTAAGATATTTTTTTTACTTGTATAGTGCCATGTCTGCATTGTAGGGTTGCTAGAAGTTTTTAAGCTGCCCGTGATGTGTACCGAAATTCTCGAAACATGAAACCATGACAAAATTATATAGAAAAAGTAATTCTTTTATCCATATTAATTTCAAACATAATGCACAGAAAAAAACTGCGGGAATATTGTTTTGCTTGATAAATATTGCCCTATTAACTCTCTAGAGATCCTGGTCGCTACAAAATCTCTGTTAAGCTCCGACTTTTGGCTGAGGAAGGGGGATTTATACAACTATAAAGAGCACCTTTTCTGTGCACCCCTATGGCCAAAGTATAAAAGATATGAGCATATGTTTTATTACATCAAGTCTAAGAATGATTGAATTGTTTTATGATGTAAGCAGAATACCTTTTCAGTACTCAAAAGTTTTTACATAACCGAAGAAAATGTGAAAATTATAAAAGAAAATTAAGATAATATATTAGATTATTCATATGAATAAAATAATTGTTAAAAATTTAATTTTTTATGGAAGGTGTGTAAAAAAAGGCTAACCTGAAGCGCCGTATCAATGATTTTGATATAAATGTTATTGGAAATAAACTATGACTGATTAGAATATGTTAAGTTTTATGGTGACCATTGTTGCTGTGTCAACGTACATAACTTGACGCTTAATAGGGTAACTAGGTAAAATATGAGGATAAAAAGGAAAATTATTAAAAAAGACACTATGAAGGGGAATTTATTTTTATATACGGAAGAAATAAAACTGGTATACATAACCACAAAAAAAATCAACAATTGTAGAGCAGAAATAAAATAAATTCATGTTTCTATATAACTAAATATGAGATTTTTTTTTTTATTATTTTCACACATTTTCAATACTATGTAAAACATTCTAATTCATATTGTTTAGAAAATGGAAACCTGCAATCATTTGAAAATACACAAACATACGTAAAAAAATATCAATGCATAAAACTACAAGTAAAACCGGGCAGTAAAACAGTCCAATTAGTACTGAATGGGACCAATTATACACGTTCTTTCCCCAGTATGATTGTTATATTTGATTGTTTTTTATGCTAAGAAAAATAAATCAGAGTATTAAGAGGTTTTTCGTAACTGGAAAAATATGAAAGATGCTCTAATTGTCAGGGATGAACATAAATACCAAAATGTCTTTGGCATTCTCAGCGGGATAGCTAAAATTCTCGAAAAGAGTTTGATGAATTTGTAAAGGATGCTGTCGGAAATCAGAGCTTTGTTCATAGTGAAACTTGATCCTTGATATATTTTTCCCTGTAAAAAACATTTGTCGTTGTTGATCGCATTGCTGACTGGAGACTGCGCATTGAAAGTGTTCTCTCCTTCCCATTTTTAGAACATTTGATTGCATTAATTATCTGCAATATGGCTTCTGGTACTCAGAGATTGCAAATCCCTACCTGAATAAGTTTATGCAGGGACATTTTGAAGTTAAAGATAAAAAAGGGAAATTTAATTCTGTTTCACCTGATGTGAAATTGAAGCAAACTATCCAAAAAAAGTCCAAAAAAAAGCTCAAAAGGCATTGTTGAATAGACAAGGAAATGTAATTATAATGCAAAATAGCATCTAATTTATCACGAAGTTCTGACGATTTGCAACAAATTTCACAGTATTCTCTCCGCAGATGTAGATCAACGTTAAACTGTGCGCCATCATGATCTCTTGTGCAAAAAAGGTGATATATTTAATGAAATTTTTTCTAGAATTCTAAATTCCATGGAGTATCATGACAATCCATATGAAGTAACTGAACTAGTGTGTCTTTACAATTTTGTAACCTAACAGCATGTTGAAGGTAATGTGAAGGATCGCCTTCTTGGCGTACTTAAGTGTGGTACTGACCAATATCAACAGCTAAGACAGGAAAGAGTTGCGTAAAAAAGTAAAAACATATCTCACACAATATCTAAAGATATGCTTCCAAGGTTCAGCACAAATTTTGAGCCAAAACCTACAACTGTTCTAGAAAATTGGCTTATAAAACTACTTTCTCAAGCGCACAGAGATTTAGTAATGTTCATAGAAAGGGAGATTCAATTGAATAGATTTTGGGACATAACTTGCTAAGGACAAATACACCTTTTGATAAAGATTTTCCTATAAAGCCAGAAACACATATTCATAAAACACAAATTGATAAAAGCCTGTAGCTAGAACATGCTGAATTCCAAACAAATTCTCACCGTAAAACAACAGTTGTTGATTTCATGACCCAAGTTAGAATGCAGAGAATATCATCGATGAAGTTTTTTGGAGAGGTCAATACACTGTTATAAGAATTTCATAATGTTATAAGAATTTTAATATGCTCGCTTCAAGAGCTCCGTGTGATCTTTGACAGTTATTTGACGCTCTGTGAAAGAAAGTGAGAGACCAAGAAGACAGTAAACCTGGGGTACTACGTACCTGGCTATGATTGAAACAGATACCCCAATACCAGTTCAGCTGGCAATTTTTTTGGCATCCACCTCAAATAAGACTAATTTAGAGAAACTTGCATGCAACGTGCTGGAAAAGTAATCAGGAAAATTTTTATTTCCTGTGACTGCAAGCGGAACAGTTGCAAATGATGTGCTTGATCCTACATTATTTTTCAAAAGAAGAAAGCAATGTTATCAGGGAGCTTGGGAGTGACCTAGAAGAGCCTGACCTTTGCATTGTGTCACATTTAAACTGTACTGTTCGGAATGGTGCAAAGAGAGTTGTTGTGCTCTCAAATGATACAGATGAAGTGACTTTTCTTCATAGATATGTGTACCACTGGATAAGTCATGGATGGTCTCAGTTATGGGTAAGGGTTCGGGATAAATAAATATCTTCGTTTTACTCCTGTTTATGCATTATTTTAGAAGCTAGGGGGATAGATGTGTAGAGTTCTCATTGAAGCTTACAATCTAACAGGAAATGATGAGTAAATTTGGAACAAAGGCGGAGCAATAAGTGCAGATTCCACAAAATTTCTCTGATTTTGGCGAGTCTTCTCTTGATGGTGATTACGAATTACTTGAGAAATACCTTGCACGAGTCCGGAAACCTTAATCATCCTTTCAAATTTTTGATGCCCTTCGTTTCAGTGAATATAGAAGGTCTGTAAAAATAGGTGAGCTTCCATCAACACCACACACTCAATAACTGGTTACATTTCCCTGGGAAATTTTTGATGAAGTTTTTAAAACTGTTTCCATCAGAGCTCCTACGGTTTGTCCGACAAACATTTGTCACATTTGTCGGTGTCGTTAAGCTGTTGTCAGATGTATGCATGTTTGCAAAAGTTCAGACAAGAACTGTAAAAATCCATATCAAGTTGTCTCATAATGCAAAGTTATAAAGCTGAAGATCTTATTTGTTTTGCAAGTAATTAGCTTTTACGCAATAACCATGATTTCGGTGTAATTGATTTATGTCATTTTAGGTTAATGTAATGAGATAGCAAAAGCTTTTAAACACTTCGAATGGATAATATCCTTTTGTAAGATTTATACATACGCCCGCACACAATTTAGTTAAAGAATCGTGTAAGTAATATATATATATATATATATATATATATATATATATATTAAGCCCAGTTTGAAACACTTATAGAAATAATTTTTATGGAACGAAGCTGTTATGATGTATAAACTACTTGATTCCTGAATCACACACAAAGATATATATATATATATATACAGATATATATATATATATATATATCTGTATATATATATCTGTGTATATATATATATATATATATATGTGTGTGTGTGTATATATATATATATATATATGTATATATATATATGTATATATATAAATATACTATATATATATATATATACATACATATATATATATATATATATAAATATATATATATATATATAAATATATATATATATATATATATATTTATATTATATTATATATATATACATATATATATAATATATATATAAATATATATAAATTATATATATATACATATATATATATATATATAAATAATATATATAAATATATATATACATATCTATATATATATATATATGTATATATATATATTAATATATATATATATATATATATATGTATATATATATATATTAAATATATATATATATATATATATTAAGTATATATATTGTGTGTGTGTAATATCAACTGTCACTAGTCCACTGCAGATCAAAGGCCTCAGACATGTACTTCTTTACGTGTTTATGTTCTTTCTATGACCGTCTACATCCACCAATTTTTTTAGCTTGTCAATCCAATGTCATCTCTTTCTTCCCCTGCCTCTTTTGCAACCTCTAGGGACCCTTTCTGTTCTTCTCGTCCATCTATTATCTGTCTTTTCCTCGTTGTTGTCTTATATGTTGGAAGAATGTCCACTACTTTAGTTCACTCTCGTATCCATTTTGCTCTTTTTTTTCTGCCCCATCATTATTTTTCTATAGCTCTTTGATTTATAACTAGCTTATGTTCTAAGTCCTAAACTAACCAGGAGCTGCATCCTTACCTACTTACCTATTGCTTGTCAGCTGGGTTATAAAACAGCCCTCCTTCTCTCTAGAGCCCCGTATCCTCAACCCTGTGTTTGTTTAATAATTTTTTTAACTCCTGAAATGAGCTTTTCAAGCTCATCTGTTTAACCCGTCCAGAAACTTGAAAATATTAATTTCCGACGATTGGTAACACCAAAAACCGTTCAAAATATCTCTACAAACACCAGTAAATATTTCCTATTTCCTCCAATTTGAGAATTCCCACTTGTTTTGAATGCTGTTAATGAGGAAATGTTTCTTAAAAATGTACAATCGAAGAATTGTTTCAAATGTGTGATTGGTCAAGAGAAAATCACAAGATAATAAAATCATCTCTATTTAAAGATAACCAATGTCTAAAGGTACTAATAATACAAAAAAAATGGGAAATAAGTGTTAGGAAGATTAAAGTTTGGACAGGAAAACCAACTGAAGGAAAATTTATAAACTGTTCTTTGGGTCTTCTTGCATTATGGGGATAAACAGCATCGAGTAAAAAAGGATTCTTTTTTTTTTCGAAAGTATGTTTCTAAGTTATTTCTTAACCACCGAATTAGGATATGGAGTCCAAAATAATGTTTTAGTACAGGTTTATTGAATCCATTATATCGGTTAAAACCAGGTAGAGTAAATAGCTTATTTTGCTACAGTAAAGTAAAAACCAAAAGAACAAAGGTATCTTCAGCACACCATCCTTTTTATAGATGCTATGTCGATGATATATTTTCTGTGATAGAATATCAATCAGTTAACTTTATCTGTATTTTATAATAGAGTCCCTTCAATTCTCTGAAACAAATCATTCGCATTTTCTTTATATTTTAAATGGTTATTCAGAAGAAAACGAAGTTCACGGGCGTAACTTGGACGACTATATTATTTCTCTTTCCGGAACTAGTTTTAGCACTTCTGGCTCCTTTTCTTACCAAGTGTAGCTTGCATTCTACACAGATTTCTTGTTCCTACTAAGATGATAAAGCAGTGTAGCTAGATTCTGAAGTTTTAATGATTGTTCAGTTGTTGAACTGTTCAGGTGAATGGGCATGCATAACCAGGGTTAAGGGCATAACTGCGCTCAGAACAAGACGTTCATTTATATAAACAGTTTATGTTCAATAAAAAACAATTCTTCAGTATTCAAAGAAAACGAAATTGAGATTTTAAAAGGAATGCTACGATAAAATAACCATATTTATAAGTCTTTTATATTCTGTTCAATTTTTAGAAGTTTAATACATTAGTCGTTTAGAAATAAGAGGAAACACTTTCGTCCTGCGAGAGAGAGAGAGAGAGAGGAGAGAGAGAGAGAGAGAGAGAGAGGGAGGGAGAGAGAGAGAGAGGAGGGGGGGGGGGTAAGAATTATAGTTCCAGTCAGGACAACATTTTATGATAGAGAATAATAGTTTTTTCCTGATTAATTCCATATAAAAATAAATTATATATAACCGAGTTTCTTCGAAATACCTCTTTTGCAGGACGATAAGAATATTGTTTAGTTTTTCGTGTAGTATTTTGGTGTATTTGATTGAGAGCTGCATGAATTTAGTGTAAAAGTGAAATGTGTTAATCTGTGTAGGAAAAAAGAAATATGATTTAGTTATAAAGTCACCGAAATCCAGGTTATGATTGCTTCAGTTTTTAGAGTGGCTAGCTGTCTCTCACATCTAAGATTCACAAACTAATTCTATCAGAATATGTCAATGGAAGAGTATGAAAACTATACAATAACGATTTGCAGAAACAAAGAAAATGCTTATTTTGAAGGTGAGTTTTAAGTAAACACAGTTGCATCCATGTAACGAATAAAATCAAATTTCCACACTCAGTTAATTCAAAAATTTCTACCACACCTTGATTCCTAAAATGTTCGAAACAATGCTACCAAATTGATTGTAAAATACTCTTCCTGAACGTTCCATATCGGACCATACGAGTATTGAAATTATTCAAATGATAGCCTACTTGTACCCCATACGTTTTTGAAGCAAAATGGTAAATCGTACAAGGTAAGAGAGTAGCCCCAGTGATTCAATTCAGTTGTGCCCTGATTTTATTTTCAACCCTCTTTTTTACCTATACAGTTAATGGTTATCCTGCCTATTCACAGAAGAATGCTGACAATATTTAAAATCTGAAAATATTTTGTCCTAGGTAAGGAGCAGAAACTTCTTTAATAATTAAATTGGAGGTAAATATTTTCTGTACGTTTAATAAACTCTGTTCTTCAGTATCTATAAAAATAGCTTCTTATGAAAAATTTCATAAAAAAAGAAGTTAGGATTTGGATTTACATAAGCATTAATAGTCATAAAGACAAATGCAGATGGAGCCACCTGTCTCCCAAGGACGACAGAACAAGGATTTCTTCCTCCTTGATTTTCAAAGTTCTACATTCTGAACCTTCAGACATTTCACAGCCATTTATGTTATTGGTCTGAGGTCGTGAACATCAATCGTGGATATTATATGTAAGTATTCTTTTTACAGATTTAATTGTAAAACTTAATTGTGAAATTTACTATTTTTTCGAATCTCATATTCCAAGTATGAAATTAAGCTGTTTGTGTGGCGAATTTGATCTTTATGCTGACATCACCGCGTTCAAACTGTCAAAATTCCATACTTTTCACACGGTTCCTCAAAATTTAGTTTGAGAGTCCTTCATACTTGAAAAGGGGTCCCATTCCCTTTTTATTGTACTATTAAATGTTCTCCAATGTTTTTTCAAAGTAGTCTTTGATTGCTAAATTGGGCTTTGCCTTGATATTTCTAAAAAACTTAACATGTGTCAAGCAATAAAATATAATTTTTGCACATATAAAGTACTATTTTGAGGCGTTTAGTATATCCCGTGAACCTGTAATCTGTAACAATCGCTGTAGTGCAAAACTGAGGAAAAACTTGTGCAACACTTAAATGTTCATTGCTATTGAGAAGATTTTTGGATATGAAATTTATTAGCGATATTTTTAAAACTTGGATATCTTTTCATTGTTTCCTGTTGCAAGTCACTTGGTGCTTGAAATTTTTGTGCAAGTATTTTCAAAGTTTTATTGGTTATTTTGGACTATGGTGAATTACAAGCATATTTCTATTAAAGACAACATAAAGGTTAGCGTTTTCTTATGCTAATTGTTTTTTCCAGTGATTTTGAATCTTAATTTTGGGTAATTTTCTATCTCTTTTGGTTGAGTGTAGATTCTGGCCGCATAATTGAATCCAGTGATGTTGATCAAACAATGTCTCGTTGCGTGGTTCCGAGGCTCGGGTCTATATAGGGCCTGTTTCATACTTTATCAATCTAATCTAAAACTTGCATACTTTTACTTTTGTGCACTTTTATATGAAAGTACTATTAACTTCCGGTGCTAATTTCATACAATAGCTGGTGCTCCAGTGTTAAGATTGCGAGAAAAAAAAATATTACAAAATTGGGAGCTTCTTAAATCTACGAAGCCAATTAAGCCCTGTCTCGATGAACTTGAACTAAATTAAATATCCCGTGATTTCAAACTTTATTAAAGCAGATGAACACGTTTATAGAACTTAGCCTTCAATCTTGGCTACTTTAGTTACAATGTAAGATCCTGCACAGAAAAATAACTAAACATAAATACATTAAAATATAAATAATGATAATGGGGGAATAAACTACTCGCATGCTAAGGTTTGGTGACTTTGGTTACACAAATGTGAATGTTCAATGACTTTGGTTTCACTTGTCAAGGTTTGTGAAGGGTTAGTGATTGAGGTTACACTTGTGAAGGTTTAGCGGATTTGGTTGCACTTGTGAAACTTCGGTTAATTTGGTTACACACTTGGCAAGGTTTAGTGACTGGTTATACACTTGCGAAGGTTTAGTGACTGGTTATATACTAAGGTTTAGTGACTGGTTACACAATTGTGAAGGTTTAACGGATTTGGTTGCACTTGTGAAACTTTGGTTAATTTGGTTACACACTTGTGAAAGTTTAGTGACTGGTTATACACTTAAGGTTTAGTGACTGGTTACACAATTGTGAAGGTTGTTACTTTGGTTATACAATTGTAAAGGTTTAAAGGTTTAGTGACTCTGGTTACACACCTGTGAATGTTTGGTGAAGGTTTGGGGAATTCGGTTTTGTACTTGAGGGTTTAGTGAATTCGTTACACTTAAGGTGGTTTAGTGAATTCGTTACACTTAAGGTGGTTTAGTGAATTCGTTACACTTAAGGTGGTTTAGTGAATTCGTTACACTTAAGGTGGTTTAGTGAATTCGTTACACTTAAGGTGGTTTAGTGAATTCGTTACACTTAAGGTGGTTTAGTGAATTCGTTACACTTAAGGTGGTTTAGTGAATTTGTTACACTTAAGAGAAGATTTAGCGACACAGGTTACACACTTGTGAAGGTTTGGTGAATTTGGTTACACACTTGTGAAGATCTAATGACTTTGGTTACACACTTGTGGAGGTTTGGTGAATTTGTGAAGCTTTTGGGAATTTGTTACTTGAGAAGGTTTAGTGAATGTTACTTGAGAAGGTTTAGTGAATGTTACTTGAGAAGGTTTAGAGAAGTTGTTACTTGAGAAGGTTTAGAGAATTTGTTACTTGAGAAGGTTTAGAGAATTTGTTCCTCGAGAAGGTTTAGCGAATTTGTTACTCGAGAAGGTTAAGTGAATTGAAGGTTTATTGAATGTTACAACTTGAAGGTTTAGTGAATTTGTTACAACTTGAGAAGGTTTAGTGAATTTGTTACAGCTTGAGAAGGTTTAGTGAATTTGTTACAGCTTGAGAAGGTTTAGTGAATTTGTTACAGCTTGAGGAGGTTTAGTGAATTTGTAAGACCTTGAGGAGGTTTATTGAATTTGTAAGACCTTGAGGAGGTTTATTGAATTTGTTACACTTTGAAGGTTTAGTAAATGTTACTTGAAAAGGTTTAGTGAATTTGTTACTACTTGAGGTGGTCTAGTGACTCTGGTTACACACTTGTGAAGATTTAGTGACTGGTTACACACTTGTGAAGATTTAGTGACTGGTTACACACTTGTGAAGGTTTAGTGACTGGTTACACACTTGTGAAGGTTTAGTGACTGGTTACACACTTGTGAAGGTTTAGCGACACTGTAAGTTAGACTTGTGAAGGTTTAGCGACACTGTAAGTTAGACTTGTGAAGGTTTAGCGACTCTGTAAGTTAGACTTGTGAAGGTTTAGCGACTCTGTAAGTTAGACTTGTGAAGGTTTAGCGACTCTGTAAGTTAGACTTGTGAAGGTTTAGTGACTGGTTACAGACTTGTGAAGATTTAGTGACTCTGGTTACACACTTGTGAAGATTTAGTGACTCTGGTTACACACTTGTGAAGGTTTAGCGACCTTCGTTATGCACCTGTGAAGGTTTAATGAAATTTTTAAACTTAAGAGAAGGTTTAGCGAATCAGGTTACACCCTTTTGAAGGTTTGGTGAATTTGGTTACACACTTTTTAAGGTTTGGTGAATTTGGTTACACACTTTTGAAGGTTTGGTGAATTTGGTTACACACTTTTGAAGGTTTGGTGAATTTGGTTACACACTTTTGAAGGTTTGGTGAATTTGGTTATACACTTTTGAAGGTTTGGTGAATTTGATTACACACTTATGAAGTTTTTGAATGGTTACATAGTAGTGAAGGGTTAGTGACTGGTTACACAATTGTGAAGGTTGATATAAAATGCTTGTTTAGATTTAATGAATTTGGTTACACACCTGTGAAGGTTTGGTGAATTTGTGAAGCCTTTGTGAATTTGTTAAACATGGAGAAGTTTTAGCGACTCTGGTTATACACTTGTGAAGGTTTGGTGAATTTGGTTACACGCTTTGGTGCATTGTTACATACTTGTGAAGATTGTAACTGGTTACATAGTGAGAGACTGGCTAAACACTTGTGAAGATTTAAGGAATTTGGTTACACACCTGTGAAGGTTTGGTGAATTTGTGAAGGTTAGTCTATTTGGTAAACAGAGGTTTAGCGACTGGTTACGCACTTTTGAAGGTTTGTTGAACTTTGATACACACTTGTGAAGATTGACTGAATACATGGTAATGAAGGGGGAATGACTTGTTACACACTTGTGAAGGTTTGACTCTGGCTAAACAAATGTGAAGATTTAACGACTTTGGTTACACACCTGTTAAGGGTTGGTGAATTTGTGAAGCTTTGGTGAATTTGTTACAAATTTGGTTTAGTGAATTGGTTACATTTAGAGAAGGTTTAGTGACTCTGGTTGCAGTTGTGAAGGTTTGGCGACTCTGGTTACAGTTGTGAAGGTTTGGCGCGACTGGTTGCAATTGTGAAGGTTTGGCGCGACTGGTTACAATTGTGAAGGTTTGGCGACTCTGGTTACAGTTGTGAAGGTTTGGCGGCTCTGGTTACAATTGTGAAGGTTTGGCGGCTCTGGTTACAATTGTGAAGGTTTGGCGGCTCTGGTTACAATTGTGAAGGTTTGGCGACTCTGGTTACAATTGTGAAGGTTTGGCGACTGTGGTTACCGTTGTGAAGTTTTGGCGACTCTGGTTACAATTGTGAAGGTTTGGCGACTCTGGTTACAGTTGAGGGTTTGGTGACTCTGGTTATACACTTATGAAGGTTTGGTGACTCTGGTTATACACTTGTGAAGGTTTGGCGACTCTGGTTATACACTTGTGAAGGTTTGGTGACTCGGGTTACACACTTGTGAAGGTTTAGTGACTGATTACAAAATTGTGAAAGCTAAGTGACCTTCGTTATACACTTGTGAAGGTTTGGTGAATTTGTGAAGGTTTAGTGAATGTTACTTAGAGAAGGTTTAGCTACTCTGGTTACACACTTGTAAAGGTTTGGTGAATTTGGTTACACAGTTAAGGTTTGGTGATTTTGGTTAAACACTTGGGAAGGTTTAGTGATTATGCTTACATACTTTTGAATATTTGGTGAATTTGGTTTCACACTTGTGAAGATTGACTGGTTAGATAGTAGTGAAGGGTTAGTGACTGGTTAGATAGTAGTGAAGGGTTAGTGACTGGTTAGATAGTAGTGAAGGGTTAGTGACTGGTTAGATAGTAGTGAAGGGTTAGTGGCTTTGGTTATGCACTTGTGAAGGTCTAGTGACTCTGGCTAAACATTTAAGATTTAATGATTTTGGTTAAACACCTGTGAAGGTTTATGAATTAGTGAAGCTTTGGTGAATTTGTTAGAAACTTGGTTTAGTGAATTCGTTACACTAAAAAGGTTTAGTGAATTTGTTACACATTGAAGGTTTAGTGACTCTGGTTACACATATTGAAGGTTTAGTGACTCTGGTTACACACATTGAAGGTTTAGTGACTCTGGTTACACACATTGAAGGTTTAGTGACTCAGGTTACACACATTGAATTTTTAGTGACTGGTTACACACATCGAAGGTTTAGTGACTGGTTACACACATTGAAGGTTTAATGCCTTTGGTTGCACACTTGTGAATGTTGTGCCTTTGGTTGCACACTTGTAAATGTTGTGCCTTTGGTTGCACACTTTTGAATGTTGTGCCTTTGGTTGCACACGTGTGAATGTTGTGCCTTTGGTTGCACACTTTTAAATGTTGTGCCTTTGGTTGCACATTTGTGAATGTTGTGCCTTTGGTTGCACACGTGTGAATGTTGTGCCTTTGGTTGCACACGTGTGAATGTTGTGCCTTTGGTTGCACACGTGTACTGAAATCCCAAATGGAATTTGTATTTTCTTTTTAATTATATATTATATTATATTATATTGTTTTATATCATATTTTGTTTAAAGTAGCATGGTCACTGGAAGACAGTTAGCTTAGTTTCAAGTATTTAACTACCCCCTTGGTTGTTAACAGCTCACTGCCTTCCTGCGGCCGTTTCTGGTTTTAACCTAACCAGCCACTAATGCTTTGCTTTCTTCCTGAGGTTGACGGAAACTTGAAGTCAGTTACGAAGGAGCATTCCATCGCTAAGGGTCTTGTAACTCGAGCTCCTATTCTTGATATAAGAATACACTTTGTACAGCTACCCAGTTAACGTGACAAGAACATTTTCTACATGTCCTTTGAAGTGACGAAGAGTATTATCGCCATGTAAACTTCTGTGTAATCCCGACCAGGAAGAAGCTTTCTTTCATCGCAACCCATCTCTACACGTACTTCGCCTTCGTCCCAGGATGATATCGGTGGGTCTGTAAAACTCAGGGGGAGTTTTTTTATGTTAGTCCGAAATCATTTAGAGGGATAATGCCATCCCATTTAAATTTGACTTCCAATTATCATCGCTTACTTTTTTCAATGTTATATTTTTTCATACCTTTCAATTTAGTAACGAGTTCATACCCTTTTCAGTTTTGTAACGACTTCGTACCCTTTAAAGGGATATCATAAATTGTACTTCGTGGATTCCAGTTTGGACTATGGGTTTATATTTATTTACATAAGATTTCCAAGGTATGCAACTTGCCAAGTGTTATAACGTGCGTCACATAATAATTTGATTTTTATATGTATTTTTATGATCGTTGTGTAGTATGTAATTTGACATTTGCTAATATTTAAGGTATTTGGAAGAAGCTGAATTATTGCGGTTCCCCCTTGCCTCACGATGTTCAACTTTGTGTATTAGCTGCCGCATCAGCAACTGGATGAATTAGGATATTTATCAAATACAATAAATTAATTGATTTTTTTTCACATTTTAATTATCCTTATTTAATTCCTGGTGTTTGTAAATTAAAATTCAGCGTATGGCGACCGTGACAGGATTTAGCATTATAGGTTAGGTACGTGATACAGAACGTGAATTGCGGTGTGTTCGAGGTTTCTTCCTAGAAGGGGTTGTTATAATTTGCTTATTTCTTTAATCGATTTTTTGCTGTTCAAGAAGAGTTCAGTATACCATTTTCGTGAGTTTATCGTTTACTTGGCAACTGATTTAAAGTTCTTTGTTAACTATTTATGCGGTTCATATTTTGTTTATCCCTTTGCGAATAATTTTTTGCGTATTTGAGTGCTCCTATTTCTCGCGTTATTTTGAGCTTTTTGCTTCGTAATAACGTTATTTGTAATAAGTGGTGTTAACTATTCTGTTTAGAAAATTTTCGTTGAGTATTGCATTAATATACTTATTATATATATATTGGTGCTTGTTTGTTTATTTGTAGTTGTGTATTGTATTAATCATACTTTTTATATATTTTGGTGCCTGTTTTTGTAGTCATAATGGCTGAATTGGTAGTGCTAATTGGTCAGCGTAAGATTATTAGGAAGAAGGTTACAGATTGTGCCAACCGTTCCTCGCAGTACCCTTCTTTAGAAAATACTGCTAAAGTATCTGAACGAGGTGTTCTCCTGGATTATAGGAAGCGACTAAGTGACTTGGATTCTAAAATACAGATTCTAAAATTTTCAGGGGAATTTAGAGAGGAGGATTTGGAAGCTGAGCTTTCAGCATGTCAATCTTACCATGATAAGATTTCAGGTATTTTGCCTTTGTTGGATGTAAGTGTAAGTGCTGGAAGCCCTCAATTTTCATTAACTACTGATATTGCTAGGAGTCTTTTGAGGCAACCCACTGCCCCTCTACCCAAATTCCAAAGTAAGGAAGGTGAGGATTTTTTGAAATTCATTAGAGAATTTGAAACCACGACCCAAAGTTTTAATTATCCAGACAGGGACTTGCTCTTACTTTTGAAACAACAAGTAGAAGGTAGGGCTAAATGTTTACTTGGCTCATTGGAGGCCGACAAACAGAGTTACAACGATGCCAAAGACTTATTGACTAAGGCATTTGCCTCGACTGAATTACGAAAATCGGCTGTAATTAAGAAATTAACTTGTCTAAATCTCAAAGAAGGAGAGGACCCTTTTGTCTTCTTTTCAGAACTTAGAAATATAGTCGAAAATTTCAAATATTTGCATATTGATGTTGAGGAGGTTGTTAGATATTTTGTTTGGTCTGCAATGAATGATAGATTTAAGTCTCATCTGGTTCATATCACTAATGTGACTCATCCATCATTTCAGCAAATTGTAGATAATTTCTTTACAGCATGTGAAAGGTATGAACAGGGTCAGACGAAAGGTAAATTGTCTGTCAGGGATAAAGTTGTAACTCATTCAAAGCCATTACAGGAAAAGACTAGTGCCATGGCTCTTAAAACTAAGACTGTTCCCGCCAAAGCTTGTAATTTTTGTTCCAAGGTCGGTATTTCTGACAATGATCATTTAAGTTATAAGTGTACTAAGTATGCTACCCCTTCTGATAAAATTTATTTATTAAATTTGCATAAAGGTTGTGTAAAATGTGGTAATTTTAATCATTTTACTAAAGCATGCAAGTTCAGATTTCGAAGACCCTGTTCACATTGTTCGCAGTATCACACGGAGTATCTTTGTGGGAAACTTAGTCCTGACAGGTGTAATAGTAAAGAAGAGTCTTCCAAGGAAGCAAGCAGTGGGATAGCAGTATTGCCAAATGTTACCACAGGTTCAGTTCTCCCTACTTTCACATTTTGTGTAAATGGTCAAAATAAGCTTCACAGGGGTCTTAAAGATTCAGGGTCACAAAATACTTTTATATCTAGCAAACTAGCTTCCTCTTATAATTTAAAGTCTTTGACTACCAATGTTAAACTTACTGTGAAAGGGTTTAATGGTCAGAAGGAATATTCTACTAGTCTTGTTGAAGTTCCTATAAAGCTGGGGAATGAAATCTTTGCTATTTCTGCTTTAGTTGTACCCTCTATAAACCTGCAATTAAATTTACCTTGTCTTGGTCAGGTAGTTAGTGTAATGCAGAGTAAAAATTTTGTATTTGCTGACAAATTTTTATCAGCCAGTTCTCAGGGCATTGATGACATTCAGCTTTTGTTAGGAGTAGATTTTTCACATTGTCTTTTGGGAAAAGATGTAGTGATAGGGAGTCCTAATTCATCTGTGTATATTGAGACTACTTCAGGAATAATGCTGATGGGGAATGTTGATAGGTTCCTAATTAATCTTACTTCACTTAATGGTAAAGACAGTTTAGCCTCGAAACCACTAAGGGGCGAAAATTCTAATGCTGAAAAAGGTACATATTTTAATATCCCTTGCCATTCTTATTTTCTAGCTACTACTGTATCTATTAATGATGAATTTAACGAGCTCAATGACATGACGACAAATTGTTCATTCACTGTACTTTCCGATAAAGGAACTATTATTGATAGGAAACTGCAAGAAGCAACTGATCAAATCCTGAATATGGAGAGCCAATTTTATTTGAACTATGATCAGAAAGTTTATAGTGACGAATCTAATCAGCTCAATAACTCTCTCGTGGATTACACTTTGAGAAATTTGCACACGAGAAGTGATGGGCGTATAGTTGTTCCCTTGTTATGGAATGGAAAGGTATCACACCTTCTTTCGAGAAATGAGTCTCTTTCCAAGGCTATTCTTCAATCTAATTTTAAAAAGTTACTTCGTAAGAAAGGTTCCTTACAGTTGGTGGATAACTGCATAAAGGAGCAATTAAATATGGGAATTATTGAACCAATTTTTGACTTGGAAGTATTTAAGGCTGAATACCCTAACTATTCATTCTTACCTCATATGCCAGTTTTTAAGCCAGAAAGGGATACTACGAAATGTCGCATAGTGTTTCTTTCTAATTTGCAGGAATCCTATAAGAAACTGTCATTGTCACATAATCAATGTATGTATGCTGGGCCTAACCTAAATCAAAAACTTTCATCTGCATTTCTTAATATTAGGTTTGATGAAAAAATTTTAATATTTGATTTGAAAAAAGCTTTCAATATGTTGGCTTTAAGTGAAATTGATCAGTCTAGACTATTGTTCTTTTGGTTTCGGAATGTTAGCGCAGGTGATTACACTCCCGTTGCTTATAAAAATGTCAGGCTTTCATTTGGACTTCGGTGTAGCCCATTTCTTTTGATGGCTTCATTGTATTATATGTTAATTTTAACTTCCAGTAATGATTCAAGAATTGATGAACTAAAGAAACTTATTTACGCCTTAATATATATGGATAATGGTGCTATTACTATGAACAGCTCTGATGACCTAAGGTGGGCCTATAAGCAGTTAGATGACATATTCAGACCCTTTAAATTTGAAACTCAGCAGCTGATAACCAATGATATTGATCTGCAGTCTGACATAGATCAGTCAGTTCTTACTCCTGAAGTCAATAAATTGTTTGGGCTTGAATGGGATAGACTTTCGGATGATATTTTCACTAGGCCAATTAACCTTGACCCAGGAGCTAACACTAAAAGATTAATTCTTAGGTCCATTGCCTCCCAGTTTGACATTTTTGGTTTCAACTTGCCTTTATTTAACCGATGTAGGATTTATTTGCATAATTTGCAGTGTCAAAAGGGTTTGAATTGGGATCAGACTCTTAACAGTCAACAGCTCAAAGACTGGAGGAATATCTGTAGGCAATGTAATTCATCGCCCCCTCTCAAAGTAACTCGGTTTGTGGGTCGAAGGGATGGTGAGTATAATATAATTGTTTTTACCGATGCCAGTTGTGACATATATGGGTGTGTCATTTATCTACTGAATGTTGAGTCTGGCAAACTTACCTTTGTTAATGCTAAAAATCGGTTGGTTAATACCCAATTGAAAGGTAAATCCATACCATCTTTAGAGATCCACGCCATTAATTTAGGAGTTGAGCAATCTATTGATCTTTATTTGGATCTTGCTGGTCCCAGTTGCATAAAACCTATAAAGGTGACAAAGATTTGTCTTTTTTCAGATTCTTCTTGTGCCCTGCAATGGTTAATAAGTTCTTCTCTTCAACTTAAGAAAATGAACCAATGTTCTACTTTTGTAATGAACAGAATCTATAGCATACAAAAACTTTGTGAAACATATCCGGTTCAATTTGGGTTTATTAATGGCAAGGAAAATCCTGCAGATATGGTAACCAGGTGCACATCATATAAATTGTTGATGAAATCTTGTTTTCTTTCAGGCCCGGACCTGACTAATATTCGGGCACCTGACATGCAGTTCACTATTCCTAAAGAGGGTTATCTTTCAGGAAATTACTTGAATATTTCTAATGTTCCTTTAGTTAAGAGAGAATGCTTGGTTAATATTTCAGATTTTTCAGATTTCAGAAGACTGGTTTTGCTGTACCGTCGGTGTATAATATGCATATACAAATGGAAAGCTAAAGTGAGAAGGGAAGTTAAGGTGCAAGAAAAGAATTTTTTCTCTTTAGCTCTTGTCCATTTGATTTTGAATGATCAACAAAATCACTTTGCTGATGTTTTAGAACATTTTTCCAAAGGTTTTTCTGCAGTAAAGGATATACCAGGTATAGTTTCTCAGTTGAATGTGTTTGTTGATAACGATGGCATTTTGAGAGTGAAGAGCAAATTTAAGAATGAGAAAAAATTTCCTATTCTATTATCTAGGGACAGCCATTTAACTGAGTTAATTATACTTGATATTCATCATAAATTAGCTCATTCTGGGTGCTATGCTGTTCTTGCTGAACTCAGAAGACACTATTTTATTCCTAGAAATTTTTCTTTGGTAAAAAAGATTTTGAGGCAATGTGTTCACTGCAAAAGATTCAACGCAAGACCTGTTAATTTAAATCAAAATTGTTACAGGGAATTCAGGGAAGACCCACCAGCTGTACCTTTTGGCAATATTTTCATTGATTATATTGGTCCTTTTACAGTTAAGCTGGAGAAAGAAAATGTTAAGGTATGGCTATTATGTTTTACTTGCACTTGGTCTCGTGCAGTTAATTTGAAAATTTGCAGAACACTTAGTGTGCCTGATTTTCTTAGGGCATTTTCTATTCATTGCTTCGAATTTGGCATTCCACAGTTGTGCATTAGTGACCTAGGGTCACAAATAGTTGCAGGAGCTAATGTTATAACTTCATTTTTGAATGATCCCCACACTCAATTGTATTTTGAGGAGAGAGGTATTAAACCTTTGACTTTTCAACAGTATTTTAAAGGGTGTAGTCAGTTAGGCTCCATGGTCGAGGTTTGTGTCAAGTTAACAAAGAGGCTTTTATATGGGTCCATCAAGAACAATATTCTTTCTTTCTTTGATTTTGAGTTTACTGTATGTCAAGTTGTCCACTTGGTAAACAAACGGCCAATATCTTTTAAAGAGGCTCTTAGGGATAGTGCAGCGGAAGACCTTCCTGAACCAATAACTCCCGAAATGTTAATAAGAGGGTATGAGCTTTCTTCCCTCAATATCATTCCAGATTTATCACCTTTACCTGAGGATAAAGAATTTGTTCCTTGTAGAACTACTAATGAATTTGAACAGTTGTCTAAAATTAGGAGTAAACTTTTAGATATTTACCATCATGAGTTTTTGCAAACCCTTTTAAGCCAGGCGGTTGATAGAAAGGGTAGATATCTCCCTGTAACTCATCATCCTCTAAAACCAGGTGACATTGTTTTAATTAAGGAAGATAATACGAAGATTAACAACTATCCTCTAGGTCGATTAAAGGAAACTTTCACAAATGATATTGGGGAAACTACACATGCAAAAGTTTTCAAAGGCCGTACCAGACAAGTTTGTAAACTCCATGTTAATAATCTGATACCTTATCTTTCCTTAGACGATGATGTGGACTTTAAGTCAAATGATTTGCACAACATGGACAAATTATCACCAGCTTCTGAGAGGCCTAAAAGAAAGGCTGCTGTGGAAAGCCGAAGGAAAACATCTGAAATGTTGAATTTATAAACTGATAAATTTAAATTTGTATGTAGTGTAAATAATTTATTTGGTAAATCCAAAAAATCTTTTTGGACTCGTTCCCCTGCAGTGTACTGAAATCCCAAATGGAATTTGTATTTTCTTTTTCATTATATATTATATTATATTATATTGTTTTATATCATATTTTGTTTAAAGTAGCATGGTCACTGGAAGACAGTTAGCTTAGTTTCAAGTATTTAACTACCCCCTTGGTTGTTAACAGCTCACTGCCTTCCTGCGGCCGTTTCTGGTTTTAACCTAACCAGCCACTAATGCTTTGCTTTCTTCCTGAGGTTGACGGAAACTTGAAGTCAGTTACGAAGGAGCATTCCATCGCTAAGGGTCTTGTAACTCGAGCTCCTATTCTTGATATAAGAATACACTTTGTACAGCTACCCAGTTAACGTGACAAGAACATTTTCTACATGTCCTTTGAAGTGACGAAGAGTATTATCGCCATGTAAACTTCTGTGTAATCCCGACCAGGAAGAAGCTTTCTTTCATCGCAACCCATCTCTACACGTACTTCGCCTTCGTCCCAGGATGATATCGGTGGGTCTGTAAAACTCAGGGGGAGTTTTTTTTATGTTAGTCCGAAATCATTTAGAGGGATAATGCCATCCCATTTAAATTTGACTTCCAATTATCATCGCTTACTTTTTTCAATGTTATATTTTTTCATACCTTTCAATTTAGTAACGAGTTCATACCCTTTTCAGTTTTGTAACGACTTCGTACCCTTTAAAGGGATATCATAAATTGTACTTCGTGGACTCCAGTTTGGACTATGGGTTTATATTTATTTACATAAGATTTCCAAGGTATGCAACTTGCCAAGTGTTATAACGTGCGTCACATAATAATTTGATTTTTATATGTATTTTTATGATCGTTGTGTAGTATGTAATTTGACATTTGCTAATATTTAAGGTATTTGGAAGAAGCTGAATTATTGCGGTTCCCCCTTGCCTCACGATGTTCAACTTTGTGTATTAGCTGCCGCATCAGCAACTGGATGAATTAGGATATTTATCAAATACAATAAATTAATTGATTTTTTTTCACATTTTAATTATCCTTATTTAATTCCTGGTGTTTGTAAATTAAAATTCAGCGTAACACGTGTGAATGTTGTGCCTTTAGTTGCACACTTGTGAATGTTGTGCATTTGGTTGCGCACTTGTGAATGTTGTGCCTTTGGTTGCGCACTTGTGAATGTTGTGCCTTTAGTTGCACACTTGTGAATGTTGTGCCTTTGGTTGCACACTTGTGAATGTTGTGCCTTTGGTTGCACACTTTTGAATGTTGTGCCTTTGGTTGCACACTTTTGAATGTTGTGCCTTTGGTTGCGCACTTTTGAATGTTGTGCCTTTGGTTGCGCACTTGTGAATGTTGTGCCTTTGGTTGCGCACTTGTGAATGTTGTGCCTTTGGTTGCGCACTTGTGAATGTTGTGCCTTTGGTTGCGCACTTGTGAATGTTGTGCCTTTGGTTGCGCACTTGTGAATGTTGTGCCTTTGGTTGCACACGTGTGAATGTTGTGCCTTTGGTTGCACACGTGTGAATGTTGTGCCTTTGGTTGCACACGTGTGAATGTTGTGCCTTTTGGTTACACACTTGTGAATATTGTGCCTTTTGGTTACACACGTGTGAATGTTGTGCATTTTGGTTACACACGTGTGAATGTTGTGCCTTTGGTTGCACATTTGTGAATGTTGTGCTTTTGGTTGCACACGTGTGAATGTTGTGCCTTTGGTTGCACACTTGTGAATGTTGTGCCTTTGGTTGCACACTTGTGAATGTTGTGCCTTTAGTTGCACATTTGTGAATGTTGTGCCTTTGGTTGCGCACTTGTGAATGTTGTGCCTTTGGTTGCACACTTTTGAATGTTGTACCTTTGATTGCACATTTGTGAATGTTGTGCCTTTGGTTGCACACTTGTGAATTTTGTGCCTTTGGTTGCGCACTTGTGAATGTTGTGCTTTTAGTTGCACACTTGTGAATGTTGTGCCTTTGGTTGCGCACTTGTGAATGTTGTGCCTTTGGTTGCGCACTTGTGAATGTTGTGCCTTTGGTTGCGCACTTGTGAATGTTGTGCCTTTAGTTGCACACTTGTGAATGTTGTGCCTTTGGTTGCACACTTTCGAATGTTGTGCCTTTGGTTGCACACTTTCGAATGTTGTGCCTTTGGTTGCACACGTGTGAATGTTGTGCCTTTGGTTGCACACGTGTGAATGTTGTGCCTTTGGTTGCACACGTGTGAATGTTGTGCCTTTGGTTGCACACGTGTGAATGTTGTGCCTTTGGTTGCACACGTGTGAATGTTGTGCCTTTTGGTTACACACTTGTGAAGGTTGTGCCTTTTGGTTACACACTTGTGAAGGTTGTGCCTTTTGGTTACACACTTGTGAAGGTTGTGCCTTTTGGTTACACACTTGTGAATGTTGTGCCTTTGGTTACACACTTGTGAAGGTTGTGCCTTTGGTTACACACTTGTGAAGGTTGTGCCTTTGGTTACACACTTGTGAAGGTTGTGCCTTTAGTTACTCGCTTGTGAAGGTTCAGTGACGCTTGGTTACTAGCTTAACTGGAATTCCCTATAAGAAATGGAGGGAGTGCTGCTAGTTTGGCATATTTGTTTAATTAGGCATGGAGTATAATAGCTTGTGTATCGGTCGATTAAAATGAAGTCTATTTCTCTTCTTGTTTGCTTTTGGAAGACTAATTAGGAGGTAATGGGCATGAGTTGTGTATTCGCTTTTGCCAGCTGTTCTGTTCTTTGTATGACGAAATCTTCCTTTTTAACCAAATACGAGCTTCCAAATATTTATGCACAGTTCCTGGATGTTCTACTGCAGCCATTTTTTCAGCATGTCAACCATCATGCTGGTACCATCAAAGTACCATATATATACAAAATTTAGTAGAATTTTATATCATGGTAATCGAGTTTAAAATTTTCTATGTTCAGTATGTGTTGCTCATGTGTAAGTGAAAAATATTCCAGCACATGGTGTACCACTTGCCAGAACAGAGCAATGGCGTAATATAAAGTTTGTGACCGTAGCGAGCCACGGCGGAACAAAAACCACTAGAATGACGAAGTGAATCTTAGGTAATTACTTTAATTTCCAGCCACTTGTATGAACCTTATATTTTTCCACCTTATATTTTTCCACCTTATATTTTTTCAACTGGTTATCTTGTGTTTATTTTGCTTTTCCGGCCATTATTATTGTTCCAAATCCCTCGTTTTGGGCATTTTCACGTCCGAAGTTCCGGGTTTACCCTGGAGTTTTCTATAATTCTTTTTTTTTAAAGGGGTTCAAAAACTCGGGAATTAGTAGATTGTCCCAATAATCATGGTATTAACTGCATAAAACACAAGAAAGCGAGTTTGAAAAAATATGTTTTATCTATTTGGCTATCAATTAAAGAATATATTTACCCTTTAGTTTTAAAATTATAATTCTATGAAGACTATAATTTTCTAGTTACATTTATTTAGGACTAACATAAAAGGTAATAGTTGATTGCCAACATTCCTTCGATTTTAGGTCATATTATTTAACTAAATATCTAATGTTTCAGGAACTGTGTTTTAGGTACGTTTGAGTAATTTAAAATTTTCATTGTTCTTTACAAAAAACATGATTTGCGTTTAGGGTCGATTTTGGTCTTAATACGTGACTCTTTACTTGAATTTCTCAGGACTCATCTTTCAGGGATATTTATATTCCTGGCGAATTTTGGTTGATTGACTTTATTGCTCTACGTGATAACTTGTTAAATGCAAATACTAGTTATCTGAATTAGTTAAACCAAGTTCAATGTTTCTGATACTGATTAAGGTGTTAGTTTTCACATAGAATTAGTTAGAATGTTAATGTAGTGAATTACCATCTTTTCTTTTAATCTGACGATGGTAATTTTAACTTAGAAAGTAATTGGTATGGAATTGGAATTAATGCACAGTCATTGTTTGTGTTGAAGTTTATAAATATAACGTTTGGACATTTTAAATGCTTCAATTTTGTCTGAAAATTATTTGGGCAGCTTCATACACGAAGCTTGGTGATTTTTACCAGTTTGTCTTCAAGTTTGAGTAAAAAATTGAAGAAATTCTTTAAAAACATTTATTAGGATATATTAGTCACAAAATGTATTGGAAATTAGCTTTAATAATGCATTTATTTCTTTAAAAAAAAATTTTAGTTTTTAAAATTATTAGCAGGTTCTCGCTGATAATGTTTTTAAATGAAGTCTTTCTGTGCCAGAAAAAGCCGGAATATTTGCACATAAATACATTTTCTTTTCCAGATTTTCAATGATCATAGTGACTGAAATGTTGAATTCTAAAAGGTGAACTGAATGCATATGAACCAGATACATTTTTGAAAGTTTTTATTCAGCTGAAGTGGAGTAAATTGATTAAAAGAATATTTGGAAATTGAACCACAAATTCAAACCCTTCAGTACTGGTAGGTATAAAAACTTTACTTGACCTTTTAGCTTCATGGCTTTTATTCAAGTAAAAATTTTGAAAAATGTCCGTTTACAATAATGTTTAAAACCTAAATTTGAAGTTATCGTTTAAATTGGGAATTAGTATTTGGCCTGATTTTTGAGTGGAAGAAGCCATTCCTGGTGAAAAATTCCTTAAGTTGTGTAATTTTTAAATCAGTGGCCCGCAACTTTGATATCAGAGGTTATGTATAGCTTCTAAGATTGTGAATGTATAGCTTTTAAGATAAATATGTATAGCTCGTAAGATTTTGATAAACTTATTTTTCAAATTCGTGTTCAGCTCCATGCAAAAGACATTGCTGAAATGTTTTAGGTACGTATTAGAATAATTTTTCAAATGTTTTGGTTCTTTACAAAACACGTTTTTCTCTTTTACCCCCATGGACGTACCGGTACGTCCTTGCAAAAATCTACTATTTACATTGAGACCAACCTGACCTCTGTATGAAGAAAATTAAGGCTGTTAGAGCAATTTAAAAAAATATATTGCAAAATGTGCCTGAAAAAGAAAACGCCTGGGCGTAAAAGGTATGAGACACTTTACTTGAATTTATCAGGACTTACCTTAAAGGGATATTTACTTTCCTGGTGAATTTTGGCTGATTCTGACTTTGATTGCTTTAAATGTTATCTTGTTGGACGCAAATACTAGTTATTTGAAGTTACAATAAACTAATGTTTCTGATACTGACAAAGATGTATTAGTTTTCACAGATAATTATTGATTATAATTTTAGTGAATGACTTTTTTTAAATTTGATGTAAAAAGTTTTGATATGGAACTGGAATTTCATGCAGTCATTAGTGTTTGTCAAGTTCATATATATAACCTTTGGACATTTTAAATGCTTCAGTTTTGTCTGAATTATTTCAATTTTTTACCAGTTTTAGTAATGCAGTTTTAGTAACATTGAAGAAATTCTTAAACATTTATTAGGATATACTTGGCACCAATTTGAAGATTGTTTTAATAATTCTTTTATTTCTGAGAAAATAATTCTTAGCATGTTCACGCTGGTCATGTCTTTAAATGAAGTAGTTTTATGGTGACAGAAAAAAAGCAGAAATATTTACACAATGAATTTTCTTTTCCAGATTTTTAATGACTATAGTGACAGTTGTTGACTGAAAGATGAACTTAATGCGTAAGTACTAAAAAAAACTTTTGAAAAGTTTGTATTCAGCTGAAATGGAGTAAATTAAGAAAGTTTAATTGGAAATTGACCTACAAATTCAAAACCTTCAGTAGTGGTAGGTTGATAAAACTTTGACTTTTTAGCTTCATGGCTAATATGCAAATAAAAATTTTGAAAAATGTCAGTTCATATTGAAAACATGAAAACTTCGTTATCACATTAATCTTTAAAACATGGATACTTAGTTATCGCATTAAAATTTAAAACATGAAAACTTGGTTATCGTTTACATTAGGAATTAGTATTTGGCATGATTTTGAAGTGGGAGAAGCCATTCCTAGTGAAAAAGTTATTACTTAGCCGCAATTTTAATATCAGATGTTGTAAATATGTATAGCTTGTAAGAATGTGAATATGTATAGCTTATAAGATTTTGATTAAAACTTATTTTTTCAGATTCAAGTGTTCAGCTCCATGCAAAGGAAATTGTTGAAACTACGGGTTTTTCAATGGGTAGAAGGACAATTGGAATATATCTACTTTGAAAGGTAAGAGGAATTATTTGTTTACTTTTTTGAAATTCCAATATTTTTCTAAAACTTGAGCCTGAGCCGAAGTGAAATATAAAATATCTGAATTTTATACAATTTAACATATTGCCGGATACTTCCAAGGTAGAGAGTAAGCCTACTTCTGGCTAAAGTAAGACTAGTCAAGATTTATGTACACTATATGCTTTGATTTCTTCCAGGTTTATTTGAAACTCTAGTTTGGATCTAGAAAAGAAAGGAATTGCAAACAGGATGAAAGTTGAAACGCCAACAGTAAAATAAATTTAGAGAAATCAAGAACGAAAGGACTAAGAAAAATGTTAGTAAAAATGCAAAATGCTGTAAAATGCTGTAATAAACTATTGTTGCAGAAAATTTTAGTTCACATTAAGTTATTTTAGGTGTTTAATACTAAATATATTAAATAGCCCTTTTCCTGTTGGTGCTATTTAATTTTTTTTAATGTAATTTTCCCATCCTACATTTCATACGAAGTTCTCTTGTGATCTCATCTTTTAGCATTATTTTAAAGACTTTTTTTCGCAGTTTTCTTTATGCAATGAGTTATCCTGGTCTCATATATGCAGTATTATAAGTTCTTCCTATTGCGTTGTCATCTGGTCTTATTTCCCTCGAGTTTTCTTTTGCGTTGAATCGTCTTCTGATCTTATCTTGTCTTCGCATACTCTTGGCTTCTCGCGACTATGGTTAGGCTTTGGGAATATTTGTTTTTCTTTTAGCTGCAGGTTAGGTTGAGAGATTTTGGTTAACATTCCAACACAACTGTGCTGATTTGTAATTATCTTAGTGTTGTCTTCCACCAGTGTTGATTTTGGTTAACATTCCAACAAAACTGTGCTGATTTGTAATTCTGTTGGTGTTGTCTTCCACCAGTTTTGATTTTGGTTAACTTTCCAACAAAACTGTGCTGATTTATAATTCTGTTAGTGTTGTCTTCCACCAGTTTTGATTTTGGTTAACTCTCCAACAGAACTTGGCTGATGTGCTGATATGTAATTATCTTAGTGTTGTCTTCCACCAGTTTTGATTTTGGTTAACATTCCAACAAAACTGTGCTGATTTGTAATTCTGTTAGTGTTGTCTAACACCAGTTTTGATTTTGGTTAACTTTCCAACAAAACTGTGCCGATTTGTAATTCTGTTAGTGTTGTCTTCCACCAGTTTTGATTTTGGTTAATTTTCCAACAGAACTTGCCTGATTTGTAATTCTGTTAGTGTTGTCTTCCACCAGTTTTGATTTTGGTTAATTTTCCAACAGAACTTGCCTGATTTGTAATTCTGTTAGTGTTGTCTTCCACCAGTTTTGATTTTGGTTAACTTTCCAACAGAACTTGGCTGATTTGTAATTCTGTTAGTGTCGTCTTCCACCAGTTTTGATTTTGGTTAACTTTCCAACAAAACTTGGCTGATTTGTAATTCTGTTAGTGTTGTCTTCCACCAGTTTTGATTTTGGTTAACTTTCCAACAAAACTGTGCTGATTTGTAATTCTGTTAGTGTTGTCTTCCACCAGTTTTGATTTTGGTTAACTTTCCAACAAAACTGTGCCGATTTGTAATTCTGTTAGTGTTGTCTTCCACCAGTTTTGATTTTGGTTAACTTTCCAACAGAACTTGGCTGATTTGTAATTCTGTTAGTGTTGTCTTCCACCAGTTTTGATTTTGGTTAACTTTCCAACAAAACTGTGCCGAATTGTAATTCTGTTAGTGTTGTCTAACACCAGTTTTGATTTTGGTTAACTTTCCAACAGAACTTGGCTGATTTGTAATTCTGTTAGTGTTGTCTTCCACCAGTTTTGATTTTGGTTAACTTTCCAACAGAACTTGGCTGATTTGTAATTCTTAGTGTTGTCTAACACCAGTTTTGATGACTTTTCGTGATTGAAAATTCTTTAGAATAAAGTTTTGCATTTTACATTAAAGTTTCTGGAGATTTGTATGGATTAATTTTGTTAAACATTTTTCGTGGCAGGTTTAATCTTCGTGTACCACATTTAGATGGTTTTTCACAATCATATAGTTTGTATTCCTAGAATGTTATAATTTTTTTTTTTCGTAGCCTTGGTTATTATTTTTTAAAAGTAAAATTTTGATATTGATATATTAATATACCTTAGATTGGTATACAGTTTATATTAGTTAATATACCTTAGATTGGTATACAGTCTATATTAGTTAATATACCTTAGATTGGTATACAGTTTATATTAGTTAATATACCTTAGATTGGTAAACAGTTTGTTAGTTGATATACCTTAGATTGGTAAACAGTTTGTTAGTTGATATACCTTAGATTGGTATACAGTGTTAGTTAATATACCTTAGATTGGTATACAGTTAATCTTCATAGTAACTTTGATAATCAAATTGTTAAATTTTTAGAGTTTTGACTTGTCCATAGGCATCGAAAATTAATCTTTTAATTCTTCTTGCATATCCTATTGCTCCAGAGAACACTGCTGAAATTTTGTCAGTGAAATTGGAATTTGTATTAAATGTGTTTATCTCTGCACATATTTAGTTTGAATTTCCATAGGTTTTGGGAGGTAATTACAGAGTTTTCTGGATTGTTAAGTATTCAAGGTATTTATTTCTATTTCTAAAAGCATCTTTACAAAATATATCCTAAACTCTAATGGTTGATTTTGGTCTAAACTCGTGTGGTTAAATTTTTCAAGACCTATTTAAATTCTTGGATTCCTGCAGAGTTTTGGTTGCTATTGATTTGGTAATTGCTTTACGTGTAATATAGATGAAAATTTTATTTGATAAAATTGGTTAATAAAGCGCGTTAAATGTAATTATAGCTAATGACTTGTATAAAGTTCAAATTGGTGAGGATTGTTAATTGAAATTTATATTTTTTATTTTAGAGGGTTTCTCTTTGGAACTTAACATTAGGGAGCTTAACATCAATGAAATTCTCCACATTGTGTTATAGTTTATATATAGAACTATTTGAAATCCTTATCAATTTGCCTCCTTGTTTCTGGAGCTGAAAAATTTCGGCTAAATACTCAAAGTAGATGGTGTTTATTGGGTCTTTTAGTAATGGAGTCTAGGTGTGAAAGGAAGCGGAATAGATACTTGAAAAGGTTGTATTTAGATATTAAAATTGGTTGGTAATAGCAATTTGATATTTTAATGAAGGTGTTACATGTCTATAAGATATCTGGCATACATAAAATTTTAAAAATTATGTAAATTTCTCCTCATTGCAAATTAATCTTTTCAAATGTCTTCTTTTAAAGGGTTACAGGGTATTTTGCTCAATACGTGCACACACCAATGCCCAATTTCTTTTGCAGGTTTCAAGAAAACTTCAATAAGATCTCAGAGGAAAGTGGGTCAGTATTTTGTACCAGGGAAATCTTAAAAGGATATTTCACCAATACGACCATTATTTTGGCTTTGTGGAATGACATTAAGTGAAAGGTAAGTTACTGCCAATTTACCGGTGCTATTGATAAACATGGTATTACAAAAGTGCATAAAAACTTAAATTTATTCTTGTTGACAGAGCAATTTGCAAAAAAATAATTATAGAATATCAAGCTTTTATTCTATACTTAATTGAATACTAAACGTAGCACTTGCATGTACATTAGGGACTTAACTTTAATGTGTTGAAATTTTAGTTAAGCAAAGCTTGAGCAAAAAATAAATTTACAATTGGAAGTTCGTCTAGAAACTTGTCACATTTCTTGGAATGCCTTAGGTAGTTACTGATATTTAAAGCAAAAGTATAAGAGTTCCCTGTGTAAATATACAAAATAATTAAACTGATGAAAAGTAATTGAATTGTTCTCTCACCCCCTTACATGTGTTTATAGCTCATTAGGCATTTATTTAAGCTTTATTTTTAGCCCTTAAAGATAAGGCAATGAGAATACTAGTGTATAATTTAAGTGGCTTCTAATTTAATCATGCAAAAAAAGTTGGAAGGCTTCTAATTTAATCATGCAAAAAAAGTTGGAAGTCATATTGTTCAGGATTTAAAATTTTAAGAACAATTATGCATAAAGATCTTCAAAACTAGTTTTATAAAGATGGTTAATATGATATAGGGTAAATTATCAATTGTTTGTTCTTTTTTCTATTTCAGATATCTCACGCAAGAAAATGATAGAAGGAAATAAGACAGACGAGATGAAATGACGGAGCAGTAAAAATGAAAGAAAACAACAAGACGGATGAGATGAATTAAATACGTACTGGAGCAGATCTAAAAACCTGTCAGCAATGCCGTCAAGAAACATATGTTTTTAAATAACTTCTATGGTATAAAAAGCTAATAAAAAGAATAATGAAAGGTTTTTTATTGCATCAATTGGAAAAATAACAAAGACATTGGTGTTACATTCTTAGAGCTAAAATAGTTCTTTGTCTAATAAGTAAGAGCTTTTAATAAAATAACAAAGACATTGGTGTTACATTCTTAGAGCTAAAATAGTTCTTTGTCTAATAGTAAGAGCTTTTTATATTAAGCTTTCATGTCCATACTTAATCCATCTTTTTAATCCCTATTACTACGATTTCAAACCCATTCTCTTCTTCATCTTTTATACTTCTCGTCTTGTCTGTTTTGCAGAAATTTCTGTGTGCGCTGAAATGTTAAATTCGTCTTGATGTGTGTGCATCTAAATAAGTAAAGCTTTTTTTAATTACGAAGCACAGAAAAAAAGGTGGCTTTGCATCCTACGTTCTTAACGTTTCGAAGCACAGAAAAAAAGGTGGACTTTGCATCTACGTTCTTAATGTTTCGAAAACATAACTTAGATGCAAAATACCTAATTCTGTTATGTGCTTCGTAATTAAAAAAGCTTTATTTTTAGATGCTAGATGCATATCGACATTATAAGTTTCATCCACACACATGTAAAACAAATTAGATTTTTGTACAATTACAACTAGTTAAATTCCCATTATAGAAAATACAGAATTGAAAATAATAAAACAAACAGCAAACCTTCATCGTAAAATGACAAATTTCGTAGATAATTTGTATTTTTCCTACCATACAAACCTTTGCTATTTCCATGGGGTAACATTTGGCGGAGCTGAATGACGAGCCATTAAAATTAAACGAGGGTTAACTACCCCCTTGCTAATTAGCAGGGGGTAGGGAAGGGGTAGCTAGCTACCCCTTCCCCCCTCACACACTGTGAATAGCTCAATTCACTTAAATGTAGGACTTGACTTGGGGGTCAGGGCTGGCGGGTAACATTTGCGTAAATAGCAAAGGTTTGTATGGTAGGAAAAATACAAATTATCTACGAAATTTGTCATTTGTTCCGTAACCCAATACAAACCATTGCTATTTCCATGGGGTGACTTACCCTTAGGAAGGGCGGAAAGTCCCCAGCCTTCTGGCTTCGGCTTTACCCGGGGACTCCAATTCCGAGTTGTAGAACTCAAGGAACGGGAGTCCCTAACCCTCGCACGCTGTCATGTTTGACCATCGTGCGGCCTACAAGGATGTGTGTGAAGGAGAATAACGTGACTCGTCCTAGGAAGTTGACCTGGGGTTCCTTATGTGGAACCCTAGGCTAGGACGTACCCAATACCACCTCGTCAGGGTATGGGGGACGCGACAGTATTAAAGCTAATACTAGGAGCACAAGGAAGCATGGTTTACCTGCAGAGGTTGAGGTCAGCTGTGCAAAGGCCTGGATGCTGCTATTCCCAAGGGAGGGGAGAATGAAGAAAGAAGTAAGGGCCAGACATACTCTTTCATTCACGCAGACTAAAACCGGGTAACAATGCCCTCAACCTTCTGCTACTTGTCCAATAAGGAGCCTGAGGTTAGACCAGCTGTTGTGCAGCCACCACAGGACCGATAGAAAACGTATCGAGGTTCCTGTGGGTCACGTCCTGCAGGTAGTGGGCTGTGAACGTCGTCTGACGTTTCCAGACCCCAGCTTGTAAAACCTGCGTCACAGAGAAGTTCCTCTTGAAGGCCAGGGAAGTAGCAACACCCCTGACATCATGAGCTCTGGGACGACGTGACGGAGGAGAGTCGGGATTCAAGGTGCTGCTTATCACCTTGCGAATCCATGAAGAGATGGAGTTCTTGGTGACCCTCCTCTTTGTCCTCCCTGTGCTCACAAACAAAGCTTGCACATGAGGACGGGCTGCAGCCGTTCTCTTGAGGTAGCGCCTCAGACTCTTGACTGGGCACAGTAACAGATGATCTGGGTCATTTGTTACAGAACGTCGACTCGTTACCTTGAAGGAGTCGAACCTTGGATCTGACACCCCAGGGTTTTGAGTCTTAGCAATGAACTCAGGGACGAACCTGAACGTTACCTCCCCCCATCCCCTTGAATGGGCAACGTCGTAGGAGAGACCATGAAGTTCGCTTACTCGTTTGGCCGAGGCCAACGCGAGTAGGAACGCAGTCTTCCACGTTAGGTGGCGATCAGACGCCTGGCGTAATGGTTCAAAAGGGAGCTCTTTTCAGAGCCCTAAGCACTTGAACCACGTTCCAAGGAGGGGGTCTGACTTCCGACTGGGGGCAAGTAAGTTCGTAGTTGCGTATGAGTAGAGAAAGTTCCAACGAAGAGGAAATATCCACTCCTTTCAGCCTGAAGGCTAAGCTTAAGGCTGAGCGATAACCTTTCACGGCCGAGACCGAAAGGCGCATTTCCTCCCGAAGATAAACAAGGAACTCCGCTATTGTTGGAATAGAGGCATCGAGCGGAGAGAGACCCCTTCCACGACACCAACCACAAAAGACTTTCCACTTCGCCTGGTAGACGTTGGCCGAGGACTCTCGCAGGTGCCGAGACATCCTGTCCGCAACCTGCTGAGAAAATCCTCTCTCCGTGAGGAGTCGCTGGATAGTCTCCAGGCGTGAAGCCGAAGCGAAGCTACGGCCTTGTGGAAGATGTTGCAATGTGGTTGTCTGAGTAGCTCGTGACGTGGAGGGAGTTCTCTTGGGGGTTCCGTTAGGAGCCGCAGAAGATCTGGGAACCATTCCGCATGATGCCATAGCGGAGCTATGAGAGTCATGGAAAGGTTGACCGATAGATTGGTCTTGTTGAGCACCCTTCTCATCAGACAAAAAGGAGGGAAGGCGTAAACGTCCATGTTGTCCCACCTGTGTTGAAAGGCATCCTGCCAGAAAGCCTTGGGGTCCGGGACTGGAGAGCAGTAAAGGGGCAGCCTGAAATTCAAGGCTGTCGCAAACAGATCTACAGTCGGAGAGCCCCACAAAGTCAGGACTTTGTTGGCTATCTGAGGGTCCAAGGACCACTCGGTACTCACTATCTGCGTCGCCCTGCTGAGGCTGTCGGCGAGGACATTCCTCTTGCCAGGAATGAAGCGAGCTGTTAGTGAGATCGAGCGGGTCTCGGACCATCTCAGAATCTCTACTGCAAGATGGGATAGCTGTTGCGAGAAAGTACCTCCCTGCTTGTTGATATAAGCCACTACCGTGGTGTTGTCGCTCATCACCACCACGGAGTGGCCCGCCAGGGTTTGTTGGAACTGTTGAAGAGCCAGAAAAACGGCCTTCAATTCTAGCAAGTTGATGTGGAGGCACCTTTCCGATTCTGACCAAAGGCCTGAGGCCCTTTGGCTCAGAATGTGGGCCCCCCACCCTAGATTTGACGCGTCCGTAAACAGAGTCAAATCTGGGGGGAGGACGAGGAGATCTGCTCCCTTCCGTAGGTTCTCGTCGTCCAGCCACCATCGAAGGTCTGTCCGTTCCGAAGGTCCTATGGGAACTAGGAAGTCCGGGGAATCGTTTCCCTGATTCCATCGCGACTTCAGCCGCCACTGAAGGGATCTCATCCTGAGGCGGCCGTTTGGAACAAGACGGACCAAAGATGATAGATGGCCTAAGAGACGTAACCACAGTTGGGCCGGAAGCTCTTCTCGTCTGAGGAAAGGTTCTGCTACCTTCCTCAGCCTTGCTATCCTTTCGTCTGATGGAAAGGCTTTGTGGAGAATCGTGTCTAGTTTCATGCCTAGATATACCAGTTTCTTCGTAGGGCGCAGAGAGGACTTCTCGAGATTTACCAAGATCCCTAGATCTTGGCAAACTTCCAGAAGCCTGTCCCGGTGACGCAGAAGGGTCGACTCCGAGTCTGCCAGGATCAGCCAGTCGTCCAGATAACGAAGGAGACGGATGCCGTTCCTGTGAGCCCACGACGAGATCAGAGTGAACACCTTGGTGAACACCTGGGGTGCTGTGGAGAGACCGAAACACAGCACCTTGAACTGGTAGGTCTTGCCGTCTAGGCCGAATCTTAAGTACTTCCTGGAAGACGGATGGATGGGGATCTGGAAGTACGCGTCCTTCAAATCCAGAGTGCACATAAAGTCTTGTGGTCTCACTGCAAGTCTGACCGTGTCCGCTGTCTCCATACTGAACCGAGTCTGTATGACAAACTTGTTCAGTGCTGAGAGGTCGATGACCGGTCTCCAGCCTCCAGACGCCTTCTTTACAAGAAAGAGTCGACTGAAGAAGCCTGGGGAGCTGTCGTCGACCTCTTGGAGAGCATCCTTCTTGAGCATGGTCTCGACTTCTGCCCGGAGGGCCATCCCCTTTGCCGATCCCAAGGCATAGGAGTTCAACGACACTGGATTCGCTGTCAGTGGAGGTAGAGATGTTGTGAACGGGACGCGATACCCTTGGCCGATCACAGAGACCGTCCAAGGGTCGGCCCCGAGTTGCTGCCACCTCTGCACGCAACTTCTTAGGCATCCCCCCACAGGTGGACACGCGGGGGGATTGCCACTCCTAGTGTTTGCGACCTTTGCCGCTTCCTCTAGGAGTTCTACCTCCCTTAGAGGACTTGCCGCGTCTCTTGTCTTTCGGCTGAAAGGACCGCGGCTTAGACACGCTTGCCTTAGCTGCCGGAGCCTGCTTAGGTGTTCTGCGAGGCTGCTGTTGACGTTGTTGTGGAGGGGCTGGAGGTTTATAGGGCCGAGATGTCAGGGCCCTTTGGAGGAGAGAGTCCTGGTTCGACCTCCTCCACCTCTCAGCCGACTGCTCCATGTCACGAGGCTCCAGTAACTCCCCTCCAAAAATAGAGGAGTGTCTGAGCCTGTTGACGTCTGCGGTGGGGACCTTCGGATGGAACCTCTCGGACACTGAATCGCGTCTTTTGAGGATCAAGTTAGCCCATAGGTTAGTGACCTGGTGAGCTAGAAACTCAATAGAGCGAGTGCCCGAGAGGAGGAAGGTCTCCAAGGCCTTCCTATTGCTCTCCTTGGACAGATCCTCAGATCGCAATAGGATGCCCAAAGACCCAAGCCAGAGATCAAGCCACGAAGTTGCCTGCATGGCACTCTTAGCGACTTTCTCCAGGTTTTGGGTCTCTGACGCCGCAAACGTCACCTGTCGGGTCGAGAGCTTCTCGAAAGAAGTTCCCTTAGCTAGTTCCTCCACAGAATGATGGAGTGGAAGAGACATGCAAGACTCCCCGTCGATCTCGAAATACCTCCTCTGTTGGACTAGAGGAGGAGGGAGGAGTCTAAACCCGGCAGAAGAACGTCCTGAGGAGGCCAGACCGGAGAGCTGAGCTTTGACTTTGTCCCTGGCGCCTTTCACCCCTTTAGACCAGGGCAAAGCTGCACTAGTCTTGGGGGGCTTCTGGACACCAAAGACCTCGTCAAGCACGGTGTCTTTCCCCTCACGAGGGGCTATCTCCGGGTCCTTGATTTTGTTGAGCTCCCTCATCAAACCAAGGACCTGCCAGAACGCGTGTTCTGACTCGCTGTGTTCTCCTTTTGGTGGACTGGCAGCTAAGTCTCTCATCCCCAAGAGGTCTTCTTGGGGAGAAACGTGGACGTCCTCCCTAGGAATTGCTGGTTCTTGACGAATCTTCGACGAAGATTTCGGAACAGTCTTGGTGTCCTTCGATTCCCTCCTGGAAGGAAAATAGGACTCCAACACCGACACCCGAGGAGGAACCTCTTCCCGTGCGACCTCTCCCCTATCCGGAGAAAATTCCCCCCTTGGTGCCAAGGAAGAATTCTCCGAGTCAGAGGAGTCCCCCGAGGACGAGATAAACTCATCTACAGGAGGGGGTGGAGCTGCAGAGGTTGGAGAAGGTGAAGGGGTCCGCCTGACGGGGTTCCTGGAGACCAGCTTTTCCTTGGGAGGAGTTACCACGAAGCCCACTCCTTTCCTTTTCTTCAACGGTGGAGAACCCATCCCAGGGTCCCGCCTCTGATCAGTGCTGGAAGGCTTGATAGCCTGGACCACAGCCTTGATCATGTGGCGGAACCAAGGTAGACGGGTAACTGACGCTGTGTCAGCAATCCCCGCTGGAGAAAAGGGGATCTCGCGACCCTTAGGAGTGGTCACCACGAGGCCTTCCTGAAAAGAAAAAGACTGCCTAGACCTCTCTGCTGATTTTCCTTGTTCTGCCGTTATCCTCCTCTTGTGCGGAGGTGAATCCTGGGAACGCCTCCCAGGAGGAGCATCCTGCCGAGGATCCTTGCGGTCCGAATGACCCACCGTAGGTGAGCGACCTGTAGGCGAGCGACCTGTAGGCGAGCGACCTGTAGGCGAGCGTTCACGCGAAGGGGAAAGGTGGTCATAGGGCCGCGAGTGATAGCGCGCATGCGCAGGTGCATGCATGTAGGAGCGCGCAGGTGAATGGCGCGCAGGAGAATGGCGCGCAGGAGGGTATGCACGAGATCGATCAGGAGAGCGTGCATATGAATGCGCAGGAGAAAACTCCACAGAAGGAGCTGGCGAGCGACCGCGTGACCTCTTGGGGGAGCGCTGGTGATGGTGGGAGGGAGAAAGATGTCTCCTAGAAGACTTAGTCTCCCTCAACTGGTGGCGCGCAGATCTGTCGGCGATCGGGGCGCATGTAGGAGAGGCCCCTTCTTTACCGCCCGCAGGACCCACAGCGTGTTGGCGTGAAGGGCGAGCTGAAGGAGATCGTGGGCGTGAGTGCGCCAAACTTAAGAGGCGCTCAGAAATCGAAGGGCGCACAGGGGCAACTGGAAGCGCAAGAATCGACGTGCGAGACAAGGGCGAACCCTTGCGAACGTCTGAGTCCGAAGATCTAGAGGGCGCTGGCGAGCGTGGGCGCACAGGGCGTGCAACAGGCACAGGCACTAGTGAGTGCTTGCGCGCGCGCACAGGCGAGTGATGGTGAGCAGCGCGCCCATCAGGAAGTTGTTGCTTCTCAGGGTGAGGGTGCCCTAAGGAGAGCTGGCGAGCAGTGGAGCTCTGGCGAGAAGGAGATCGCTGGCGCGTTGGAAGTCGTTGCCCCTTCTCTGGATGTCCAGGAGAGAGCTGGCGCGCGAGAGAGCGCTGGTGCGCAGGAGATCGCTGGAGCGTTGGGGAGCGCTGGTTCTTCACAGGCTGAAGAGCGCGCCCAGAAAGACGCTGGCGAGAAGGAGATCGCTGGCGCGTTGGTGAGCATTGACCATCCTCAAGATGAAGAGCTCGCCCAGGGGCGTGCTGGCGAGCGGGAGAGCGCCGGCGCACAGGAGATCGCTGGCACGTTGGAGAGCGCTGGCTCACAGGAGATCGCTGGCGCGTTGGAGAGCGCTGGCGCACAGGAGATCGCTGGCGCGTTGGAGAGCGCTGGCGCACAGGAGATCGCTGGCGCGTTGGAGAGCGCTGGCGAACAGGAGATCGCTGGCGCGTTGGAGAGCGCTGGCGAACAGGAGATCGCTGGCGAACAGGTGATGGTTGAAGAGACGAAGATCTGCGCTCAACTGCACGCAAGCGCGCAGGTGCGCGCACAATGGCCAGGGACTTAACCCCAGAGTCCTTTTCCCCCGAAGGAGACGGTGCCTGTAGGATTACAGGTGACGGCAGCACTGAAGACTTGGCAGGAGAAGGGGATCGTGAACGATCCGCAGAGAGGTCAAGAGATGTTGCAGGTATGACCTTCTCCTGACGAGGAAGTTCCTCCGCAGGTGGAGGAGAAGGAGACCCAAAGAGGCGCCTCTTCACCCCTTGATAGGGAGAAGGGAGCCCCCTCTCTCGCAGAGGCCTACGGGCCTTACGACGAATGCGACCCCTGGGTAAGGAGTCAGGGTCATCGGTCCTTCGAAGAGGGGTCTCTGAAAGCGCGCTACCCCGAGGGGGAGACGAGCTCGCAGGAGAGACCGGAGGCCCCACCCTTCCCTCCGAAGGCTGTGCGGAAGGGAGAGATGGGACTTCAGCAACATCCGAGGCAGCAGGATCAAGGGTTAGACTTGCCACGTCAGAAGGGGCAGACAACACAGTATCGACAATGTCCGAAGGAAAAACCTCCGGCATTACCGGTGACTGTTTGACTGCAGCCCCCAGCTGCAACAAGTCAAACAGGCCTTCCTTGGAGGGAGTGCCCTTAAGCCCCAAGGAAGTCCAAAGCTGAAACAAACCATGATTAGAAACAGTGCAGTCGAATTCATCAAAATATAATAAATCCTCCCCCGGGGGAGGAGAGGGAACAACCTCGCTAAGGGAGGCCACGCCCTCTCCACCACCACGAGGTTGGCAAAAACCACTAGGACCTGCAATCTCACTCGGCGGTTTCACAGGTGAAGCCGGACGAGGGAGACCTTCGGAGGAGGTTCGGGCGGCGCAAGGAGAAACCCTAGAGACCTCCTTCTTCAAAGTCACCTTCGAAGGAGATCGGTCTCTCTTGGGCTTCTTCTTGCGTCTACGGCCGAACTTCTCCCACTGGGAGGCAGGCCACTCCCTGCACTCACTGCACACATTCTCCCTGTCACACCGTTGACCTCGGCAAAGGGGGCAAAGGGCGTGAGGGTCCGTCTCCAAAGAGGACATAAACGTCCCACATGAACGCTTAGGAACTCCAGGGCAAGTACGCATCGTAGAGTCGAGGCCAACTTCACACACACTAGATAAAGAGAAAGCAGAATTTAAAGGCTGTCAAGCGAGGGTGAGAGCAGAGACGTCTGATCATCACCCGAGCCAAAAGTGAATTGAGCTATTCACAGTGTGTGAGGGGGGAAGGGGTAGCTAGCTACCCCTTCCCTACCCCCTGCTAATTAGCAAGGGGGTAGTTAACCCTCGTTTAATTTTAATGGCTCGTCATTCAGCTCCGCCAAATGTTACCCCATGGAAATAGCAATGGTTTGTATTGGGTTACGGAACAAATGTTAATTCAGTTTCACTTAAAAATGACAGAACTCAAATTGAAAACATTTTCAGCAAACCTAACAGATATCCAAGGCTAAGAAAGCTAATTTACTAATAAAGAATAGCCAAAAGATTCTAGCATAAAGTTAGCTAGGTTTAAATCAAACGGCAGCATTCAATAAGTTTTTCATTATAGTAGGCACATAAAGGATAAATATGGAAATAGCCGGTCAATCTTATTTCCTCGTAAATTTTCAGCTATAAATAATACATCGGTATCTCACAAAACTTAAATTACAATTAGATCTGTACCACTGTTTGCTAACTTCTAACCCAAATTATTCTAAGTAAATATTACTCAAATCACGATTATATGCAGTTTATCCAAACTAAATTTTTCCTTTTTCTAATAAAACCTTAAGACTATAAAATCCTACTATTGAAATTACTAAAACAATATTACATTTTCCTTGACTTAAATCTGAAACCATTAAAGAGAAATTCTATAGCTAAAAATTAAGCTAAGAGCTACAAAAATTACATTGGACCCACCTAAATGATATCCGAAAATAACAGATTAGCTGTTCAACTCTTTTACTGCACAAGTCATTAGCTTCAACACCTCACCACTTAAAAAAAATGCAGAATTGCTAGCTCTATGTATATCTAGTTTAAACCCCAAGACCCTATTTATAAGATCAGATAGTTAACTAAAACTAAAGGCCCAATACACTGCCAATGATTACACATACCCGTATTTGTGCAAGCTTTTTGCGCGTGGGTGTGATTGAATATTTCAATCATGCCAACTCGCAAAGGATATATTTGTACAAACACGGATATTCTAAATCATGACAAGGTATTTTTGGACCTTAAATACGCTTGCAATCAGGGATAATAGTATTTTAACCATAACTTTGAAAATCAAATCTTTAAAACTTCTCAACCAGTCAAAATTTTACCTACCTACATTATGTAACTTGGACTCTTAAGGAAGCTATACAGACCTCTTTGCACTCGCTAGATTTACCGGTTATCCAATAGGAAATAGCTAACCAAAATAAGACATAGCTGATCACTACACATCAGGTACGATAGAAAATAATTTAATCAAAAATCAATAGAAATTACACCGTTGCTTAAGACCTCAATCTATAAAAACAAATCGAAGCAAAATTTACTATGAATTTACAAAAGCCCACGAAAACCACCAACACATTGTTGAAATTTACGCAAAGATTTCACAACGCTAAGTTACTTACTACAAAAGAAAATACGTATGGGTTACATGAAAGTTTTAAAAACTATCCAATAAATTACAATTTTAATAATCCTCTCAATAGCAACAAGAAATTACTGTAAGTTGCGCAGTGCACCAAGTTAAAGTTCGCTGGATATGTTAAAGCTTCAAAATATATTACTAAACTTTGATACAAAAATTATATCCAAGTTTTATTGCTTTGCACGTGTAAATACTAAAAGAAATCGAAGGATTTGGGTAAAACCATCAATATTTGAAGTTTCTAATGATTGCCCTAAGCAATATATCTAGTATAATGGATAAAAGACACGTTCATAACGAAAGTTATTACTAGCCATTAAGAATTTGGCAGTTTTAAGACTTAAAAGGTCATAGCAGGAATTCCTAAAAGCTTGAAAAAAAAAAAAACAACAACAACATTACGTTAGACAATTTTAAATATCTCTAATGACTTATAGTATTTGGAGCTTATACGATAGTTACTAAACACTGCTTATGAAGTTAACCGGTATCTTCCAGCAATTAAAAAAAAAAACCTGGTCTTCCAAAACAAGATATCAAAACATTCCTATACAAAACTTAAAGTTATTTTAACATGAATAAAAATTTCTAACTCAACCCCTGAACACCAGATTCGTAAAACCAAGCTTACCTCCATACCGCGAGTCCATAAAATGGCTACGATCACTGGAACCACAAATCCAAAAGGGAAGATTCCAATTTTATATGCGATTAACTTGATCAGGTACTTCAACGTGTGATAGTGTCCGAACTCCAACACGCACTGACATTGCTTCCTGATCTCGTACCGTTTACAGTTCCATTTTACCGACTTTTTCCAAGCTTCAACCAATCAGAAGGTTCTGTGTTGTTATTTCCAGACAAAGAATGAGGAAACAACTCCTGATTGGTCGAGAGACTACCAAGGATTCTTTATGAAAAGTTTCTTTCAAAAGACGATAAGTTGTCACTTACAAAACCAGTGACATCTGTTGGTTATATAATTAACCACAAAAAAATTCTGGGAAAAAATTCATTTATTCAACAGAAAAAAATACCGTTATTTTGATGGAAATGTTGATACGTTAAAGTAAAAATAAACTTTCAATATATCTTTATCCAACTAAAAATTCACAATTAAATTAAATTTTAGCATTTCGATTTTTAAGTGAATCAATTATTCCAATAATAATTCTGATGTTCCAGAGGATATGCTACAATTTCCGATCGGGAAATAACAATGATATCTGATTCCTTCGCGCCTTTAATCATATATATATATGGTAATATTTCTAATTTCTGATTCATTCTTCTGTTTCTTCTTCCGTGCAAGGCTACTTTCCCTATACTAATTAATAATAATAATAATAATAATAATAATGATAATAATAATAATAATAATAATAATAATAATAATAATAATAATAATAATAATAATAATAATAATAATAATAATAATATATGACCAAGAAAATGTTCAGGTGGAAAATCTCTCTCTCTCTCTCTCTCTCTCTCTCTCTCTCTCTCTCTCTCTCTCTCTCTCTCAAACCCCAAGGTCTTGTGTAATGCTATTAACCAACCGCCCTTATTTATTGAGAAAATAAAAAGAAAAAATAAGTTGGCTGTTATTATGAAGAGGAGGATGTTCATTGAAGTCAAAATAAATATTAAAGGAATATTTGCTTTTAATTTTCACAAACCTTTGTTCACTTCTGTCATTTCCTTCTGACGAAAGTATTGATAGATACAAACAGAATCAAATATCCATATTCAAGTACATCTAGTACCTGGATAAAGTCTTTAATTGCAAAAATATTCCTATCACAAGAAATTCAAACGTCAAATTAATAAGATATATCTTTTAGAAGAAACAAGAATATAAGTCTTGATGTTTGTCATCGATGAGAATCCCGGGGGTATAATGAACGACACAAAAGTTTAGAATAACTATTTTAATAGCAAAGTATTAACAGATTCGTAACTTCACTTAGATAGTAACATATGATCTGTATATAATAGAGTGAACAAAAATAAATATGGTAACATGTAGCCATTTATGGAAAAGGCTACAACTGTTAAGGACACATCTTTGGAGAATTAAAGGGAGAGAGACGTAAAGAAAGAAAGAGGAGGCGGTTAAAAACTGAAAATGCATGGAGCGAATACAAATCCGTAAGGTGGCAATAGAAATACATCTGAGGAGGAATGAAAGTGAACACTATAAAGAAAAAAATCCAGGAAATACAAACAGACATGAATAACTTACATCGTCTCCTAAAAGATGTAATGTGATATATAAATGAAAAAAGGGTCCCGGATGGGTATAAGAATAAAAATTTGGCTAGAAGTTTCTAGAATTCTTCAAGTTCATACTGTACAGGCCTATTGCGGAATTATCTTTTTATATCAAAAGTGCTAGAATATAATTCTTGAACCACCAGTTAGTCATTTAGAAAGAATCGAAGAATTGACGGACAACCAATCAGCACTCAGACAATTATATTCTATAGAGACAGCTCTATGCTCAGTTGCAAATGATTGTCTGGAAATGATGGATGAGGATTATGTGGTATCTTGATATGACTAGATCTTAGTGCTGCTTTTGCCACAATTGTGTATAAACTTCTGCTAAAGTTTTTGAGTCTCTAAAAGATTACTTTACGAAATCTACTTTGTACGAATTAGAAACTCTCAACTCCAGCAAATAGTTTAAACATTACTTTATGTCCCTGTAGTACTTTTTATTGACATATATAGTATAGATACAAAATACGATTGAACCGGTACCTCGAATTACTGGAATCCTCAGGCAAATACTGGAATCCCCTTGAAAATTACCGAAATCCCCTACATCATCACTGCAAACCCTTGGAAATCGATAAATAATATGTGTTTTTATTAAAATATATTATGTTTTTAGCAATTATATTTTTTATATATTTGCAGGTAGAACTTTGGCTAGGGGTTGTGACTTGGGAAGGGGGTCTGAAGGCTTGCCCCCGGCTAGGGATTGTGACCTGGGAAGGTTTGTGACCTGGGAAGGGGGTCCGGGGGCTTGCCCCCCGGCTAAGGGTTGTGACCTGGGAACTATTAGGTTAGGTTAGGTGGGTTTGTTAGGTTCTGTACCCTTTTATATATTGTGTAAAGGGTATATAGAAAAATGCTTTCAAATATACATTTTATTTAATTAATTTACTAAAAAAATAATGTAAATTAATAAAAAACACATATTTATCGATTTCTACAGGTTTGCAGTGATATTGTAGGGGATTTCGATAATTTTCAAGGGGATTCTAGTATTTGCCTGTGGATTCCAGTAAATCCGGGGGATTCCAGTAATTTGTGGTTCCCCGATTGAACCTGGTGCACTTCCCTGTGGTACTCCTTGCACCACAGGTTACTGTACTAATTCAGTCTTATTTTGTATATATACTATAGGTCTATCAAAAGTGTTACAGAGATATGAAGTGAAGTTTAAACTATTTGCAGGTGATACACAGTTTAACTTCTCCTCAAACGACGTTGACGATACCGTTAAAATTTTAAACCATGCTCTTACTAGTGTTGGGGAATGGATGACATTTAAACAATTATATCTCAATGAAAATACAACTTTTATAGTGGCAAGAAATTAAAACAACTTAAAAAGCTTGGGTGACAATCTAGTCCCGACATCTAACAAATTCCGTGACCTGGGTGTAGCACTTGACTATCTATTATTTCTGTTGTCAAATTAATAATGCAGTAAGAATCGTTAGAAACATTGCTCTTGAAAAGAAGTATCTAGAAGGATATTCTGGGAAGAAACTAGTGAGTAACTGTACTATTACTCCGATTGGCTAACGTAACTCAATCTATAAAAATCTACCCAAAGTGTAACTAGAGCAATTAAATAATGAATAAATGATAACACGTGTCCCACAGCCAGAAAGGATTACTCTTATACTAATTGAATTATACTGACAGCTTATTAAAGCTAGAATAGAGTGAGATATGAGCAGTGACAAGTTATCAGAAACAGGCGTCCATAACATCGAAGGAAATTGGTACACATCTTGCAGTCAGTCAATCGTGTTCATACGAGAATATTTACAGATGGTTTAAAGATGTAGACCTACCTCTATTGTAGGTTGTAGACTGTAGCAGTCTCCCATTAGACTTCACGATAGACTTAGTTCATTCGTTTTAGATTGCTCAGAACTGGTCTCTGTTGGTCGGTTGGTTTGTATTGAAGCCAACACTTCTTGTTGGCACGGGCCTTCCCCTGGTCGGCCCGTAGGTAACCTGCAATTTTGTATGGTTGGTTGGTCAATTAAAACGATATTTGAAAGGTTTTTAGTTGTAGAGATAGATGTGAACAGGGTAAGGATGATGGTGGTAGTGGAAGAGGGCCATCAAGTCACGGATAGTGGTAGCTAGAAAAGGGGGTGTAAGGCCTTTGATTAGTAGAGAAAGTATGTAGGTGGGGTTGTCCAACCCTTTACTCCCTAGGGTCCCTGGGGAATGTTTAAGTAGTAGAGTAGGTACGGAAATATACAGAGGATGATGTGAATAGTGCCTTACGGTGAGGGGATGAGATGATTAGATGAGAGTTTCAGAGGTTGTTACCTTGCTGGAGATAGTCTTGAAAGCAATTATCTGTGTAACTCTATGTTTTGACAATTGCTTATCCCAGTGTGGCTGCAGTCTTCCAGGCTTATGGCGAGTTGGTGTCCATTTGAAGGTCGCCCCTCGGCTGTGTTGTCTCCCTACATTTTAGTAGGTAGTGCAGGAGGGCCTGTCGTGGTATGACATCACAATGTTCACAGGGTCTTTGGTTATTATCCAAGATCTCCCAGTTTGCCATGTATCCCAATCTAAGCCTGTGTATACATACAGCCTGCTCTCTTAAGGTGTATCTGTCAATGGGGGGAGGCTCTAACTCCGTGGCTCATTTGTACCATGTGGCAGAGGGAGAGCCATTCCCTATCCACTTGTGTGACTTCTTGATTACATTTTCATTGAGCTGTGGCTTTATTTTATTAATGATTTGTTGCAGTGCAGGCTGTATGTGCACCTGTACACTTTCTATATGCCTGGTGCTTTTGGCTAGTTCATCAGCCTTCTCGTTCCCTGGTATCCCAAATGTGACTGGGAATTCAGTTGAGAGTTACAGGTCCGCCTCTTTCATTGTGCTGATATGATAGTGCTTTGATATTAGACAGCAGGGCCTTGTTTTCTTTATTCTTTTGCTCTTGCAAGGCTTGCATTGAGGAATTAAGTATGTATGACTACTGGTCCTTCCTCTTTTTCAATGGAGTGTTGTAGTGCTTGTTTTATTGCAACAAGCTGTCTACATGGTGGAGGCATTATTGGATGTCCTCCAGCAAGCCGTGAGATTATTGGGAAATACTGCAGCTCCTGTTGTTTGGGTTTCAGGGTCTACAGTACCGTCGGTGTAATAGGTCTGTGCACCTGCTGTTTCCGCACTCCAGATTGCTGCCTGGGCTGCATTCCTAAGTTTCTCCATTGTGCTGTCTTCTCTTGCCATAGGAAGCTTCGTGTACCTGAAGGTTGCCACTTCTCTCTTCCAGGTTGGGATGTATAGTGCGCCCTGTCCTGAGTCTGGGCTTAGTTGTATATCATCCTCATAAGCCCAGGCTCTTTATGTTGTTACTATGGTCCTTGCATAGGAGCTTGGGGTTTGAACCTTAGGGTGCATTGATAGTTCCTCTCCCACTCTCTTTTTTGTTAGTGTGTGAGAGAAACATCTTTGCAATTGTGGATGCCTTTCTCTGTGCAATCCTGTCTTCTAGTGATGGCAGACCAGTTTCCATCCTTATGTTGCAGTCTTTGTCCATATAGGGACTCCTAGCATGAGCCTCATGGCATTGTTTTGAATTACTTCTACCGAGGCTTTTTGAGTGTCAGGTTAGTTAGGGTTGGAGCGGCATAGTCTAGCGTTTCGTTACAGGCTAGATAGTACAGTACTTCTTTTGAACATGCTTATTTGCTCCATCATTTAGCTTAGTTATGTTTCTCATGGCAGTCAGTCTGGCATTTGCTTTTTTTCGAGGTACTAAATTTCCTCCTTGAAGGCGAGTTGTTTGTCTATTACAAATCCCAGGTATTAGTCTCTGGACGGGGGCTCATATACAAAGTCATTACCCCAAGAATGAAAGACACACTCAAGATGAAAACCCAAAACTTTACAGTTTTGTAACTGCTTCGATAATAGGGATTTGACAATTCACCCGGAATATGCTTTGCGATACTCTAAATACATAAGAAGGTGTGCGACAAATCTTGTACTGTATGTCCTGTAGGGCACAGGGGTTCCACGAGCGATAGGACCAGCTAAAACTAAAAATTAAAAAATTTGACTGTTTTGATCAATCATAGTCCTTCCTCAGACCGGGCATTTCTGTAGTCTCTTCAATGGTGCTTTAACCAGCACAGTTTTGAAACTACAGTTGAAGCCAGACAATAGTGTCTTTTATAATTTCAGTCACTGTATAGAAGGGCAGGATTTTATTGTTTTGGTTATTGTCAGTTATAAGTTAAATACAGATTATAGTTTGCCAAATTAAAGTACTGTACCTTTAGTATATACTCGGTGGGTCATTCAAGCAATGATGCGAGATGTGCCTTTCAATTTGGAGTTTTATTTAGTTCTGATGTTAATTTGAATGCATCCAGGTTAAGTCATTCAGCACCATTAATTATATACATTCAGCTTCTTATAAATGAAATACAAAATAATTACTTCAAAAACCACATCCACAAGTTTAGTTTTGCATTGTTTAGGCATGATTTTTTTCTTACATTTTTTCCAACCCACATACACTCGGCCCAGAAGGCCTCATCAGACGAAGTTGTCACCTTTTTACATATACAGCACTTTTTAATCATTGTTACTTCAATTTTCTGTGCCAAAACTTTCCAATCTCCTTTTCTATTCAAGAAATTTCAACAATGCCCGTTTTGTTAGTTTGTATCCATTGTAGAAGTTTGAGCCGTATAGCTCTGCATGTATTAAATAGCTGTTATCCCAGAATACTATAAACTTATTTGAAGTCATATGCTGTATCTGTCTGGGGTTCATAAGGCGGTATACCATCCAAGTGCTTTTGAAATAAAAATTTGTTTTAAAAACATTCATTGCAAAAGCCCTTCGACACTAGGGGCAAATGCACGGAGGGCAGTCACTGTCACCAATTTTGTTATATGGATAACAATGTAGATTACGTCATAGACTAGTTATCAAAGAGCAAACCAAGTGCCCATGCCTGTTGTTGAGGCACTAGATGGGCACCTGACCATTGACAACTGCCTGCAATTTGCCTCTGCCCGGCGCCTGGCCCAAGTAATACGTTCGTTTGCCTGTGCCTACTGCCTTGCCTTGACAGTTTATCTGGTAACACTTTCAAAGAGAATTTGAGGCAAATCTGAGTGCCCACCCTGCATTTGCCCATCGTGTGGAAGCGGTCTTAAAAAGGTTAACAGGTAAATGCATGAATAAAATAGGCAATTAAAAGTTATTTTATACTGAATTACCTTAAATTATTGATAATGTTCGGATAAGTTAACTAGTTTGTAAATTGGTGTAGCCTATTTCACTGGTTAGTCACAGTTGATAACTAGGTCTCACATGCCATCATTAGTAGTTATGATGGTTTTGAACATCATAGGAACCAGCATTTATGCTATTAATATTTTAGTTCACATTTGTGAAAAACAGCCCCATTTTTTTTAAAAATAGGATTTAATGTTTTTTTTCTTCAATAAAATTATAGAAAGTCCCCAAACACTAATATAGTAGTTTTCAAAGTCAAAGTAGATCAGCTTTCAAAATTAAACACTAAAGCCTTCATGGTATTCTAGTGTGGGATAATTAGGAATATATAAAAACTCACTGTTAATAAATAATTATATTAAAACAAATTGTAAAGTAAAAATAGTACAAATTTAAGATCTTACAATCACACATTTGAAATTAGCAGCCAAGTACTGTATGTCTAAAAACCACTATGTGGATAAAATCCTAAAAAAAAAAGTTACTAGATACAGAAGTTTTTTTTTTTTTTTTTTTTAAATATTTTATAACTTACGTAGTTTAAAATGTGTTTATTTTGCAATATGTTATACTAAACTTTCAATTGTTTTTTTCTATGATCTTAAATAAAATATGTTTACTACACAACTGATATTTTTTAACATATGTTTACAACTGCTTTATTTCCTTTGCCGCGTCTTTTTTTCTACGATAGTATCTGCTCCACGTAATCAGTCCGTCCTTTGAAGGGATTTGCAACTTTGAACAGTATCTGAAAGATATATAATTTTATATTAACGTCTTGGCAAAATAGTTAACTGAAAATAATTTCATCGAGAGATTTTAAAAGATTAAACAAAAATTAGCATTTAACCTGTTTGAAGTTTAAATATTTCATTTGTTATATGAAAAATCAATTAGGTTACAAAATTTTATTTTGAAAAATCTGGAATTCTACAAAATTACCTTTTACCCTAGTTTGAAATTTATCACAAAATATGCATTTGCCATAGTTTGAATAATTTTATGTTACATGATAACTTTTGGGTTACAAAATTTAGTTTCAAAATTTAATTTTGAAAAATGGATTGCATAATTATTTACCAGTTTGTAAAAATTACTTTGCGTGAAAAAAAAATCTCAAAATTAAAAGTTGGAAAAACTGATTGGTAAAATTTACCTTATTGCAGTACCTCAACTGAATATATCCAATCGTGGCAAATTCTAACATGCACGAAACAATACAGTATTAGTTTAAAATGAGATTTTTCGGTAGTTTCATTGCTTGCCTAATGTTAACTGCTTGAAATTAAGAAAATTAAGCTTCAAAATACTAGAATGTTTAGATAAACAGCCAAATGAGCTACACACACAAGGACCTATCGATCCTTATAGTAAATATTTCACCAACTTTTTTACACCTAAACTATCAACAAGGTACCTAATAAACAGCTTCGTAGAGTGTTATTCTGAAATTTGCACTTACATTGACAACCATGATGCATATTGAAAAGGATTTAAGGTTCTATGTATATAAAAATGCTTAAAAAGAATTTCTGCATTGATACAAATCTCCGTAATGGATAGTTTCTAGGAAAAAAAAAAAAAGTATTGACATCATCCTACTACCCTTTGCACAAAACATTAGCTAGAACCATTAACATCCAACGCGTGGTAACTAACGGGTTTTATTGAATAGCATTTGCATCCAATTTCCCATGAATTAATCACTAAGTCAAACCACCAAAATTCACTAGAAACCTAAATATTTCAAGAAATCTTTCCCCCCCCCCCAAAAAAAAAAAAACTCACGAGTTGACACCCAAGTGAAAACCTTTAAAAATTTAACCTATGTAAAAATTTTGCTTGAGAAAACTAGATTATCAAGACTACTAGAGACAATTCTAAAAATACTCAAGAAATATGAGAAATACTGGGAATAAAAGTTCCCGGTTTATACTTGTGAAAACTATAAAAATCAACAGTACATTAAGATCAAACTTGCCATAATTAGAATAGAGGAAAAACACCAGTACGAAACTCTTAACTAAGTTTAGAGGAAAACTTATTATCAAGTCAAATTCTGTCGCGAAAGACAACCAAAACCGCTGGAACATTACACTTAAGAGAATTACCTTGTGTGGGACCGTTAACCAAGGAATTACGTAACTATACAGTTGCGTAAGAACGTTATTGCAAGTCTCGCAACCTAACCTGCAGCTGAATAAAAAAAAAATCTATATGTTCCCAATGGCGTATCCACAGCCTCGAGAAAGTATTTGAAAAAAAGAAAAAAAAAAGAAAAAAAAAGGAAACTCAGAAGGCAAAAGAAAACTAGGAAAAACAACAAAGATCAGAAGACAGTGCAAGAGACAGAAAAAATTATAATTACAGCAGATGAGAGACTAATAAAATTCATTGCCTGAAGAAAACTGAACAAAAAAGTTAAAAAACTAATTTAATATGAAAAATTAGGGGAAATTACATCTACACAATCAAATAGTATTAGGAATAGGGCTATTGAATATATTCTAATAATAAAAAACTAATAACAAACCTAAGTTTTATTTTCCTACAATAGTTTATCAATTGAGTTTACAGTTTTGTAGTATATCATTTTAGCCTAGTTATTTCGTACTCTACTTTTATTAAATCTGGTGCTTTACTGTTGAGTTTTAACTCCCATGCTCTGTGCAATCTCTTTTCTAGTTAAAACTAGTTTCAAATACACTTTTAATAAATCAAAGCATATAGTGTACATATTAAATATTTTGACTTTGGTCCTAATTTTACCAGAAGTAAGCATACCTTCTACCTTGTAAATATTGGGCAATATTTGTTAAAAAAAAGTTCATCAATTTAGATCAGATTTAAAGTTTTTGATAAATGATAATCATTACGGGTTTTACAAGAATTGTCATTAATTCCTCTTACCTTTCAAAATATTTTTAATTATCCTACTCATTGAAAAACAGTAGTTTCAATAATTTCTTTAGCATGACACTGAACACTATAAAATCTGAAAAAGAAAATTACTATCTTACAAGTTATAGCAAATCAATCTTACAAGCTATACCTGTTTACAATCTAGCAGGTAACACTTTCTTAATCTAGGAAGTTATACATACTCAATCTTAGGTAGACATACAATTTACGCACATCATGCAAGGACTTTCAAAAAAACATTTGCAAGGCGGCTATTCATTGAATGATAAATTTTCCCTTTTTAAAGACTCCAAATTAATTTTTTCTTTTAAATACTAAAACTTAGTATTTTATGTATAACAACAAGTAGTTTCTATTAAGCTACAAGACAAAGGCTTCATGTTCTATGTCTGGTGTTTGGTCAGTTTTCATCACCACGCTGGTCACTGATTGGTGATTATGGGAACTTCACTTGACCGTTCACAGCAAACCAGCGTATAGTTAATGTTTCACCAAGTCACTTTTTCATTCTACCTTCAATTCGAGCAATTTGTTCTTTGCTGTAATATACAGTTCTGAGATTCGGGTGCATTTACATTTATCATACGTTCTACCTTCAATTTGAGCATTTTTCTTTGCTTTAATAGACAGGTTATAGATCCAGGGACATTTACATTTATCACAAAAATATCTGCCCATCAAAACTTAAAGCTTAGAAATCCGAGAACTAACGCTATAAACTTGCTGTATTATCTAAAAGATTTTAAAAGTTACAAAATTTCCTTTTACTTGAGCAAAGTACTTAATGAACATTTAATATTCAATCACTACGCTTCCATCTGATCTATTAGATTTCTCCATTACCTACCTCTAATAAAGTTAAGGCCAAGTAATTCAAAGATTAAATGACTTCAGAAATAATTCTTACCAAGAATTCTTCCCAAGAATTACTTGCTTACTCCTTAAATCAAGGCCAAATTCTAACTCATAATTTAAACTACAACAGTTTGGAAAATTAATTTCAATGACTTTCCAAAATATTTATTTGCATAATAGCCATGAAAAAAAAAAGGTCATGTGAAGTTTTATCCACCTACCACTACTGAAGGTTTTGAATTTGTGGTCAATTTCCTTGTAAATATTCTCTCATACTCCACTTCAGCAGAATAAAATCTTTCAAAATTTCTCCGGTTCATAATGCACCAAGTTCATCTTTCAGGTCTTAACACTTAAGTCACTATGATCATAAAAAATCTGGAAGAGAAAATGTTTTAAGTAAATATCTTTGCCAATTTTATTTCGGCTAATTTAATTTCTGCCACAGTAAAAGACTAAATTTGAAGACCATCACAAGCAGGAACACTAATTTTCATGTTTTCCAAAAAATATTTAAAATAAACCGTATTGTTATAAAAATTTCTATTCCAATTCATGTCTAATATATTCCAAAAAATATTTACAGATTTTTTTAATTTACTTACCCACTCTAAATGCATGACTAAAACACCTGGTAAAAACACGAAACTATTGTTAATCTGCCGAAAAAAATTCCTAACAAATTTTAAACAATGCCCAACTTATTATAATTATGGCAAATATATGAAACTAATTTCTAGCCAAATACATGATACATATATTTTTCCTTGTTTTTTATGCATGTCTGACCATGATTATTGGGGCAAACTACCCGTTCACGAGAAGTGTTTATGTCAAAAGTGATTTGCAGCAATAATAATGGTCAAAGCAAGATACCAGTTTGAAAAATATATGGTTCATGTAAAATGGCTGAGAACAGGCCAAACCGTGATAATCTAACTTTTGAGATTATTAAAAGGGTACAGATCCTAACAAATCCATCTAACCTGACCTAGTAGTTCCCAGTTCACAACCCCTAGCCGGGGGGTGTGGGGGACAGTTTCGCTAGAAATTAGATTATATATACCATAGTTACGAACACTAATATCTGCATTAATTCTAATTTCATATCAATCACTTAAATCTCAAAGTTTCATCCACTACAATTACATCACTAATTCAATGTGAAAGTTTCTATAAATCTTTGTCAGTATCAAGAAATACTGAACTGGAGTTTAATTCCAATAACTAGTATTTACGTCAAACAAAATATCAAAGCAAAGTAAAATGCAATAAAGATTCGCCAGGAGCCAAAATGACAGAAGTCATGATAAAAGTAAAGTCTTCTTTTAAGACAAAAATTTACCCTACAAGCACATGATATATTTTGAAATACAAAAACATTTGAAAAATCTAATTACTTTAAACACTCATTAGGAAGCAGAGAATATTCTTAGTCAAATATTACCCGAAGTAAAGAAAAGTAGGTTATAAACTCAAACCTTTTATGAAAGTGCTAAATAGGTAGAAAATATAAACCTAAAAGATCCTTTTGTAGAAAAAAATTTTAAAACTCAAAAAACTAAATATACGATATGTTAATTTCTAGGCAAATACATGAACCATCGCGGTACCTCAACCGTGATTAACCATATAAGTTTTTCCTACACGCTATAGTGTTTTTAATGCATATATGATCATTGTTGGGGCAAACTACTCTTAATAGGTTTTGGACTGTTGCATAAATATGATTATGGGGGACTCGTGGGAATACGGGACCTTTGTGGGAGGAAATACACTAAAAAGTATGGTTTGCAGAAGAATAATTATCCGAAATGCAAAATTAGATATCTAGTTTGAAAACAGTTCGCGCAGGTGTCTTGAAATTAATTATCTAGATTCACTTCTCACTTTAATAGTTGTGCTCCACCGTGGCACGTAATGCTCGCAAAATTAACTTTCCTGCTAATCTGTTCAGGTAAGTGGTACACGATTTTTTGCGCATACAAGCACCAGAAATCATTGTTTCGAGGATGTTTTACTTACGTGAGCAGCAAAAGCTATATGCTGAAGGGTGAGCATGTTCGAAAATAAATTACCGAAATAGATTGAATTACACAATTTTCATAATTAATTTGTACTTTCCTCTTTGATACACTTGTGCAGGTTTAATGCACTAACCTTTGACAAGTGCGTAACCAGCGTGCGTAGACCTTTGCGAGTGCGTAACCAGCGTGCGTAGACATTCGCGAGTGCGTAACCAGCGTGCGTAGACATTCGCGAGTGCGTAACCAGCGTGCGTAGACATTCGCGAGTGCGTAACCAGCGTGCGTAGACATTCGCGAGTGCGTAACCAGCGTGCGTAGACATTCGCGAGTGCGTAACCAGCGTGCGTAGACATTCGCGAGTGCGTAACCAGCGTGCGTAGACATTCGCGAGTGCGTAACCAGCGTGCGTAGACATTCGCGAGTGCGTAACCAGCGTGCGTAGACATTCGCGAGTGCGTAACCAGCGTGCGTAGACATTCGCGAGTGCGTAACCAGCGTGCGTAGACATTCGCGAGTGCGTAACCAGCGTGCGTAGACATTCGCGAGTGCGTAACCAAAATCACCAACCATTCACGAGTGACTAACCAAAGTCACCAACCATTCACGAGTGACTAACCAAAGTCACCAACCATTCACGAGTGCGTAACCAAAGTCACCAACCATTCACGAGTGCGTAACCAAAGTCACCAACCATTCACGAGTGCGTAACCAAAGTCACCAACCATTCACGAGTGCGTAACCAAAGTCACCAACCATTCACGAGTGCGTAAGCAGAGTCACCAACCATTCACGAGTGCGTAAGCAGAGTCACCAACCATTCACGAGTGCGTAAGCAGAGTCACCAACCATTCACGAGTGCGTAACCAGAGTCACCAACCATTCACAAGTGCGTAACCAGTCACCAAACATTCACAAGTGCGTAACCAGTCACCAAACATTCACAAGTGTGTAACCAGAGTCACCAAACATTCACAAGTGTGTAACCAGAGTCACCAAACATTCACAAGTGTGTAACCAGAGTCACCAAACATTCACAAGTGTGTAACCAGAGTCACCAAACATTCACAAGTGTGTAACCAGAGTCACCAAACATTCACAAGTGTGTAACCAGAGTCACCAAACATTCACAAGTGTGTAACCAGAGTCACCAAACATTCACAAGTGTGTAACCAGAGTCACCAAACATTCACAAGTGTGTAACCAGAGTCACCAAACATTCACAAGTGTGTAACCAGAGTCACCAAACATTCACAAGTGTGTAACCAAAGTCACCAAACATTCACAAGTGTGTAACCAAAGTCACCAAACATTCACAAGTGTGTAACCAAAGTCACCAAACATTCACAAGTGTGTAACCAAAGTCACCAAACATTCACAAGTGTGTAACCAAAGTCACCAAACATTCACAAGTGTGTAACCAAAGTCACCAAACATTCACAAGTGTGTAACCAAAGTCACTAAACATTCACAAGTGTGTAACAAAAGTCACTAAACATTCACAGAGGTGTAACAACGTATTCAAAGTCACTATACATGCACGTGTAACTAAAGTAACAATTCGCTTAAGTGCGTGTTCAGTTCATCACCCAATGTCATTTTAGTAATGTATTTATATAAAATTATTTTCCTCTAAGAAAACCGATGTACATAAGTTTAAAGGCCAAAGTGTGCGTGTGCATTTGGAATGTGGAGATTTAATTTAGTTGAAGTTCGAATCTGACTACTTTTGTCTTCATAACTTTCTGATATCTTAAAAAGTGTAGCAGCAGTAGTATGAAATAAGTCCAAGTAATTATTAAAAAGTGCACAGAAGCATAATTGATTTAGATTAATAGATAAAATGTGAACGTTTGACTTTTCCATATAAAGATCAAAACCTCTAAACATAAAAAAAAAACTTTCAAAACGTTTAGACGTCACTACACACTTATTCAAAATATATACGCTTTTTTTTAAACAAAATAAGAACATCAAAACTGCGACGGAAAACCAGTCAAAATTACGATTCAAAATCACTGGGAAAAGTTGAGAACAGACTTCAACCATATTTTGAATTTCTATTACATAACTGCTGCAAATAAAAAGGCCAAAATAACCAGTAGTCGGCTACGCAAAATTTACAAACTGAATTGGAAAAAAAAAAAAAAAAAAAAAAAAAAAAAAAAAAACCCGACTTCAGTTTTATTGGCTATCCAATAGATTTCAATTCCAAAAACCCACTACAGCAATGAATAATTAGGAGCACTTGTACGAGAAGTTTTCCGCTATGTTGTCCTACAACGAACTTTTCCGATTACAGTTTCACGGGATATACGAAAAGCTTCAAAATAGAATACTCAATTTCAAAACCTTAATTTGTTTGAAGTTTTATTGCTTCGCATGGAAAAGTACTCAACCAGAAATCTCAAGGCAAAGCCAAGTTAGGCAGTCAAAGAAACCTTGAAAACTGCATACGAGAACATTTGTACCAGATAAAAGGACACCATATCCAATTTCAAATATGGAAGCCTCGCTAACGAAATTATGAATCGTGTAAAAGGGATGGAATTTGGACAGTTTAACACGGCGATGTCAGCATAAATATAAAATTTTCAACACCAGTACTTTAATCTCAAAGAGTGTAATGCTTGGAATATGAGGACGAAACTCAAAGAAAGTAAAAGTTCTTAATAACTACTTACGTATAATACCCTCGAATGACGTTCATTCCCGCACGCCAGCTAAATGAATGGCTCTGAATAGTCTGAAGGTTCATAATGTAGAATTTTGAAAATCAAGGAGGCAAAACTCCTTGTTCTGTCTTCCTTGAGAGACAGGTGGCTCCATCTGTATTTGGTCTTTATGACTATTATTGCTTATGCAAATCCAAATCCTAACTTCTTTTTTTTATGAAATTGTTCATAAGAAGCTATTTTATAGATACTGAAGAACACAGTTTTATTAAATGTATAGCAAAAATTCACCCCAGTTAAATTATTAAACAATCTCCCGTTCCCTAATTAGGATAAAAGATTATAAAATTTTAAATATTTTCAGCATTCTTTTGTGAATAGCAGAATAACACTAATTAGATTGGTAGAAAAAAGAGGATTTAAAAGTAAAACATTGCACAACTGAAGTGAAATACTGGGCTAGATCTACTCTTTTATCTAGTGCATTTTGCCATTTTACTTCAAAACGTATAATAAGAAAGTATAATTACAATGTTCGTATAGAACGTTCAGGAAAAAGGGCTTTACAATCAATTTGGTAGCACTGTTTTGAGCATATAGGAATCAAGGTGTGGTAGAACGTTTAGAATTAACTGAGTGTGGACATTTGAATTTATTCGTTAATCACCTTTTAGGTAAACTGTGTTTACTTAAAACTCTCCATCAAAATAAGCAAGTTTTCTGCTCATCGTTATCGCATAGTGTGTGCACTCTTACACTGACATATTCTAATAAGAATTGTTTGTGAATCTTAGATGTGAGAGACAGCTAACCACTCTAAAAGTTGAAGCAATACTAGTCTAGATTTGGTAACCTTACAGCTAACCCTATTTGTGTTGCCTACACAGATTCCCACATATCTCTCTTACACAAAATTCTTACAACTCTCGATCAAATAGACATAATGGTACTGCACGAAAACCTAAACAATATTCTTAACGTCCTAAAAAGTACTTCATGAAAACACGGTCATAAATCAATAATTTCTTTAAGAATCCTTCTGGAAAAACTTTTTTGTTATTATGAAATGTCCCTACCTGAACACTCTCTCTCTCTCTCTCTCTCTCTCTCTCTCTCTCTCTCTCTCTCTCTCTCTCTCTCTCTCTCTCTCTCTCTCTCTCTCTCTCTCTCTCTCTCTCTCTCTCTCTCTCTCTCTCTCATGGTGATGTGGGCTCTTATGGTGATGTGGGCAGGATGAAAGGGTTACCTATTATCTCTGAAGACTAATGTATTAAATTTCTAAATATTGAACAGTATATGAACGACTCATAAATATTGTTATTTTATAGTAGTCCTCCCTTTAAAATCTTAGTTACGTTTTCTTTGAATGTGTAGGATTCGTATATATTGGGCGGGCATTATCTAATGATATGAGTGAGCGTCAATGTTCTGAGCGTATCTTTTACCACTCATCTGAACAATTCAACAACTGAACAATCCTTAAAATTTCAGAATCTAGCTTTAATCGCTTGTCATCTTTGTAGGAACAAGAAAGTTGAGTAGGATACCGGCTACACTTAGTAGGAACAAGTGGTGAAACGTGGACAATAATATTGTCACCCAAGCCTTACCGTTAAGCTCGTTTTCTTTATAATACCTTACTCCATTAAAAGAAAACGATACTTTTTGTACCAGATGTAGTAAGGGGGTCTATTATAAAATTTGGGTCTAGTTACCTAGTTCATACACTATCACCAAAAATGTATAATTGACATAACCTCAATATCCTTTATTTTTGTTTCACATTTGCTGTATTATAGTTACTTTAATATATCCTATTAGAACTGTTTTACAATAACGTGATGCTCTCTTTTGACCAATCAGCTCCTGGGCCTAGTATGGTCCCCGCCCCTTAGAACTCTACCAGATTGGATTTTTTATAAGTATTTGGTCCTCTAAATAAGGAATCAACTGGTAATGATAGAAATATTATTTATCACTATCTAATTTGATCGTATATTCTATGGTACCCTCATATACCAAATTTTTATCACTGATTTTACTTCCCCTATTGTGGTTCAGAATGGTCCGGATATCATAAATCATATATCAAAAGAAAGGTATTTGCATGATTATTACAATGGTATATTAGAGTCACAGATCTGATAATGCTATGGATTTCAAATTTTGTACCAAACAGTTGTACCACACCTTGCATTGTGTCTTTACTAAATAACAATCCAAATTTTAATTCTACACAACAGTAAGCCACAGTGAACTCAGTAAACGTCAGTAATATGCTTCATTGTAATCTTCATGAAAATAACTTTCATTTGCTAACGTATATGACTTAGTACCGCGCCAAATCTACCAGATATCATGGACAAGACAATCCCGTAAAATGATCTTGATTACTGCAATCCTCAGTACAGCAATAAGGTTTAAGCGCAAGATGTACCAGTGGCTGCAAGGACTGCCAATACTAGACTCATTTAGTTGTTATGTTCAGTCATCCTTTATACTGGTCTCTTCATATAGATAAAAGCATTTTGAACATGAAGCACGTTCTCCCATCGTGTTCACGGAAATGATGATGATATTATTATTATTATTATTATTGTTGTTATTATTATTATTATTATTATTATTATTATTATGGTTATTGTTATTGTTATTACTTGCTAAGCTACAAACCTATTTGGAAAAACAGAATGATATAAGCCTAGTTGCTCCAAAAGGGAAAATAGCCCGGTGAGGAAAGGAAACAAGAAAAATTGAAATATCTTAAGAAAACTAATAACATTAAAATAGATATCTCCTATATAAACTATAAAAAAACTTTAACAAAACAAGAGGAAAAGAAATAAGATAGAATAGTGTTCCCGAGTGTACCCTCAAGCAAGAGAACTCTAACCCAAGACAGTGGCAGACCATGGTACAGAAGCTATGGCACTACCCAAGACTAGAGAACAATGGCTTGATTTTGGAGTGTCCTTCTCCTAGAAGAGCTGCTTACCATAGCTAAAGAGTCTCTTATACCTTTACCAATAGGAAAGTAGCCACTGAACAGTTACAGTGCAGTGGTTAACCTCTTGAGAGAAGAAGAATTGTTAGGTAATCTCAGTGTTGTCAGGTGTATTAGGACAGAGGAGAATATGTAAAGAATAGGCCAGACTATTCGGTGTATGTGTGTGTGTGTGTGTGTAGACAAAGGGGAAATGAACCGTAACCGGAGAGAAGGATCCAATGTAGTACTGTCTGACCAGTCAAAGAATCCAATAACTTTCTAGCAGTAGTATCTCAACGGGTGGCTGGTGCCCTGGCCAACCTACTACCTACACTTTCCAAATATAAAGTAAGTATAATTTTCCACCAAGAGGACAACTAGGTAGTAGTTGGCCATGGATCAGTCAACGTTTGAGATAGTACCGCTTGAGGGTTATTCGTTTCTTTGACTGTCCAGATAGTATTACAATGGATCCCTCCCTTTGGTTTATCATCATCATCATCTCCTCCTACACCTACTGATGCAAAGGGCCTCGGTTGGATTTCGTCAGTCCTCTCTATCTTGAGCTTTTAACTCAATACTTCTCCATTCGTCATTTCCTACTTCGTGCTTCATAGTCTTTAGCCATGTGGCCTCTGGTCTTCTAACTCTTCTACTGTATTGTGGAGCCCATGTTGAAAGTTTTGTTAGCTAATCTCTCTTGGGGAGTGCAAAGAGCATGCCCAAACCTTCTCCACCTACCCCTCACCATGCTCTCATCCACTTATGGCACTTGAGTATTATCTCTTATAGTTTCATTTCTAATCCTCTCCTGCCATTTAACTCCCATTATTCTTCTGAGGGCTTTGTTCTCAAATCTACAAAATCTGTGGGATATCATTTCAGTGTCATACCACGACTCATGTCTACACAATAACACCGATTTCACTAATTCGATTTATAGCCTGATTTTTATACGTAATTTAAAACGGTTTTGTTAACAAAATTTACTCAACCTAGCCATTGTCTGATTTTTTTTTTTTCAATCCTTCTTTAAACTTAAATTCTAAAGATCCTATATTAAATATAGTTCCTGAATATTTAAAGAATTTCACCTCATTAATTCTTTCTCCTTCCAATGGTATTTCATCTTCCATTGCATATTCAGTTCTCGTCATCTTTGTCTTTCTTCTATATATCTTGAGTCTAACCTCGTGTGATATATCATACATTCTGGTAAGCAAGCTTTGCTAGTCCCTTTGGTTACTGATTATTTGTCCTTTACCTACACATACACCGAATAATCTGGACTATTCTTTCCACATTCTCCTCTGATCTTATACACCTGACAAAACTAAAATTAACAAACAATTCTCCTTCGCTTAAGGTGTTAACTACTGCACTGTAATCGGTAATTGTACAGTGGCTACTTCCCTCTTGATAAAGGTAGAAGAGACTCTTTAGCTATGGTAAGCAGCTTTTCTAGGAGAAAAAAACACTCAAAAATCAAACCAATGTTCTCTAGTCTTGGATAGTGTCATAGCCTCTGTGCCGTGGTCTTCCCTCTGTCTTGGGTTAGGGTTCTCTTGCTTGAGGGTACACTCGGGTACGCTATTTTATATTATTTTTTTCCTCATTTCTTTTTTTTATTTTTTATAGTTTTTACAGGAAATATCTATTTTAGGGTTGTTACTCTTATTATAATATTTTATTTTGATTGTTCATTACCTTTCTAGTACTTTAGTTGTTTATATTTCATTTCCTCACTGGGCAAATTTTCCCTGTTGGGGCCTTTCGACTTATAGCATCCAGCTTTTCCAACTAGGGTTGTAGCTTAGCTAGTAATAATAATAATTTCGGTAAGATCAAATAGAATTTTATTAATCAAAATACTTAATACATTATTTTCAATACCAACATGCCAAGCCCCGAAAGATTTCGCACGTACAATTCAGAAACGCACCATCATATTTGTATATCTGCAGGTGACGCATTCCAGCTGACATAACTAAGGAACGATCAGCAACAAAACCAAAACGCAACAATGATACAGATTCAACCCTTATGTGCATAGTTCATATGAACAGTCTACAGAAGGGCAACCTACGCTTCTTCTCTGATTAGAGAGATGCTCCAAAAAAACTGGCTAAATTGCAGGAAGTCAACACTAAAGAAGTTGCACAACCTCCTTGATTTCACTATGGGATGAGGAAGCATGATACCATGGTAATTTAACGTCACTATGGTACCCATTAGCAATAGAAAAGTAACAGTAGGAAAAGTGAAGAAAGCATAAAAAAACACTTATAAAGAGGCAAAGCAGCTAGAGAAGATGATCTAACACTTGATTTAATTATAAATGAAGGAAATTTCATTGTAGTACAATTCACTGAACTTTACAAAAAATGTGTGCAAGGATGCCCTACACCTACAGCTTTGAAAAAAAAAATTTAACATTATAGTAATTCACAAAAAAAAAGGGGACACAATAAGTTTTCTCTCAGTAATATATAGTGTACAATATTTACAAAGATTATATTAGACCGAATATAAAGACTGGAAGATTTTAATAAACCAAGAGGGCAGGCAGGCATCAGAAGTGTCTATTTAATCACTGAAAAAATTAACAAAGTATGAAAAACCATTACGTATGACATTTATAGACTATGGAGAAGCTTTTTATCTTGTCAAAACTTCAGCAACAATAAAAGCCCCTCAAAGACAAGGAATACATGAATCTTATATTAGAGCACTTAAACATATCATGAGAAGTATAACCATACTAAAATTACGTAGAAATAGTCAGAAAACTCTGATTGAGAAAAAAGTTAGACAGGGTGACCCCATCTCTCCCAGATTATTCACAGCATGCCTACAAGGAGGTTTTAAAAAATAAGTTTGGAAAATGTAGGAGTTAATATTAATGGGGAACACCTCAACAACTTAAGATTTTCAGATGACAGAGCTGTGTTTAGTGAATTATGAGATGAAGTGTAAAAGATGATAGGAGATCCTATTAGAAAAAGCAGAAATGTATGACTGAAAATGAATGTGAGCATAACTAAGATAATATTCAATGAAAATGCAAAAACAACCAATTAGGGTCATGGATGCATTTCTAGAGATGGTTAATGAATATACGTACAGTACTTGAGACACAGTAAGTTTTTTCTCAGGATATGATAACGAAATTAAAAGAAGGATAAACATAGGATGGAGAGCTTTTGGTTAATAGAATGATATTATCAAAAGAAAATGTCACTTTCTCTAAAAAGGAAAATTTTTAATCAGATGGTCTCACCAGCATTAACTTATGCAATAGGAATTTAGAGCTTCACTAAAGCCTTTGAACATGAGCTTGTTACAAGTCAAAGAACTATAGAAAGAATGATAATTGATTAACACTAAAAGACAGAAAAAGAGTAACATAGATACAGGAGCAAACTAAATTAGAGGATATTCTAACATGTAGAAGAAGAAATGGGCATAAGCAGGACATATAATGTGAACGGCAGATAATAGATGGACTTTAAAGATAAGAGATTTGGTTCCTAGAGATTGTAAAATATGCAGGGGTATGAGGGAAAAATTATGGATGGACGAACTAAGAAAATTTGCAGGTATAAACTATCACAGAAAGACCATAAACTGACGTTAGTGGAATGACATGCCTGATTCCTTTGTTCCAGAGTGGACTAGTAACGGCTGATGATGATGATATTTATTACTATCACTGGCTAAGCTACAATCGGAGTTGGAAAAGCAGGATGCTATAAGCCCAAAGTGTCCAACAGGGAAAATAGCCCAGTGAGGAAAGGAAATAAGGAAACAGGTTGAATAGTGTGCCAGAGTGTATTCTCAAGCAAGAAAACATTAACTAGGGACAGTGGAGGACCATGGTACAAAGGTTACGGTGAAAAGGGAAATATTATCAACAATAATATTAGAATTGCAGATATAAAATTAACTTCACCAATAGAAATAATGAAACACCCGAGCCAGTAAAAAACAACATAAATACTATACTACATATAATGTGCATTGTGTAATTATAAAAAGGGGGAAAATTATCAGCACATGATTTTACTTAGTCTTACCAGAATAATTTTCTTCAATGAGTGTACGCAGTGTTGTAGCCAGTGGTTTTAGCCTTCTGGAAGCGTTATATTGTAGAGGCTGTCAGAGGAAAGAACTGCCACGGATTTGAGCATTCTAGAAACGTAAAGTTATAGAAGATGTGCTCTAAGTACAATTAGTGAAAAATCGTTTAGTTTTAGAGAGATGGTTATCATAGGTAAGCGGTCTCTTCTACCCTTACCGAATGGAAAGTGGCCACTGAACAATTACATTGCAGTAGTTAACCCTTTGATTGAATAAAATTTTTTTGGTTAGCTCGGTGTTGTCAGATGTATAAGGAAAGAGGAGAATGCGTAAAGAATAGGCCAGTCTATTCGGTGTATATGTAGACAATGGATAAATAAGCCGTAACCGGAGAGGCATCCAATGTAATACTATCTGTCCAGTCTCAAAGGACCCAATAACTTCATAGTATCTCAACGGGTAGCTGGTAACTTGGTTAACCAACTATATATATATATATATATATATATATATATATATATATATATATATATATATATATATATATATATGTGTGTGTGTGTGTGTGTGTGTGTGTGTGTGTGTGTGTATGTGTATGTGTTTGTGTGTGTAAGTAATTATACATGATATATTAGTTTTGATTATGTTATTGGCAAATTTTCCCAGTGCAAAGATATAAGGAAGATAAAGTCTATGCTTTGAGGAAACAAAACCCTATGAGATGATATTTTTTTCTTTCTTGAATAGTTGCATGGAC
>NC_090730.1:25697532-25705032 GCF_036898095.1 Palaemon carinicauda
GGAAGGGGGGTTTGTAATCATTGATTTTTCAGGGTTCTAAGGTATGAGTGAGACAAAGGGCTCTTTAATTGACTGAACCTGCAAAAGCTGTCAGCTTATGGTTACAGTAAGAAGACAAATCATAGGGTACATATGTAACATATCCTTAATTATATTATTATACTCTTTGATACTATTACTATTAATGTATGAATTAAATTTGTTGTTTTGAGAATATATTCTGAAAAAGTAACAGACCAATAAATAATGGCAAGGTTTGTCGCTAATGGAAACCAATAAAATATGGAATTCTAAGCATATTAATTCCAGTGTATAAGTACGTTGAAAGCTTCTACTTTTCATTGGCAGATAAAAAAAGGAAGGACCACTTGAAAATAATTTTCAAAGTAAGTTGTTTTCTCTCCATACATTTTCTTTAAGATATTGTTTACTTCTCTGAAAATGTCTTCATGTTTTGAAAGTATGGCATATTTAATAGGTTCTTCATTTCAAAGATTGTGTCATACCTTTCTGAACAAAATATATCACGGGAGGAGGTTATTATTCCCACATACTATTTCACATGCAAATTGAATAGTAAATCAGTAGTTTGTAGTGGAGGAAGATCACCTATTAAGATGATGAACAGTTCTTTCAATAATAAAATTCGTCTATTTGATAGCAAAAAGTTTTGTCGTATGTTATGATATTCAATAATGATTTTTAATAACAATTATAAATTTTTATTTCAAAATTTTTATTCTTGACAATAATCTAATGAATTAGGTATTATGTTGAAAGAAATTTACAGGTATTGTTTGTACATATATACTGTCTCTCTCTCTCTCTCTCTCTCTCTCTCTCTCTCTCTCTCTCTCTCTCTCTCTCTCTCTCTCATCCATTGATAAGAAATATTATGATAACAAATAAAATTTTAATAATCAACCAGTGAGAACCAACTTGTTTTGTATTCCATAACGCCAATTCTACTATTTGATGCCATTAAAAGAAAGACAAAAAGGATGCTGAAACGAATTCCAGACCCATGTAAAGTACAATACCCTAAGGACTATTGACTGCATTTAAAGAAATCAGTAACATTCGTATTTTTTGGTAATTGAAGTTATTGTAATAAAGAAGAAAAATTTTAAACTCTTAATTCATATTCTCTTATCGTGTATAGCTGTTTTTAAGTTTTTATAGTTTATATATGTAAGATTTATTTCAATATTTTTACTGTTCTTAAAATATTCTATTTTGATTATTAATTACTTCTCTTGTAGTTTCCTTATTTCCATTCCGCATTGAGGTGTTTTCTCTGTTGGAACCCTCGAGCTTATAGCATCCTACTTTTCCAAGTAGGGTTGTAGCTTAGCTAATAATAATAATAATAATAATAATAATAATAATAATAATAATAATAATAATAATAATACTACTAATAATAATAATAATGATGATAATAATAACAGTAGCAGTAGCAGTAGCAGTAGCAGTAGCAGTAGCAGTAGCAGTAGCAGTAGCAGTAATAATAATAATAATAATAATAATAATAATTGAAAAAAAATTTAAAGTACTTCTCTTTATAATGTCTCATTCGTGCTTCATTTGCTAATAAATAAAAAAAAATTACCACATAAATCAAAGATACTTTGGTTAACTGCACGAGAAAATTTGTTTATCGCATTTTCAGCTCTTGACACGTTCATGTTCAACTGTTAAGAAAAGTAGAGTTGTGTAAAGGTAAGAGGAAAATTAGAAATGGTGTTTTGAGATGTTCAAGTCATAAAAAAAAAGTGAAGACAATAAAGTGAGGAAAAAATGTGTAATTCATAAGATTTATGAGGTAGAAGGAGATGAAAACCTTGAAAGGATTCGATAGACGTCTTGTGAGGGATATTGGAAAGAAAGGCTCTTGATAATCGGGAAGCATAAGAGTGCATGTAAAACAGAAGTGAGAGGTACAGTTTATGTTGAGGGCTAATCACTACTAATGGCACTTTTCTGTAAACGCAAGAGGTTCATAGTTTTGTGATTCCTTAATTCTCCCAAGGAGGATTATCTCCGAAGCAAAAGTTAAAATATCAGAGACAAATTATCTGTTGTTCCAAAACTGAAACATTTCATTTTAGATAACCATACCATGATGGTTGTCGCATAAATTTGTAAAAAACGGAGAGAGAGAGAGAGAGAGAGAGAGAGAGAGAGAGAGAGAGAGAGAGAGAGAGAGAGAGAGAGAGAGAGAGAGAAGGTTCCGTTAAATGCCTATACATTGAGATTTGTGAGTCTAGCACTATCTTGGAGTCTAGCACCAGAATATTTGTAAAACATTTCATTCATCTACCTTTAAATGTTAGTTGATATTTACTGTCATCCTCTCCATAATGAGAGAGAGAGAGAGAGAGAGAGAGAGAGAGAGAGAGAGAGAGAGAGAGAGAGAGAGAGAGAGAGAGGTGCTTTCTTCTGTCCTTTTCATTTTTTTCACAAAACAAAACGTTTCTTTAAAGAAAATCGTTTTCTCTTTACAAAAGGCTTGCGATATGACGGGAGTTCTAGCGAGATGAATTCAAAACCTTTCTTTTCTTTGTGACGATGTTCCTGAGATTAGGGAGAACATGGTAGACAAAAGCTGTGGTAAACAACGAGGGCCTCTCACAAATTAAACAATCAATGGAGGTCCGCTTCCTTCTCCACACTGCCTTCACCTTTTGTGTTGACACTTTCCGAGAGTTAATTCTGCTACCGGAGTCAAAGAAGCGATGGACTGCTAGCGCCTCTAAGACGCTTATTGATATGAGAATAACACTATTGCTTCGCCTCTGTCGTCTCCCGTGGCATGACACTCTTTTAACCCTAGTTGGTTAATTGGCTGAGGTACAGTACATTGGCCGGGAGAGGAAACTTTTTTTAATCCTATTGAAAAAAAAAGAGAAAAAGAAAAGATGTTGTGTGATCTACTCTTGTCTTCCCCATTCCCGCTCTATAATGGGACCAGTTTTTGAAACGGTTGGCGGACGGACAAGGCGGGGAAAAATCCCCTCCCGTCGGTTCTCTAAAATATTCATTCAGGAGCCCTTTGAAAACAGTGGCCATTATCAGACTAAATAATATGCTAAGGTAACGAACGCTACTGAACCTTCCCTCATGGGTAACTTTAAGTTTTGTCGGCTCGGTAAGTTGTGGTCGAGATACAGTTTTCATTAAAGTTGTGATCAAACAAACTAGGAGACTTGAAATAGTCTTTGATGTCTTATCAACTCGCAGGCAAGGATGGTGGAAAATTAATAGCCATTACCCCTTCGCTCACTGATGTGATGTGGCGAGTTGGAATTGAGCCAATGATATTCGGAAGGGTATGTCAATTTGGGTTCTGATTGGTTATTAAGACAGCTGCTTTTGACAGCACTGCATTTCACTCCGCGTCTAAAGAAGCAGAACGCGGGAGCTGATGACTGGGTCGCGGTCGCTAATGGACCAGCATAATGTCATTCCCCTGACTTTTCGAAAGAGAAAGATAGATCGAAAGAACGGCAAAAATAAAAGAAAGAGACAGAAAGAAAGAGGAGGGAGACGAGAGCCTTTTACAGCCTCCGGAAGGGAAAAGCTGGACGAATGTTATGATGAGTGGAACCCTGAAGGCAGCATCAAAGGCGGAGGGAATCATTTGGGGAGGAGGCGAGGTTTGACTCTTAACCAATATCAGCAGAAATCATCTGATATGGAATTTCATCACGAATGTTGTTGACGAAGGAGGGACGTGAAAACAAACAGAAATGGGTATTAGAGATTAGGATGGTAATATACTGTAAACAACAAAGTAAACTTTGTATCTTTTGTACTTGAATAATCCATATATGATTAATATCTACAGTAGTTGACTCTAAATTCGATCGTGTGTCACTTCATCATATCAATGACTATTTGAATAGAATTTTACGTTTGATATGATATAAATGCCTTAAGTATAATCAAATCTTTAATACATACACACACGTCTATATATATATATATATATATATATATATATATATATATATATATATATATATATATATATACATATATATATATATATATATATATATATATATATATATATACATATATATATATATATATATATATATATATATATATATATATATATATATATATATATGTGTGTGTGTGTGTGTGTGTGTGTGTATGCGTGCGTGTGTGTGTGTGTGTGTATGTGTGTGTGTACAAACCTAAACTAAATTATACATCAATAATGTTAGGAGAACGAATGTGAGAAAAAAATGCAGTTTATTTTTAACGTTTTCATATTAATCAAATATACTTTATTGAATAACAAAAAAGATGAGGGTTTGACTTTCTCTTCTTAGACGTTTTTCAGTATATCTATATCCAACACCTGATTAAGTTCTATTTGAGTTATATTCTTAAATTGGCCAATTCAGATAATGTCTTAAATATTACTATTACAAACGTATTCTTACCGTCGTTAAAGTTGAATTCCATCCAAAGTTTTATTCTATTCCAATAAAGAACACTATGGATATAAACAAAAAAATACTCAGGTGATGAAGGAAAAAAAGAAAAAAAAAAAAAAAGGAAATTAATCGAACAACAAATTGACAAGTTATCATAAGATCACGCCCAATGAAAATATAAGATATTAATTTACTCTAAGATCTTGTAAATTGTGGGAAGCCATTTTTTGATATCCAAGACAACAATAGTTAATGAAATGCATAATCATAAAATCAGTTTGACTGATCAAAATTTACAATTAGTACTCTATCATTTAATTGTGCCAGGCTTGTTCTTCCTATGCTATATATACAAATCACAAGAACCGCCATTTAAGCCACCTGCTAACGTGCACGTACACACACACACATACAAACACACACACACACACACACACACACACACACATATATATATATATATATATATATATATATATATATATATATATATATATATATATATATATATATATATATATATATATATATGTGTGTGTGTGTGTGTGTGTGTGTGTGTGTAAACAAGACCAAGTTAAGCGACCAGAGAAAACTAGCAGCCTAATATAGGAATTATTGAAAATGAGGGTAAAATCCAAAAGAGATGATGTAGAATTAGCATAGCTATACAAAAACCTGAATTGATGAAAAGAAGACTTGGAACAGGGTACCAACAGATGTTTGCCTTAAAGGAGGAAAATGAAAATATTATCAACAGAAGAAATGCCGTGATAAAAATTGCAGAGGAGTTCTATACAATGCTATACAATAGTGATAAAACAAATAACTTTGCTTTTAGAAATAATGAAACACCTGAGCAGGTATCAACGTAGAGAAATCAGTCTAACAAAATATTTGCCTAATGATTTTACAAAGTATGCTTGACTAGAAATTACAATTACAATTTGAAGACTGTTCCACTGCACTCACTACATTTCATTATAAGGAAGATAATGTTAATGCTGTCCTCAGAAAGCTGTTTCTGAAAAAAAAAAAATGCTGGAAGGCAATCAGAAGCTCTATATCACAATTTTAGATGCAGGTATAATTTTTTTGATAAAACACCATGGGAGATGTTTTGGGGTTCAAGAGAGAAGAAATTGTCAGAAAAGTTTGATAGGTTGCCTATGGCAAGACCAATTTTTCTTAAAGTTTGCGTACACCACTGAGGGCTAAGCGGCGGATACACCAAGTGAAGTATCATGAGGTGACTAAAAAAGCTGCAGAGAAAGGTAAGCGAGTTGCGTTGCTATCTTAAATTAGGCTTTATGAAGGTAAACGTTGGTAACTGGTGGTATAGCGCCAAGCAAGAAGAGAGAGGATAGGATATTTAAACAAGATAGAGAAAGACTATGTTGAAAAAAAAATAGTAAGCATTAAACACTTGGGATATACCTGGAAACAGGAGGTAGGGTATGAAGCTGAGGTTAAAATGGAGATAAAGCAGCTTAGTGAAAATAAGGCGAGGGACTGAGGTAGCCAGCAAGATATAAAAAAATCAAATGTAGTTGAAACTCCTGATTTAATATAGTCAAAATTAAACCTGGAGCGAAAAAAAATTGGGGATGTTATGTTGGACCTGAGGGTTCTCGCTGCACATGACGATGACAAATGAAACGATAATGATTAGTGACATCAGAGTTAAGATTGTGATGGTTAAGGATGTGTGAGGGGGAAGTAGTGAAAATGCCTTAAATGGAACCTGTAAGAGGTGGAAGTTCAAGAGGGAGGCAGAAAATTAGGTTTGACAAAGTGAAAGAGTATTTAGAGGAAGAGTTTGATGAAAAGAGGCCCTTTCAATAGAAAGAGTTAGAAAGCTCGCATATAGCCAACTGACTTCTTAGTTTAGGAATATTGGTGGGTATGAAGAAAAAGCATAGAACTCTGAAGGAAAGTGTGCTCATATGCAAAACTAGGTTTTTCAGAAAATGTGCCATATAGCAATCGCTGTTTCATATTCTTATGCAAGAAAAAATAAAAGAGAAGCTAGGAAAGAACAAACGAAGAGATTCATTACATCTTAAGTCAAAGGGTGCATGAGAATTGTTCAGCAAATGAGACAGACTTCCTTCATGCTAAGCCGACTAAAAATAGTAAAATTTTTGAGAGCTCAAACTAAACGATTTTCTTAAATCCTTTCTACTCTTTATACCCATTCCTTCTTATTGATTATCTGATACATATTTGATAATTTATGTCACAAAGATTGGTATTTTTCTTGATCTTTTATAAATCCATATATCATACTTATAGAAACACAAAATATTACTTTTCCACCATATTATATCGTTATGTATAAGAGACGTCTAGGAGAATTTTTTTTATTTTCTCAAGGGAATGCATTATTCTTTGACTGAAGGATGTATTTTCCATGAACTAGATATTTCTATAAGAAATTTACCGATCATAGAAAAAATAAAATGTTTATAGCACATATAATCTCATATTTGATACATACATACACACACACACACACACACACACACACACATATATATATATATATATATATATATATATATATATATATATATATATATATATATATATATATATATATATATGCTAACACTTGTATAGCACAAAGGCCTGAATTGGATATGTTTTAGAACATTCCTCGTACCAATTATTTCACATATTTACAATATTGAAAAAATAAAATGTTATTAACAAAATAGTGGATTTTACAACATTAACAACAAAATTACACTAAGAAGACTATCTTAAGAAGTAACACCTTGATTAGATCTCCACTACAAAAATTAAAGTTTGCTCTAGTTTAGCCATTGACGATGAATGATATAACACCTCATGAAGAGTTATCCCAATAAATATTCCATTTCAAGAACAGATGCTTAGGCATCTTCCATGTTATTTTGCGATGTAATATAACTTAGATGCACCAATTAATGCTATATTAGATGTGAAAGGTTGCTGCCTTCAATTCAAAGTAATAGAAATAGCATACGCGTTTCGCTTTCATTTTAATTTTAGGTGTCTGAAATAT
>NC_090730.1:25722532-25737532 GCF_036898095.1 Palaemon carinicauda
TACAGGTTCTTTCAATAAGCAAAATAAATGTTTCCAACAGCACCGATTGAAATATTGGAAATATATATAAAAAGAAACACACGAAAAAACACAACACATTATTCACAAACTTACAAAGAAAACTAATATTACTTCTTCAGTTACTTTAGCTGATAAATCAATTCAATCAAAACCTCAGCAGAAAGGGGAACAGTCAATAAGGTAGAATTACTTAAGAATAGTTTTCAGCAGCTGCTAAGACGATACTGGTACAGAGACTTCAGGCTTGAGAACGTTGCAGAAGGGCGGCTGAAGTTCAGATGAAACTAGCACGATGACTGGATTCAAATACGTCATAAAAGGGTGGCATGAAGATGGGACATCAGAGATCTCCTTCCAAGGATTCAATGATACTGTTGAACGAAGGCATGCTGAAGGCTGTGTTGGCTACTTCTTGTCGCAAGCAGGGAGGGCTGGCTGCTTCAATCTGTCTCTTCTTCTGGGACATAGCAGGATCTTTTGGAGATAGGCTTTTGTTGTCTGAAGGTAAGGTTAGAATCTGGCTCTATCAGACTTCTAGTCTTCTTTGTTCCTTATCCCAATAGGACTTGTATCTTATTTGCTTTAGACATAGTTCTTCTCTTGCCTTATGTCCTATCCTATATCTCTTGGACAATTTCTTCTTGAAGTTCATATACCCATGTATGGGTGGAGTTAATTACAATAGGCAGTGGTCATCTCCATAGAGGGCGTTCTTTTTAACAATTCTGCATCTCTATTGGCTTCCTCAAAAACGCCCACTTCGATCACGCCATGGAAGCTTCTAGAAGAAATTTCTGATGCAATCCGGACCACGTGTTGAGCCGTAACAAAAGGGCAGCACGTCTCCTTCCATGATGATACATATCCTAAACAAGGATTTCCCTCAGGCTCGGTTTCTCAAAATATGCTGACTCCACTAATTAAGACAATGACATCTTGGTCAAAGCCGGACAATTCCCTTATCATGGCAGACACTCTCAGCGGGGCTTGGTTTACTTCCAAAATGCTGATGAAAATAAAGAGATGACAGGATTGCCCAAACAGAGTCACAGTCGAATCTCGTCTCGCCTCGCTGCTCACACTGGGAATAGATATTTCTGTGTTTCATTATATCCTTTTAAAAGCATGACGTCTACCTATGACAATGTCCTTGTTTATGTCTGAGTTTTGATCAATTTTTATTACTGCGGATTGATGATGGTGGGAAACTTCAGTCTGATCGCTCTCAGCAAACCAACCTAGTATTGGTGGCCCTGAATAGTACAGATTTGCATTTCATGGCGTTATGGTATCCCCACTTAAAAAGGGAACTAATCTTTTGATGAGTTCATAAAGGATGATTGTGGCATGGTCCACATTCCTCTATTCCTCGAGCTACCCGCTATTATTATTATTATTATTATTATTATTATTATTACTTGCCAAGCTACAACTCTAGTTGGAAAAGCAGGATGCTATAAGTCCAAGGGCCATAACTCGGAAAATAGCTCAGTGAGGAAAGGAAATAAGGAAATAAACTAAAAGAGAAGTTTAAGAACAATAACATTGAAATAAATCTTTCACATATAAACAAAAAAAAAAACTTCAAAATTACATGAGGAAGAGAAACAGGATAGAATAGTGTGTCTGGGTGTACCGTCAAGCAAGATTTATTCCGCTACAAGAACCTTGTCACCGGCAACTTTGAGGCACCCATACGCTGCATGTGGTGACTCTCTCTCTCTCTCTCTCTCTCTCTCTCTCTCTCTCTCTCTCTCTCTCTCTCTCTCTCTCAGAGAGCAGGCCTAACTCTCGAGAAGGTAGAGAGCGTTCAACGAACACGAATCCCTCGTACCAAAAGAGAAGCCTGATATTTACTTGCACTTTATGCTACCACAAGTAGGCTACATGCCGTCCTACGCAACCACTGCTGCTCCTCTAACCGACTTTCCCACCTCAATTTGCCTTACTCGTTAGTGCAACCAATATCAATACTGCCACCAACCCTTTGTGCTTGGAAAACTGACCCCATGGATATTGTATGGAATTGTACATTATTTTCCCTGATGTAATATCTTCCATTTAACCTACTGAACAAAATTTCAAGACACAGCAATTGGCCTGTAACAAATAATATCCTTTATAAGGCTTTTTTTTATTCTTTCAATAAACTCTAATTCTAAAAACTCTGTGTTAGAGATCATAGTTCTTAAATATTTAAATGATTTCAACTGGGCTCCTCAAGGCACTAGAAGAGTTGGAACACCCAGACCTACAACGCTGGGGACTATGAAGCGTGAAGTAGGAAATGACGAATGGAGAAGTATTGAGTTAAAAGCTCAAGATAGAGACGACTGGCGATATCTAACTGAGGCTCTTTCCGTCAATAGCCGTGGGAGGAGGTGATGATGATGATGATACTTTTATATGCTTACACACATCTCGCTCCTAAATCTACATTCACCGCATGACTACACAGGAAGTACATTTCAACGGCTTAAAACATCATTCACTCCTTTCATCATCATCACTACTTTTTGGCCAGGTGATCCCACAATGTATTCTCTCATATGCTTCTATAGACAGTTCAGTATCTTCCTTTTTTGCTTCAGCTACTTTGTTATTCCTCTCTTTTTCATTAATATGACCCAGAACTCATAAATCTTCTGTGTCCAGCGCTTTTATTCTTCCATCATTCATATTGACAGTCCGTGCTCCATTTTATCTGCTTATGTTTACATAAGATTTTATTTTCTTGAAAGCACTTCATAGTTTTTTTAGTGTCGGCATATTACCTATATTATCTAATTTCATATACAAACAATCATTACACCTGTGTTCAGACTATATTTTCTCCTCATACAAAATCTGAATTTCTTCTACTATCCTCGTCTGACTCCTCACATCACTCAACATTGAAGATGCTGAAGAGAAACTTAGTTATAACAGACAACCCAGACTTAGGTTTAATTTTACGACAGGTTAGTCAATCTCCCTCCTAGATATTATCATATGCTTGGCTTCCATCATATGAATATTGATTCACTAAGGAAATTATTTTCGTTACCAACCATTCTTGAAACTTGCCAACTGCCTACTAATATATATATATATATATATATATATATATATATATATATATATATATATATATATATATATATATATATGTATATATATATATATGTATATATATATATATATATATATATATATATATATGTATATATATATATATATATATATATATATATGTATATATATATATATATATATACATATATATATATATATATATATATATATATATATATATATGTATATATATATAATATATAATATATAATATATATAAGATATATATATAATATATATATATATATATATATATATATATATATATATATATATATATATGTATATATATATATATATATATATATATATATACATATATATATATATATATATATATATATATATATATATATATATATATATATATATATACAGAGAGAGAGAGAGAGAGAGAGAGAGAGAGAGAGAGAGAGAGAGGGGAGGTTTGTATATATTCCGTACATGCATTTTTATATATATCTGTCTGTGTGTGACTTTGTTATGTAAACTAGTCAAGCGTCTGAAACAACATAGTTACACCTCTGGTCCTATTAAAGTTCATAACTGATACAGAATTTTCTTGTCTAATAAGCAACTTATGTTCATAGTTTCTTATCTGTTTTCCAACTAAACAAACCCATAGATACGTTAATTAATTGATAGTTCACTAATTTACTTTGAAGGGTATATTGCTTATTCTTTGATGTCTAACAAACCTTCTATCAATATGTTATCAAAGAAATTGATCACCTTGACATTGTTCTTATCTGTTGATTTTTTGTTTAAATAAATACAGTGCCATGTTTCTGTGATTACATTTGGGTGTTGGTCTTAAAAATTACTGCTATAAACTTTAAAATGTTTTATCGATTATCATCTTATCATCTTTACTGATTTGATCCTAAGTTTTCACTATTATATATATCTAAATCTTCTTGTATGTATTCTCATATTCCTTATTTACAATCTAAAAATAATTACGTGATTAACATTTTTATAAGAGGATGTAACAACTAGCAGTAGAACCAGGCTTTTTATGCGCAATAACATGATGATATTGTGAAAGCAAATAATAATAAACTTCTAGGATATAACATAAAATACAGAAATGCGTATTATTGTTATTATATTAGCAATATTACTGTGTTGAACTAACATTTCAAGTTTAGTACTAGATTTTGTTCTTATGAAGATAGGTTTGAAGGCCGCTCATAAATGGCCGAGGCAGGGGACAATGACATTGCCCTATCAAGCAGGACAATGCCCTAGAGACTGGCCATATATACATATGATCAGCACCCAAGCCCCAACTCCACCCAAGCGAGGACCAAGGAGGGCCCGGCTATGGCTGCTGAGGACTCAGTAGATAGACCTATAGGCTTCCTCAAACTCCCCATCCTTAGCTCACATGGACGCTGTAGTTGCAGCGACCAAAGGAACTAACAAGTTTGAGCGGGACTTGAACCCCAGTCTGGCATTCACCAATTAGGGACGTTACTACATTGGCCACCAAAACCTATATTCACTTTTTTTTTTTTTTGAGGGTTGGAGTATCCGAGGCTATCTTAACATACCTATAATCAGTATCTTGATTTATATAGTATAAGAACCGCAAATAGAAATGAATGGTATTCCATCAGAAGAACGGAATTATACCGCTGCAAACATGTATTAAGTTTTATTGCGCATTTAATAACTAGAGATTGCCGCAATCAGGATTTAAGGTTCATTATTATTATTATTATTACTTACTAAGCTACAACCCTAGTTGGAAAAGCAGTATGCTATAAGCCCAGGGGCTCCAACAGGGAAAATAGCTCAGTGCGGAAAGGAAAAAAGGAAAATAAAATATTCTAAGAAGAGTAACAACAATAAATATCTCCTATATAAACTATAAAAACTTTAACAAAACAAGAGGAAGAGAAATAAGATAGGAGAGTGTGCTCGAGTGTACCCTCAAGCAAGAGAACTCTAACCCAAGACAGTGAAAGGCCATGGTACAGAGGCTATGACACTACCCAAGACTAGAGAACAGTGGTTTGATTTTGGAGTGTCCTTCTCCTAGAAGAGCTGCTTACCATAGCTAAAGAGTCTCTTCTACCCTTACCAAGAGGAAAGTGGCACTGAACAATTACAGTGCAGTAACCCCTTGGGTGATGAAGAATTGTTTGGTAATCTGTGTTGTCAGGTGTATGAGGATAGAGGAGAATATGTAAAGAATATGCCAGACTATTCAGTGTGTATGTAGGCAAAGGGAAAATGAACCGTAACCAGAGAGGAGGATCCAATGTAGTACTGTCTGGCCAGTCAAAAGACCCCATAACTCTCTAGCGGTAGTATCTCAACGGGTGGCTGGTGCCCTGGCCAACCTACTACCTATATATATCTCATGCAGAGATTGGGTTCTGAGGACAATCTCTGCCTATAATTACTACAGTTTGTTGTTCGAGAAGGAAGATATGGACAGAAATCCCTTTGAGAAGTGTACCTAAAAATGAAAAAAAAGAAGGTGAAGTGAAAAGAGAGGAGAAAGAGGAGGAAGATTTTAAGATATTTGTAAAAAAGAAAAAAAAGGAAAACTTAAAAAATTCAGAAAAACTTCGAAAATATCGAAAAATACCCCAAAAATATAAAAAATAAAAATATCCAAAAGTATTATAAACTAATGATATCAAAATGAAGAAAAAAATGTAAAAGTATACTAACATACCAAAAATTTAAAATAAAATAATCCAAAATATATGAAAAAAAAACAAATAAAACAGAAAATCTAAAATAAAAAAAAATCGATAGATTATTAAAAATCACAAAAATAGTAGAAAAAAAAACAAGAATAACATATAAAAGTAAGAAATTAAAAAAAATTAAAATCTCTCACCCAAAATATCAAAGAATACAATAAATACAGAAAAAAATAAGACAGTAAAAATCATATAAAAAAGCCATCAAACTATGCACTATTTGGAGATGGCTGTATCCAACAGCATAAGTGTTGCCTTGTAAAACTACAACAATGGCACCATTAGGAAAGGTAAGGGAAGTATTAATTTCACACACTTATTTATTCGTCACAAACATCCATTATCCTGCTGATGCTGGTGTAGAATGGTTGAATTTTTGATACGAGATTGGATGAGTTTGTGAAGATTAAGAAGCAGAGGATTTGCGAAGTGACTCCTGATAGTTAAGTGCAAAATCTCTGTCAGGGGAACAAATGGTGGGATATTTGGATAGAGTTGAGTAACTGAACAAATAGTGAGATATTTGGATAGAGTTGAGTAACTGAACAGATGGTGAGATATTTGGATAGAGGTGAGTAAATGAGTTAGAATAAGGAAACAAAACCAACACTGAAAATTAAAAGGAAAATTTTTGAAGATGGATTGATCCCTGGGAGTCTCGACGAGTATGAGTCTGCGTTGACAATACGTCGATGTGCCACATGAACTCAAGGTAGAAAAGTGAAAGGAAAGCCGCACCGATTATTAGCAATGTTATGTCGGCAACGAGATTTTTCCAATGGTATTCGGGGCTCCTAATAGATAGTGTGTGTGTCTTGTACCGGTAGGAGGGGATCGCAGGTCCGTTGGCAGCGACCAGACGGACTTTACTAGGCTTAAAATGAATACTTCATGTCCTGGAGAGTGACTTTGGTAGAAAGGAACGGTTAAGCAACCGATAACTACAAGATCTCTGTCTGGGGAACAAATGATGAGATATCTGGATAGTGTTAAGTAACTGAGTTAGAATAAGGAAAGGAATCCAACACCGAAGATTAAAAATGAGAGGATTTTTGATGATGGATTGACCTTAGATAGTTATTTACAAGATTCCTGTCAGAGGACGAATAGTAAAGTATTTGGATAGAGTTTACTCGCCTGTGACTGTATTATCACAATTCGGAAACGACGGGAAAATAATACTGAAGGCATTCTGAAAACAGGACCATCATTCAATCCGGAGTAAGTAGGTAAGTGCAAATTTGCCATCCATAGAAAAAATCCTCTTTAATTACAACTAAGAAGTACTCCTTTGTTTCATACGAAAGCTATTAGAACGATCAATTGCTTTCTAATGACTAGTTACAAACTTATATTTTCATGACGGTTGGTAACCCTAATTTTTTCAACGGCCAAGTTGGTCTTTCTAACTACGAAACACCCATCGGTTGAGTATTTCAAGTCCTTTGAATTCAATAGCTGTGATACCATTGGGTGCTTTGATAGAGAGGTATCCTTCAATCCATAGTTCTTGGAGAAGATTTTATTTGTTAAAGAAGTGGGATATTCCAGTTGCGTCCGAAGGCAAGTTTCTTAAAAGAATAAAATAAGCTTAGTATTTCCTTTTTATGCAAGGTGAACAATCATATGATTATTCATGTAAAATTTGATTGAATTTCTCAGGTACCTTTCATTAGGACCTTTCTGGGGTAAAATTACAGTTTCAACTAAACTCTGATATTTGATATGATAACTTATTATTTCTAGCTTGAACAGTGTGTTTTCGACGAATTTGACTTTTATTTCTACTGCAAATAGGCCGTTCTACCGTCATGGACCCCTTCTTCTTCCTGACGGACATAGGTGGGAACCTGCGATGCTATTTAACATTTTCGAGATTTGTAAAGGGTCACATAACCTAACAAACCCACCTAACCTAACATAGTAGTTCGTAGGTTACGGACCTCACGGGGGGGGGGGGGGGCTGTTGCTGTCAAACCCTCCCGGACCCCCCTTTCCAGGTCACAAACTAAAAGTAAATCACAAATAAATCCTTACACTAGGATAAAGTAAATCACAAATAAATCCTTACCAGAATCGCAGTTGAGACGCAGCACTTTTTGGTAGCATTAAATGTTCAGGCAGAAACCTATTTACAACTTCTGGAGTTCCATTGTATGTCCAGGAATTGAAACCGGCCAATAGCGTCAAAATATGAAGAGAAATAATCACTACACGTCTGCACAACGGTATCCATTCAAGTCAACTGACACGCACTGCTTTTTGGAAGGACGTATGAATTCCAAAATCGCAGTTAATTGGGTAATCTTGAAACAAAATAACCAATTGGGTTTCAGCATTTTTACTGTACCTATACATAATAACCATAAACAAAAGACAATCAGATATTTTTAGCAACAATGCATTAAAAAAAAAAAAATATCATTGGGAGAAAAACAAACATGGCAGCGTAAGTATATCCTTAGGATAACAGTTATTTCCATAATCCTTAATTTGCGGAAGATTCAAGTAACTTTTTTCGTTTGAATCATCTAAAAAATGTATGATAACAAATATAGATAATAATAGATGTATGAATTTGTTTGAAACTGTAATAATAACTTTCTGGTGTTGAGTACCACTGTAGATGTGACGACAATACATAGAAACTAATCACTCGTTTGATCAATCAATCAAGCAAGCAATTGTTAGACATCAATTTACAGTATGTAGATATGTCATTCTAAACTGGTTAATTTTTGTTTTATGGTGATAGAAGTACTGAGTGGAGATATTCTAATAAAATTTATAGGAACTGTCATTTGAAGATGATCTGCTAGTTATAGTATAAACTGAAGAACTACAGAGTGGTAAAATAGTCGCGGGAATTTCTTGAATTAGGTATTATGAAGGTATTATTATTATTATTATTATTATTAGTATTATTATTATCATTATTATTGCTAGCTAAGCTACAACCCTAGCTGGAAAAAAAATATAGCCTAAGGGCTCCAACAGGGAAAAATAGCCCAGTGAGGAAAGGAAATAAGGAAATGAACGATATAAGAAGTAATGAACAATTAAAATAAAACATTTTAGAAATAACAACATTAAAACAAATATTTCATATATAAACTATAAAAAGACCTATATCAGTCTGTTCAACATGAAATCATTTGTTGCATGTCTGAACTTTGGAAGTGGGTAAAAGTGAGGTTTTGGTGTCAAGGAAGCAGGGAGTTGATGGAATATTTATGTAAAATAGAAGAGGCATCTATTTAAAACAGTTAAATAACAATACATACCTTGGATCTATTTTAAGTCAGTAAGGTGGACCTGGAGCTGGTTTTAAGAGAGGAATATAAAACCTTGGGAAAATGGAATGAGTGAGCAAGAGTAGCCTAATGAACTGAGAATACAGATCTATCGCACAGTACCAGAAATCTTTAGATCCCATGAGACGTATTTTATGTCTGAATATTTTTACCCCTTCAGTCCCAATATTTTTGGTTTCCTTTAAACATTTACATTCATAAGATTTTTTTTTAAATGAAAAGAAATTTCCTAGCTATATGGTAAACACTTTATATTTTTTATCGTTGATATTTTTTTTTTTTTTTTTTTTTTTTTTTTTTTGCTAAGTAGAGTTAGGTATGCCATCCTAAAAGGGCCTAAGACTTATGAGAGAAATTTACTCTGACATAGAGGATTGTAAGGGTATAGCAAACTATCGATTATATACATTTCATAAATATATGTTTTAGAAAGTATGGTTGAGCAGCAGCCAGGATGAATAGGAGGAGGATTTTGAAGTGGGTGTTTAGGATCTTGTTGCTGAAAGGCTGACAAATTAGGAAATTAGGAAAAACTGCTTCGTGGAAAAGATTACCGACATGATAAGAGAGCTAGGATTAAGATTGTATGACCATGTAAAGAAGATAGGTTAGGGACAGGGTTTGGAGATGTCTCAAGTGGAACCTGTTAGGGGTGGGCGATCCAAAGTAAGTCATATGTTAAAAGGATGTGATAACTGTGATAATGTTAAGGGGGATCTAAAAAAAAAAAAAAAATAACGCTTGATGGAATTTAAAGATTTCGATAAAAATATTTGGATGAGAACAACCTAAGCAACTGGTTTCTCTGTTTAGAAATAGTGGTTCCAAGGCAGAAGATTTCTCATTGGCCTTTTGAACATATAAAATCTTAAAAAAAAAAACAATTTATTTTCATCAACGGTTCATGATGTATATATAGAGAGTTAACAGTAAAAGACAATGCTGATTACAGTTGGGATTTTTATTTGCAACAATGGTACCCATCACACAGAACATTGCCCGATTTCTGCTGGAATAACTTCCATACACAGTACAATTAAGTTCTCCAATGGGAATATTTTGCTATTCTTTTAGATTCTTCATGCCAGATTTTACCGCATGCTATTTATTGAAAAATGCATTGATGATGATGATTTAGTACTTCATATTGCTTGTCATTTGAAGAATCCTTAGTAGAATATATTGTATAATAAAAAATAAAAATCTTTCCTGGTCTACTATCTAAGATATATAACTCTGTAAAGCCTATCTATTCATATACTGGTGTGATTCATTGTTTATTTTGATGGTTCGTGAGTTCCCGCTGTTTCTATGTTAGTATCTTTTTTTTAATATTTTCATCTCAACAAATTTTGAGAACTAAAAAACATGCTTAGCTATTGAATTGCTCCTTTGGCAGATCTAGCATGTTTATTTTTTTATAAGGGGGGTGATATGAAAGATAATAAAGACTATAAGAGATAAAGAAATAATGTCAGAAATATGCACATAACTCTTCGTTTGATAAGTACGTCTTTACTCCACTCATCACGTAATATGATATCATTATTCTTTTGTGCGGGACGGGTTATGAATAATACAGAGTGAAGTAACATCATAATCACCAACTGTATGTCTCACAGATAACCGAAGGAGGAGAAGCTGGGATAAGCCTAAATCCAGCCGCTCTGGAGTAACTGAACCGTCTCCTTCCTCGTCTCGCAACGTTTGCTTCTGGCGGGGAATTTGAAATTCAAATTTACTCGGAATGATTTCGCGGCAAAAGTGGCTGCGACCGTTGGGGCGTTCCGGACGGAAAAGCGCATAATGCAATTTGTAATTTTGATGCGGATTTTTTCTTCTTTTTTATGTAAGAAGAAAGACTTCCCCCACTCCCAAGAGAAAGATTTTCTTAGCCGAAGTCTTCACCTCTGTAATCCATGCTGTTCTGTGAAATGCACACGTGGATATCGTGGGTTTCAGACTAAGTCAGAACGCGAGAACTGATCTTTTAGAGAATGGAAAATTTTTCATTGCTTTAATGATAATGTTGATACTATTAGAAATGATGTAGCAACAATAATAGAAATAGTTTACTATATGTTATGTCGGATTTTATTTTTATCATACGAGGTAGGCCTATGTATTATAAGAAAATGATGACAAATAGTGTGGACAAAATTGTAAAAAAATTATGGGATTCATCCTATTTTAAAGGCTAAGAAAGACACTTGAACTGAAAATAATCTTTAAACATAGAATCCCTAAATAATCTTAAATGAGTAAACATTACAAAATTAAAATTAGTTAAAATCGCTTAAAAAAAATGTTGCAACATTTAATCTCACAACGAAAGTAAAAGACATAGTTGAAAAATCGATAAATAAAACAAGGCAGATAAGGAGATAAAATTATCAGTCAAAACTAAATGAGTGACCGGAAAAAACAAAATTTGTAGAATGGAAAATCAAGAAAGAACCGGTTTATTTAATATGAAGGGTTACAGAGGACAATTGGTTATTGGACCTAGGTACTCGTTGTTTAATTAAAAGATTCTAAATTAACATAGAGGAGTTTCTGGCGCTTGTAAAAAAAAAAAATGTGATATCATTCTATGATATAAATGTTTTGCACCAAGTTGTATGTTCCTTGATGGTCGATAATTCTTTTTTATTCAAGATATATAACCAACTCACTGGTGAGAAATTATGCGAAACTTCTGCAGTATTTTTGTAGGTTGTTGTGGCCTGATTGGTAACGTCTCTGCGTGGTGATCGCCAGACGTGAGTTCGAGTCCCACTCAGACTAGGTAGTTCCTTTAGTGTCTGCAGCCTTACCATCCTTGCGAGCTAAGGAGGGAGTGTTTGGGGGAGCCTATAGGTCTATCTACTGAGTCATCAGCAGTCATTGCCTGGCCCTCCCTGGTCCTAGCTTGGGTGGAGAGGGGGCTTGGGCGCTGATCATTTGATATATGGTCAATCTCTAAGGTAATGTCCTGCTTGCTAGGGCAATGTCACTGTCCCTTGCCTCTGATATTCCTGAGTGGACTTTAAACTTTAAACCTTTAAACCATGTAATTTCCTAGTATACTTCTCGAACAAATAAACATATAGACTACAAAATATATATACTGATATATGTGTGAGTATATTATCTGCTACAAAGTAACAGTAACTTATCCATTCAACTCTTAAAAGGTATATCAATAAATTTTGAATTCCGGTTTTGTACCTAAAAATCAAAACATACCCATCCTCTTTATGATAATGTAGCCCCATGCTATTGTAACTTGTTGCTATATATGTTATATTTTTTAAAACCATAATTTTATCTACCTATGTTTATATACATTAATATATCAACAGCAAATGAAAATGAGTAAACTTTACTTTAAGAATTTTACACAATGTTGAATTAAATAGGACATCTTCATCGACCTCGTTGAGGATATTAACCCATACCTTTTGAGTTTTGGGATATTAGTCAGAGTGATTTATCAATTTAGCCATCTTAACATATACAAGATAAGATTAAGTCAGTTTTATATGTTGCTATAAAGTTTAGGATTTGTTCTTAAAATTAATATCAGCCCTACATCATAATAACCTATTGCTTGATATGTAACAAAAGGTTATTCCTTCATGAATAGTGTCACTTAAAAATATTGGACAACATAAACATTTTCAACATGAAGTTCATTTTGCCTCGGAAATAGATTTTACTATGGGAATTACTGTGATAGTTTCGATCAGTCATCAGGAGATATAAAAGCTGATTTCCACTCTATGGAAGTGATATTTTGTACCTAAAATCGAAATCAATCTATCTTCTTGATATTAGCTAACTCTTGTTATTCTTTTCTATTTAGAAAACATATGAATTCACGTATTACAAGAAATAGTCAGGAACGATATTGCCAAGACTTAATCGGAAGCTTCAAAACTTCCTTCCTCGCGTGCAAGGCAAACCCAGACAGATTGGATGAATAAAAAGTAAGCAAGCAGTGAGCGAAGTTTTAACTTTACTTGAGACTGCTAGAAAAAAATTAAGATTCTTCTTAGCGCGGTCTTCATTTGATTAATCCTTTTCCAACAAATAATCTAGTATAGGCTTGCAAAACTTGATGCGGTGTAAATATATTCAAACTAAAGTTCTTAGATTTTCCGATATGTTAGTTCTGGTTAAAAAGCATATTTTTCTTTGGAATTCTGTATAAAGAATCAATAATTGAACTATTTTTTCGTTCATATGAATGGTTAATTTTCTCTTTTCTCTAGTAAATTACTATTCTTTGAACTGTTTGACTTGAGGATATCATTTAATCTCAATAGTAAGTTACAATTGCTTTGTCGAACCTTATTGAAATCGATAATTTTTCCTAAAATCATAGGCATTTATAGAATCGGTTTGACACATCTTTAAAGGCCACATAAAACCCGTTATGTTGCATGTAATGGATTATACGCACGTCAATTAATACTCATTAAGTTTTCTTTTTCTTTGTTCAAGCTTTTAAATTTGAGTTAATCTTTCGATTATTTGGACAAAACTTGATTTTTTCTACCTTAGAAAATATGTATTCATCACATAAGAAGCTCAATAAGTTCAAAATGTCCTTTATGCTGAAGACATACGAAGGGATAAATTTTTGACATATAAATTTTAATTGCATAAAGGAAAGGAAACAAGTGAGTAGTAACTGGGACGATGATTAATCAACATAAGATAAAATCTAGTCCAAATATCTACCATGTTAGTTTGTTTGAATATGATATCTAACCTAGCTTACTTAGCTGTATTTACACAATAAATAAGTCTCCGTAGTTCATAAAACATATAGCCAGAGTTGATAGATGTACTTTTTCTTAAACATTGCAGATTTTTTAATAAGAAAATCACAGAGAAATGTAAACACTGCTAAATGAAATAATTTCTTATGGCAAAACGTTCATCAAAATCTTAAGATGATATGAAAAGTAATCATTCTTTACAGAAGTTCTTGATTAATCCTAAGGTTCTTATAAACAAAAAGGATACATTTAAAAAACGAAGGGTTTTCTTATGGTTAAGCATCCGGATGTGGATTAGACGGTGTGAAGATTACCCTTGAGTATATAATGCCTTATTCGAAACTTTGTTCAGAGTGTGGCTATTTATATGTTTGCAATTGATTTACATTGGTATTAAATTAAGTTAATAGCTCTCCGATTTGAAACACATTCGGAAACGTATCTCTGTTGAGACACAGATGATAATAAATCATAGCTCGCTATTATACCAACCTACCAGTTCAATGAAAAAAAGAAAATAAATAAATAAACAAACAGTCAAAGCATCATTGGCAGAAACGCCAGCCATATCAACCACAACAAATACCACGCCAACCCGAATCACACGATGCCAACTACCATAGGATTCGCGAGACCCCCGTAAGATTCAAATCTCGGCCATAACCTGCACTATCGTCTTTTTATGCGCTAAAATGCCACAAAGGCTTGATATTTTTCCCATTTACAAAACTGAAGCTGGACAAAGATGGAAGAGATGTGGTCTTTCTACCAGATGGGTCGCCAATATGGACCGTCCATCTGATCGCGGTAAGAGCGACATTTGTTCGCTGCCCAGATTTCTGCCCTTCACCCGTCTGTGCAGGAAATACGACCTTTTGCAAGGTTCCATTAAAGGTCCGTTCGACCTGCGGCCTGCACAGAGTGAAGGTCAAAGGCTGGAGTTAGTATTCACCCTGTAGCGGATGAGGTCATGGCGGGCAGAAGGAGAGGGCGGATGAGTTGGGTGGATAGAAGAGAAGGCTAAGGAGTGGGCGTGCGAGAGCTAGGAGGCGTGTGATT
>NC_090730.1:25752532-25767532 GCF_036898095.1 Palaemon carinicauda
TAACTATGTTTCGTGACAGTATATCCTCATTATCAAAGAAAACTGGTAACTATTATGCCTTCCTTAACGAAATTATCCTTAAACAAGTATGGGCAGTGATCTATTATAGCGCACGAAGGTAAACGAAACTATGAACTTCAGTCAGTTCTTTGGAACATGACTTATACCATTGAACGGTACATATCTCTTAACATCAATACCTCCATTTTTGGGGGATGGGATCCCAATGTTAATTTTCCAATAATTCTATTTACCTTTTTTTTATATTTCTATTCTATTACTTTCACGTCTATATGCCACGTCGTTTCCTTTGTCATATTTGTTTATTTACTTTGTTTAATCTATTCATTTCCGGTTATATAGTCTATATAGAAATTATCTGTTTTAATGTTGTTAATGTTTTTTTAATAATATTTAAGATATTTTATTCTTAATTTTTCATTACTTCTTATATCGTTTACTTATTTCCTTGTTTCCTTTCGTCATGGGCTATTTTTCCCTGTTGGAGCTCTTGTTCTTATAGCATCTTGCTTTTCCAAATAGGGTTGTAGCCTGGCGAGTAATAATAATAATAACAATAATAATATTTATGAAAATCGTATTAATTCTTGTCCTATTTTTCCCTATTTTATACTAGTTTATATTCTGTTACCATTTCGTGTATCGGCTTTTATTTCTTTCCAACCGTATTCATATCCCACCATCCGTTTATTTATTTTTTCTTTTTCATTTTACTGGAACACACTTCCTTATCCAGTCCATTCCATTTTACTTTGTTCCCATTTCCACGCGGTAAAGGGTCACGACCTAGTGCCCTGGGTCAGCCTTTCCCTCCGCCCGGATTGTGAACAAATCAACGCCATTCACAGGTTGACAATGGGTGGCCTGGGTGACCACCGCACGCCCACCTTCTAATGCCTCCCATAAATTCCTTTTTCCGCGAAGTATGAAGCCTTTTCTCATTATGCCCTTGGGCTGGTTTTCTTCCATTTTAATATAGAAATCTCGTCCTTGTGAATTACCGCACATAGTCTTATAATGTCCTGAAAGGTCGATACATTTAAATCAAGACTCCACGGGTTACGTTATCAAAGCCGTGACTCAGATCTATTGACATGAATGAGGTCTCACTTTGCGTAATGTGTGCTTTCAATATGCATGGATTTTGGCTCAAGTGCTCACCGGACTCTTTAGGGTACTACTTTCTACGTGCGACAATTGTTGTTAATTCAGAATAAAATAACGGCTGTCACAATGATTTACTAACGGAAGTGCTTATTTCCATTGTGTTCTACATTCAGTTACTCTATAGAAAATTAATCAACAATTTTATAATCGCTTGTGAATTAGGATTTTATATGATTTCATATTTGTTTAAAATGCCGTTGTTGACTTTAGTCTTGAGTTAGACAAACTACATTTATAGCTCATAAGTTTTTATCGTTTAAATGTTCTGATATATTAACACAAGAGAGAAGTGCTGAATAGATCCGATACTAACTCTTCTACTTCAGGGTAACGAGAAAATAAGCATTACCTGATTGACATAGTGCAATCACATAATATAGAGTTCAAATGATATTAGAAATTACTAAACTAATTCGCCCATCTCTGTGTAATCGCATGTATTATTATTACTAGCTAGCTACAACCGTAATTGAAAAAGCAGGATGATTTAAGCCCTACAGTAGGACTTCAACAGAGGAAGATACTCCAATGAGTAAAGGAAATGAAAAAATAAATAAATTACAAGAGAAGCAATGAATGATTAGAAGAGAGAGAGAGAGAGAGAGAGAGAGAGAGAGAGAGAGAGAGAGAGAGAGAGAGAGAGAGAGAGAGGGGGGGGGGGGCGTGGATGATGTCACTAAATATTTACTCCTGGGCAGAATAATAAAGTGAGCTCCTTTGCACGTTGGAGATCTCAAGAGTCAACCCAGCGTTTGGACTTAAACTATCGACGCGTGTTGACCTCAGGGGGCGGTAACACGTGACCCCTTGACCCCTCCGGCTGTCCATGAGACCTACGACCCTTGACCCGGTCCCGCCTCCCAAAACTAAAGACTCCGCCCCCTTTCAGCCCAAGCGAATCCTCCCTCCTGGTACACTCAGTCCCACGAATATTTTCTTTTTCAATTATCCTTCTATTGTCCGAATGGAGACTCATAGATTGGCACTATGATTAATTACTCGTTTCTTATCAATTAAAATAGATTTATAATAGTTTTGCAAAGAGTATTGAAAAATTAGTGCTGCTCTATTCATTATTATTTTTGGTGATACATTCTAAAACGTATTTTTTCCTTTTTTCCTTTACAAATCAATTATTCCTGTAATTAGATATAAAGCAAAAACTGTTTGCATTATTTGGAAATCAGGATTTCAATAATTATTGAGTAATACATTCAATTTCTTGAAATAGGCTGTATCAGTCACCATTATTAGATTCAAATAAGGTAAATGAGAAACCATCAGGTCCATTTTTTCAATATATTCTGTAAATTATATCACTAAAGTTATTTGAAAATGTCTTTTGTTTTATTTTGTCCTATTATGGTGGTGTGTTTGCGCGATGAGTGTCAGTTATTTTCTCGCAATTCTCATCTCATTATTCTACTAGTCATTGTTTAAACATTGAAAACAAAATCATGAAATACTTTATATGTTACTTTAATTGTTGGAATTCTTTTTATGGCATTTCAGAAGAAACAAAAATATTTTACCCAAATAACTCTACAAAATCTCTACAAAAGAATAAGTAACAATGAATTACAGAATGCTAATTCACACCAATACCTCCATTAGATAGGTTCTGATAATGGTATTAATAGGCCATAAGTTATAAAACGAATAAGATAATTGCCCCAGTTTTCTCTAATATTGAAATAAAATCTATGTAATGTTTGTATTAAGATGCTATAGCTGAAATATTCCATAAATTTTTTATAGAAAGTAATATATCTTACCTATATATGTTTAAATGAATTGCGTTTGTTGTCAAAATGGCTTATACAGTTATTTTGATATTTGTAAGCTAGCCATAAATGCATAGGGAATATTAGATGCTCTACGTGCTAACCTTTTATTCGTCTATATGTACTCGAATACACACAAGCATACAAAGTTGGACACGCAAATAACGATACAGTAGGAGCAAGTCAGTTCTATGAAAATGTATTTGAATTTAACAGAATTACGAATGCCTGAGTTTAAATAAACTTTTTCTGTTTCGTTAACTTAAGGAATATTGCTTGCCTTAACATTTCGTGAGCGGGATCAAATCCTGTCACCGAAGGGTAAGAATTGAATTATCCACTGTTGGATATCACTTTGTTATGATAAACCTAATCCATAATCCACATGCTCCCATAAAATCAAGGATAGGCGTTATTATGGCTATTAGAATACACATGGAAGTCGATATATATATATATATATATATATATATATATATATATATATATATATATATATATATATATATATATATATATATATGTATGTATATATGTATATATATGTATATACATATATATATATATATATATATATATATATATATATATATATATATATATATATATATATATGTATGTATATATATATGTATATATATGTATATATATATATATATATATATATATATATATATATATATATATATATATATATATATATATTGTATCTATCTATTTATCTCTCTCTCTCTCTCTCTCTCTCTCTCTCTCTCTCTCTCTCTCTCTCTCTCTCTCTCTCTCTCTCTCTCTCTCTCTCTCTCTATATATATATATATATATATATATATATATATATATATATATATATATATATATATATATATATATATATATACATATATACATATATATATATATATATATATATATATATATATATATATATATATATATATATATATATGTGTGTGTGTGTGTGTGTGTGTGTATGTGTGTGTGTCTTTGTGTCTTTGCGTTCATATGTGTAAAGTATTTGTAAATGATTTTTTCATATTTTTTTCCGTAAAATTGAAAGTCTAGAACTATTAAATCTTACTTTCTCATTCCAATTTCTGTATTCAGAATGAAAGTACCTTAATCCTATTTGGAAACTTTGTGTTTTGTTCTCGTTCAGCTTCTCTCCTTTTTTCGACCCTATTTTATAGTTTATATAATCGATTGTATGTATATTCATAATGCAGGCAAAAATCTTTAACATAGTCCATTGATAGATAATGCAGATTGACATTATTTTAAAGGTAAATTAATTTATCAAAACAAATTGTATTAGTAAAATAAAAAGCAATTGCTAGAAATAATGTTTTGGGAGATAAAGAATCTGGGTTTTATGAAATTACAACTATAACACACAGGGATTCTATAGAGTCCCCTCATTACTTAGTAGTGTCACTGAATATACTTTACTTAATCAAACGAAAGTAGACATGACGGAATTTTGAAGTTTTTTGTCTTGTTCATATGTCATGTTTAGCATTTTTTTCATATTTTGGCTATGTTAGAATAGGAGTCAGATTCTATTGATTTTAATTGTCATTGCATTTATACGAACTTCCATTTACCTTTTACTCATTTAATTGCGAAGACTTTTCTTATTTTCACGTTTATTACCTGAACAAAATTCTATTATTGCAAATAACGTCCCTGCCTCGTGAACGCCAGACTAGGGTTCGAGTCCCGCTCAAAGTCGGTAGTTTCCTTGGTCTCTGCAACCTCACCATCATGGTGAGCTAAGGATGGGAGGTTTGAGGGAGCCTATAGACCTCCTTGGTCCTAGCTTGGGTGGAGAGGGGGCTTGGGCGCTGATTTATGGTCAGTCTCTAGGGCATTGTCCTGCTTGACAGGGCAATGTCACTGTCCCTTGCCTCTGCCATTCATGAACAAATTTTAAATATTCAAATGAGGTCATTCATGAAATTACCGAGAAATTCTTGGTAAGCCATCTGTCAATGAATTACTGAGCTAACTGCTCTGTTAAAATGTATAATAAGAACAATAAAATTGAAATGGAAATCAAGAAAAATAAAAAAACCTTAAAAACTGCGATAAAAAATTAAATAGCACTGTATTAACCACCATTTATCTTTTGAAGAATAGTGGAATTCGCTTGGGAAGAAGAATAATTAGCATTTAATTTCATTAAAGATTACCGTATAATTAAAATATAAAGACATCGTTTTGTTCTCGTAATTCCGCTCTTGTCTTCTGGCGTCCTCATGAACATTTCACGCAATGCAATCGATCTGAGACGAACATTACATTTTCATCCACGACCTTTGATGTAACGGCTGTGTTTGCATCCACGTCTGTGTTCGATCAATGTACTATATTTCCGCTATCTATTTATTTTCTAGTTTTTTTTTTTATTTTACTTTTTTATTTTTTTTTATTTATTTTTTTTTTATACCCTTGGGATGAAGAATGAAAAATTTGAACGAATAAAATTTTATGTTTGTATGCCCACAGTAAATAGTTTTATTTATTTATCGATCACCTTCATTTGTTATTGTTTTTCATCTAATAATTGTATATTTTTCATGGATCTCTAAATACTTAACAATCACATATTATATTTGAAGTCAAGATTTTCGATCCTACAAAAAATATTATTATTCTCTACTATATAAAGCTGGCTAACAGCTCACTCTTATTTCTTCCATCATTCCTATCTGCTAAAAATAAAAGTAAATAAATATTTATTACTTTTGAGTTATATCTTATTATCCATGGTATGATATTTAATCACAGTAGGTTCTTTGTAATTTTCTTTTAATCTTAAAACAACATTTGTCGTATAGGGGATTGTTTTCAGGAAAATAAGAAACGAGCCATTGGTACATTCAAATTTACATTGCTAAGTCATGGCTGAACCTCCAGTGCAGGAAATTTCCACAGTGCTAACGAACATATATAAGGCTGACCAGTAACCGTTTAACCCTTTAGGTACTAGTTGGAAGATATATATATATATATATATATATATATATATATATATATATATATATAATATATATATATATATGCAAATATATATATATATATATATATATATATATATATATATGTATATATATATTTAAATATATATATATATAATATATATATATATATATATATATATATATATATATATATATATATATATATATATATATATATATATATATATATATATATATATATATATATATATATATATATATATATATATATATATATATATATATATATATATATATATATATATATATATAGCAATCATATTTCTTTCAAATATTGTTGACACTTTTATTATGATATAGATGTTACTTATTCGTCTCATCACACCCTATACCGTGAATATGCGTTCAGCGTTGGTTGACACTAGGGATTCGAAATACTGTATTTTCTTGAAAAAAAAAATCCTTTCAATTGTTAACATTTTTTCTCACTTTTTTTTTTCCTTCTGTATATGAACTTTTGTTCCAGATCGTTTAAGTTGTAAATCATTTAAGCAGAATTCCTCATCTTTGTTCTTTTTTCTTTGTCTATATGGCATTCAGTGGTGATTCATATGTCACCTTGAGCTCCATTAATATTGCGAGAGATATGCAATATTTCCTAGCTGCTGCGGTTTTATTATGCATGTCTTTTCTTCCATGGTATTACAGTTTCATTTTCGAATGATGATGTCGATATCCATAACTTCATTACCTATTCATCCACTAAGGAATGTGATATAATTGGCATGTGAAGAAATGAAGGGAGGAAGTGATAAGTAATTTTGGGGTAGCATATAACAAGAGAAGAAAGAGATGGATATAAAGATTCTTAGAAATTCTGCTTGGAAAAATCTTCTTAAGAAATTATAAAAGTCTAGGCCATATTCAGCTTTAAGTCCCATTTTGTAGAAAAGCCATAAACTTAAACATTCTATAACTTACAAATTATGGGTTTAATATTTTTTTTTTTTTTTTAGATAAACCATCACATATGCATTTGATTCATTTCTTTGCTAATATCTTGTGACGGGAGCAGAGGAAAAGCTAAAGCAAACGGCAGCTACCAAACAAGTAACTTAATTTACAGACAACACAGGTATTTATAGACCCCAAAGGAGTAACATAAGGGTGACCATTGTGGGTTTTAAAGATAAGGTTGACTTTGGTATAAATGATAGGTAAGATATCAATGAAATAATAATAAAGTTTAAAATAGCTTGTTACATTTAACAGGGTTTTAAGTGAAGGCCAATAAGAATTATAATATTAGAGAATACGTTGATAGAGCATCCTTCATTTGCGCATGTGTTACTTGCTGCGCATGCAGTATCTGGCACCCCTCTCTTTTAGCAGGCATGCATTTGAAAGAAGGTGCCCTGTCCAGAGAGTCGTACTGCTGGCTGTCATCTTGCAGGATATACCAGGTTTAAGGTAGCCAATGGTGGAACATTGAGGAGAAAAGGTTTCGGACTACAATGGATGACAAGGAATGGGTCCAATTATAGGAAAATAAGTGGTAGCTAGCAAGCTTAGGTTCATATGAATATATAAATTGCAGTGTGTAGGTCTTTCCGTATGTACTTTTTGGATTGGGGCTTATAAGTCAGATGGTATGCACTGGAGATCCTTTGAAGTGGTGACGGGCAGAAAAAATTCTGCAGGGATGACCAACGGGCCACCATATAAAATTTCAGCAGCAGAGATCTTCATGGTGTTCTTGAGAGTGATCCTCAGTCCCAGGAGGACATGGGAAGTAGTGGAAAATAATGGTATCCGTTGCAGTGGAACCTCAATGCTGCTTTGAGGGTATGATAGCATTGTTCTACCATTCTGTTGACTGCATGGTTGTACGAGGTAGTCTGATATAGTGTAATGCCGAGAAGATGGCCTAATTATGTCCATATTTAAAAGGTGAAAGTGGCCCCCTAGTCAGAAATGATATACTCTGAGATACCAAATCTTGCTATTACTCTGCAAAGTAAGGCAACAGTACATGAGGTAAATGTTGCATCTTGCATAAGGAGGGCTTTATGCCAGCGAGGGGAGCAATCGATGACTGCAGCAAGGTAACAGTGTCTTTGTGATATGGGTAAGGGTCTAACCATATGAATATAAATGTATACAAAACAATTCAGGGGTTGATGAAAAAGGACTCCACCCAAATCAGTGTGTCGATGCTCTTTTAAAGTTATCCTTGAACTATAGCTGCTGATCCAAACCTTGACATCACTAGCGATGTCATGTCATATGAACGTCAACTTTAGTATATGTGTAGTAGATTGACACGGGATGAGTGTGAGGCCAACAAAATACACTGTCAGTAGTTTACAGCCTTAGGTAGAGAACCTGGATTCCTTTTTGGAAAGTTTTCTATTGAAGAAGGCCAATGGGCATTACCATCCATTGAATATTTGTTTGAGTACTGCCCAGATGGTGACGTTACTGGCATCAGTGGAGAGTAGGAGGGGTGTAGTTGGCATAGGAAAGGTGAGAACTATAGCAGTTCATAGAGCTTTTTTTGCCTTTGTTAGGCCATATAATGCAACGGTTGGTCAGCAGCAATGATTGGTTCAGGTAGGCTACTGTATTAGGGACCTTTGCCATGGTATGCTTCATTGCTGCAATAGAGTACCCTTGGTTTTGCCACAGAGGCATCACTGCTGAAATGCTTACCTCAAATAGTTGTCTTCATTTCTGCATTGCATGGTGGACTGACTATGTGATGCTGACTGCATCAACCACATCCTCAGTGAGGAATACTTCCTCCAATCAAGATTATTCTTCCTTTAATTGTGACAAGATCGACTGTGTTGCTGGTAAGGATTTGCTTGCTACTGTAGGAGGATTAGGGTTTTGCGTGATGTATACTGGTTGAATAGTGATATATATTTCTTGAAGCTCTAGAATTTTCTAAGATTTCATTTCTGACTCCAGTTTGAGAGGCTTATATTCACCCCCAGCTTTTTCAGTGCATGGGTGTTGAAAATAGGATTCACTTGTACCATGAAATAATGTCTGAGCAGTGGTTGCAATTGGATTATGATCTATGTTGTTCACTTCTGCAGTTGTGGACAACTACTTTTTCGACTCTTTAGAACAGATTACCTCATCTTTAACATGCTGTGTAATAACTGCATCTCCTAGTACTACTGATATTGCTAGGATCCTGTTCTATGTTATGTTGAGCCCATTCTTATGGAACATTTCGATGATTTGTCTCTTCCTCGTCTTGACAACCCCATAAAGGTTCATATAGACTATAAAAGGTGTTTTACAATCCTTACAATGCCTGTGAACATACGATTACTCCTCGAATTTTGCTAAGTAGTTACATTGTAGGAGTTGTGATTTAGAAATACCAGATTTTGATGCTCCACACTGGATTTGGGTTTTAATGTCTTCACCATGGTCAATCATGCATACAAATTACAGCATTAATGATGATACATCCCATTTTAGATCTCTGTTCAGAAAGGTGTTGCTTAGATTTGATCTATGATGGATCATGATTCCTCCTCATATCTTGTCAACTTTGCTAGATGGATCGCTTTATTATACTTTGATGCTTGCGACAGCAAAACATCTTGCCCTTTACAACTGGTCCTCGAGTTAAGTAGAATGAACACTAGGTAGTTCAACACCAAGTTGTTCCAGCCTCTGCTTGTAAAAGGATGATCAACTCAGCAAGCTTTAAAATGAGTGAATCTCTACTGCAACTGGCATTTTTCATCTCACTAATGTCGGCGACTAGTTTGGAGAAAGTAATTGTATATTACTCTTTGTAGTATTCCTGTGTGTTTTCTTATTTCTGCACCATTAGGTAGGCTCATTCTCTACTACATAATGCCACCAAGACAGCAGGGTGATATTTCATTTCTTATATCATAACGTCTCCCGCACTTAGTTTGGCAATGATCTTCTTGTCATTTACTTGCATAGACATTGCTTCTCTATGCTTACCACTTTGGTCTCTCAAAAGAAACATGATAGTGTTTTATGTTCTTAAAACATTCTTGGGATCTTGCATCTACTCCCCTCATCACTGTTACTAATAGGGATTTATGTTTTTTCAGACTTTCTCTACATTTCGTTGTTAAATAGAAGCCTGCAACTCTCATGATATAGTGCCTTCTTTTGTCTCAAGGTTTCTTCTATCCCACAACCTTCAACAAGTCTTGCAGGGTCTAACTTGATTTGTAGTGCGTTGTGCGAGGAAAAAAATTGGATTATTCTTTACCAATTTCATATATCCATTAATCCCTCTTCTGGAAAGATGTATTTTAGATCTTCTGTCTTAACCTCCGGACATAGACAACACTTGGTCCAATGTGGTTTCCCCAATTTTCCAGTAATACTAGTATATATGGTCATTATTACTTTCAGGGATGAGTGTTTATCCTTTTACCACCCAGACACTTTTCTGTATTGGATACAACTAGATTCTTGCACGTGGTCCTACACCAACCCTGATTCTTCATCCAATGTCATAAGTCTTTTATGATCTGGACACCATCGAGATGACAAACGCTGTTATCATTGACTTGTGTCTTCCCCACTGGCAGGTCCTATCCATTCAGGTGCAGCTGCCTAATTAATTTTGGGTTAGCTATACAGTATTTGGGATACCAGTAAGTTGCTGTAGTATAATATTAACATACATTTTCTACTTAGCTGACACTGAATCTTATGCTGAGTTTCACAGCATTGATGTCATCAGTGGCCCTGGGTAGTGGCTTACAATCACTCCTTCAAAACATCAGTAACTTTACCCTTTTGAAAGTTTTGAAGCTGGATGTACTTTGTCACATGCAGAGACCCGTATAGTACCCTCATTTAATTTAGCCCACGAGCCAACGCATTTTAACGCTAACCTACAATGAGAAAATTGACGAGAAAATATGTCAATGTGCTTTACAAACAGGAAAATCTTGAAACATACTATATGGAGCAGTTTACTGTATATACAGTAGATTCTAGGGGAAATGTGTTAGTTTGCTTTATAAACATTAACATCTACTTCTGTAGCCTTGAAAGCATATGAGTCCATATCTATACATGCACACTGTTAAGTATTTGCATTAAAAAACTGGTCAATGTCTGGCAACATTTATTCCAGGATTTTTACCGTTTTAAAAACGGATATATTGACGTAAAGAGTGATAGTACGGTCACCAACCCGTAAAATATAATAACAAAGTAATGTAGAATTACGGTTGCTTGTATTTTACTGATATACGGTTGAGAACAGTATATCTTCACAGAGAATTTCCGATTAAAATTACGGTTTTTTCTAACAGTTGATTATAGATTGTACAACTACAAATACTTCTAAGTAAAGCGTCTACTTCAATCAGCTACTTTGGCAGCCAGCTTGATTAGTGTGACCTGGAAAACCAGTGTGCCAAATTTGATGCTTACATTTGCATGATTTTCTGTTATCTCCCTCTTTAAGAAGGCTAGAAAGGTGGGCAAAGTATTTCTGAGAGAGGATGACCGTTCCAAAAAAAAATGGTTAAAAGATATATTGTTTAACTGTGCAATGGGAATAGTGATCGAGGTCTCTGTAAGAGTTATACGCTTGAAAAAAGAAAAAAAAAAAAACCTAATTTTAATCGGAAATTCACCGTAAAGATATACTGTTCTCTGCCGAATTCCAGTAAAATGCAGGCGACTGTTTTTAAAACGCTAAATGACCGACAAAATTTATTCGAAGATATTTACCGTTTTACGGCAAATTTTTAAGTGTTGATATAATATAACGTAACATAAAATCACATTCTAATGAAGATTTGACAAAATTCCACAAAGAAAGGAAGATGAATAACAGAAAGATAGATGGAAGAGAAACAGAGTAAAGTTATATCAAAACAAAATTTAGTCTATTAGGCATTTGTTATCATAACGTTTTTTTTACAAAAAGTTTTTAGCAGTGTACACTTAAAAATTTGCGGCATAAAAAACGGTAAAAATCCTGGAATAAATGTTGCCAAGCATATACCGTTTTCAAAACGGATTTAATGATGTAAAGTAATGAAACTATGGTCACCAAGCTATAAAAAGATAATAACAAAGTAGGGTAGAATTTACGGTGCCGAGTATTTTACTGTTTTACTGAAATACGGCTGAGAATCGTATAATTTTAGGATTTTTTTTTTTTTTTTTTTTTTTTTTTTTTTTTTTTTTTTTTTTTTTTTTTACAGTGTAGTGCACCATCGCCGATCATCAGACCTCCTTCACCGCGAAACAACCACCAGCTCATTCCACTTTACATTTTACGAATCATATTTCCGGCGTCTGGGGTTTCTCCCTGATCTCTTCACAGCTTTTCCTCACCTTTTTTTCTCCTTACCATACAATGCAAAGGTCGTGGGAAGGGCGTGGCGTGTGGGCGCGGTGCCCTTTCGTCTCATTTTGGCAGGAAAGCATTCATAGTTTGCGTAATTCATTAATGAACGATAAATGTCAGGCGACCTGATAAATCACGGGATAGACAAAAGGGCAGCAAAAACTTCTCCTCTATGGGGGATAAAAAAGGTTTGATAAACACTGGCACGTAAACGAAAGCGGTTCACCTGCTACTGAGATGCTACGTTTATTTAGTAAGAATAATGATGATCATGATGATGAGGATGAGGATAATAATAATGATGATCATGATGATGAGGATGAGGATAATAATAATAATAATAATAATAATAATAATAATAATAATAATAATAATAATAATAATAATAATAATTATTATTATTATTATAATAATAATAATACTTAAGCAGCTTTGCTTAAGAAACAGGAAGAAAGTTCTATGTAAGGAGTCATTTATAGCTTTGGTAATAAACTTTTTGCATTATCTTTGTAAAATGATGTGTTAAGTAGTTTCGTCATTGTAAGAAAATTATACAGAATGTATACCGTATGATAGCATATGAACTGTGTATTCTTTTTCTTTAATAAAGTTAATTTTCAATTCAAAAGTATCATTACTGCTGCTGTATTAATTATACTTTTCATTGGAAGGAAATAGACTGAGTCTCAGGTTAGAGAAATTACAAAAACGAAAAAAAAAAAATGAAACTCGAACACAATGGAAAGGGTGCTAAGGTGCTTGTTTTTCTATTATTAAGAAATTGTAAATTATATTACAGAAAAACTTCCTAAATTAAAGTAGCCTTATTCACTGTTCAAAACATTTAACAATACATTTGCATATATTATGTCCCGTATGGTCTAAGGTACATAAGTCACCATAATTTTTCGTGTACAATTACCCTTGAAACCTGAAGTAATTTCTTGACACAAAACGTTCTGCATAGTATACTTGAAGTTTAAAGCTTGATATGTTTTTGTAGTATCGTGTATGGTACCTTTATCCCATACCAATAACGAAATTGACTGATCCGCCCCCCCCCCCCCCCCCCTGCCACACCCTTCTTTTGGCCAAAAGAATCATTTATATTTTGTTGGTGTCGTAATACATCTGAACAAGAGAAAACGGACCAGTTTTGCAATTGTTCGGAATTCTTTAGATTGTGTGTATTATCCATCTAATGTAACCTAGTTTCATATTTATTTGTTGAAGACTCTGAATCCCTCCCATCAAAATATAATTTCCCTGGAAAATAATGACCTACATGAAGTATATTAGTTAGTTTTAATGGCGATCGGACTCATTCGGTTGTATAGCTATTATTTTCGTAACTTGGACACGGTACATAGGACCAACATGCGTAATAAGCAAATGTGTCATTTATCATATCATTCATCAGTAACTTTTATAATTCCATTAAGGTTCAGTAGGAATACAGGTACCAAAGATCTTTTAGTTTAGTATGAGCCATCTCTTTACTTATTAAGATTGAAAATAGAGTTTTGACAAGGATTTGATTCAGGAATAATCTGAAACACTTCTTGAAACTGTTTTCTACGGTTATTTAAGAATTTTTGCAGTTTCAGTCCGGCAGCTCATTAACCTCTGCCCCCCCCCCCCCCTCTCTCTCTCTCTCTCCTCTCTCTCTCTCTCTCTCTCTCTCTCTCTCTCTCTCTCTCTCTCTCTCTCTCTCTCTGTGGATGCTTATATTTTTGTCTAACTGTATATCTGTCTATTAGCCATAGATGTTAATAGTCATATATTCGATTTTGTATCTACTTTTTATAGATTCTAAACTATCATTTTATTTGAACGTTTTTTATGGTTGTAGTAGAACTAGGTAAGACATCACTAAATCATTAGAAATGAAAGCTAGGGGCCACTGAAAGTAAAGGACTGTTAAAGGTTTAAGTAAGTCACTCCTTATTTCTCTATCAAATATAAATGTTTTTTTATGTTGATAAATCTTTTTTCTCAGTTCTGACATATTATTACTTGTTGAGTCGATAAAAGACTATCTCATTTATAAAAAAAAAAATTGTAAATTTTATTTTTTTTATTTTATATTAGCTTGCATTAGCTTTTAGATGTTTTATCTAATAAATTTTGTTGTTTTAGGGAGTAGAACGCTGCCGTTCCCGTTACCGTTGTGTTGATATTTTGTTTGGGATCTTTATGAATCGACGTATCTTCATCTCATCAAATTAGCTGTATGGTTATTGGATATTCTTGGACTTTTTCGAAATAGGTTAAGTTTATATTCTATTCCTTATTTTGTTGCCTAGATTATCTACATGCTTCAGCATCAATATTCAAACCTAACTTTTAGTTTTCATCTCTCCCCCAGAGAATTATTACTTGAATGATTGCGTATCATTATGCAATCCGTTATTATTGGTGTATGAATAAGTTGTTAATTAATTCGAATACAAATGTATAATCTTCACACCTTTTTCCAGTCTTTCCATACAACCGTTAGCAAGAATGATATAACGAACAGAGACAGAGAAAACTTTTGCGTAACCAATGATGAAGTGCTTAAACAGAATATTGTAAAAAAAAAAAAAAAAAATGAGATCTATGAAGGATGCAACAGTATGTATTTGTTTACAAGACACGCTCTCCATATGGTGCCAGATTA
>NC_090730.1:25780032-25784249 GCF_036898095.1 Palaemon carinicauda
GGTGGGGAAATTCAAAAGTGTCTCGAGAACTCTTCAGAAAGTATTTCTGCTTTACCAATTTGCTGTACGGGGAAAGATATTGCAATTTAAAGTTTTTGTCAAATTCTGTTTCATATGTTTCATTATTTTTTTTTTTTTTTTTTTTTTTTTTTTTTTTGGTTCAAGTCCGAAGCGTTTGGAAGTGAATTCTTTGTTACTATATTCAACCCAAAAATTGAGAACTCTATTAAGCATCTCTGCCTTAACAGTCTGCAGTAGAGGGATTGCTACTGCAAATCCAAGTTTTTTACCAAATATTCTTCTACCTCTTCATTTGGATTGAAGTTCGAAACGTTTGAAAGTGAGTTCTTTGTTACTACATTCTACCCAAAAATTGAGAACTCTTTATAAAGTATTTCTGCTTTACCAATCTGTTGTACAGAAAAACTCTACTGTAAATCCAAGCTTTTGTTAAATTCTAATACACCTGTTTTGGGGGATTTAAGATCGAAAAGCTTGAAAGTAAATTCTTTGTTACTAAATCTACCCAAAATTTAGAACTCTTCCTAAAGCATTTCTGCTTCATCGATCTACAGTACAGGGAAACCTCTTGCAAATCCAAATTTTTGTCTAAGTCTACTACGCCTATTTTAGGGGGTTAAAATTCAAAAAGTTTGAAAGTAAATTATTTGTTACTACATTCTACCCAAAAATTGACAACTCTTCATAAAGCATCTCTGCTGTACAAGGAAAACTACTGAAAATCCTAGTCTTCACCAAATTTTATTTTACCTCTTCTTATAGGTTCTAGATCAAAATGTTTCAATTGAAAGTACATTTTCTCCGACTATATTCTCCTAAAAATTTTGATTATGTTGGGAACTTCATTCCAGTCAAACAAAATTTCAATTTCCTCACTTTTGATTCACATACTAGTTCCCAAACTATAAAAAGCTGACCTATAACCAAATAATGCTGAAATATATTCAATAAAATTGGTGCATGTCTATTAACAAGGATTCTAAAAGCTAAAGTAAAAGGAATCTTCCACGTCGAAGAGCATTACCCAAGGAGCTCTTTGTCGCTAGAAACAAGCCCAACTCGACCCTGCAGGAGACTTCACTCCCTGGTAATAAAAGAATTGGCGTCGTATGTTACGCCCTCATGGAAGTAGGTGGAAATTTGCTTCAACTTCGAAATTTTCTTTTTCCTTTGGGTCCTTAGAGAATCATTATATCTAAATAATATACTATATTTTAGCTCTCTTAAAACAAAATTATGCCGCTAAAAGGGACTAATGAATTAAAAATTATCTAGAAAAGTCTATCACCCTATTTTTAAGAGGAAAATCATAAGAGATAAAAGACCAATGCAGCAATGTCCTCTATCATGAAAGAATTAAATGAATTACCGAAAATGTAGGAAAAAATAGTATCAAGAAAAACCCATCTGTGATTACCATAATAAAAAAACATTGTATTTCATAGTTTTAGTCATCTATATTTTTTTCATCAAATCTAATAAATCTATATTTCGTCCATTCCTCTTCATTACAAAATGCACGAATTTCTAGTGTTTTCAAACCCAGGGCAACCCTTTGTGTAAACAAAGAGCAATATGGTCTGGCCCTAGCACTCTAGTAATTTAATTTTCAAATCTCTCTCTCTCTCTCTCTCTCTCTCTCTCTCTCTCTCTCTCTCTCTCTCTCTCTCTCTCTCTCTCTCTCTTCTTCTTCTTCTTCTTCTTCTTCTTCTTCTTCTTCTTCTTCTTCTTCCTGACCTATTCTATCCCAACATACATACATACATACATACAATATCCATTTGGATAGATCCACATTAAATGTTTGCATTGCTTTACATATAGCCATGAAACACGACCCATATATCAGAAATACCTTTAAAAATAAAAACATATTTAATTTTTCTTTTACAGAAAGACCCTGACCGAAATTCTAATAGAGCCATCACATATGATGGTGAAAGTCTGGGTGGATATCCAATACGACAGGTTTAGGGTCAACAGTCTAAACGTCTTTATTATTCATTGTTGTTCATAAAAGAACGACGATTATTTATCCTTTTGTACAATGAGAAACTTGAGCTGTCTTAAAGTAAGACTGGAAAAGAGATAGTCGATCAAACCCATGGACATTATGTCCCTTTGTGCTAGGATTTCATTCGGTAGTTTGACTGTTTCCGAGATTGGAATACCTGAATGTTTATGTGTACCTACAATAATACATAATTTATTTTATATACGTTTTACGTATGAATTTAGCTATAAAATGAATAGTGAAAGTTGAAAATAATTAATACTATCGCTTTTATTGCTAAATTTATTATTATTATTATTATTATTATTATTATTATTATTATTATTATTATTATTATTATTATTATTATTATTATTATTATTATTATTATTATTATCAAAACTAGAAAAAAAATTATCATGCATGTACAAGACATAAATTAGCCAACCATACATATTTATAAAAACGAAACTTTGATACGCCATATTGTTAATTTTACCTCCTGTGAACATAATAATCACACTCACATCTAATATAATAGACCATACAAATGTACTTATACAAGTACCTTAAAGAACTTACTCATTGTTATTTCTTATACTGTTACTATTACATAACAATTCCCTGCACGCAAGGAGGTTAGCAAAAGACCGTAACTTAAAGTCATGCACCAGCGCATGTTTACCTGACTATCTGACACATATCTGAATTCGCAAATACTTGTGTCAGAAGCCCGGCAGCTTTTCCATCTGGGCCAATATTGAAAAGTCTACATCCCGTGATCGGAATTTTGAAAAAGGTTCCGCTCTTAACCCTCTGAAACATCCCGTGTGTTTACCCAAGGATTTTTGGGAGTGGTTTTATCCGACGACATTTTTGCTTCGGTTTTGTCTGGTTTCGTTGGGAAGATTTATTCTCTCTCTCTCTCTCTCTCTCTCTCTCTCTCTCTCTCTCTCTCTCTCTCTCTCTCTCTCTCTCTCTCTATATATATATATATATATATATATATATATATATATATATATATATATATATATATATATATATATATATATATATATATATATATATATATTATAACAACAAATGCAACTGGTTCTAGTCAACTGCAGGAGAAAGACTTCATATATATATATATATATATATATATATATATATATATATATATATATATATATATATATATGTATGTATGTATGTATATATATATATATATATATATATATATATATATATATATATATGTATATATATATATTGTGTGTATATATATGTATATATATATATATATATATATATATATATATATATATATATATGCGTGTGTATATTATTATTATTATTATTATTATTATTATTATTATTATTATTATTATTATTATCATTACAACGCTAGTTAGAAAAGCAGGATGTTATAAGCCCACGGAATCAAACAGGGAAGAATAGCCCATCATTTTACAGCATCTTTTTTTAATATGGTTGCAGGCCTAATATTATGGTAATGAAATTTTTATCAAATCTTACCTAATTATATTTCTGAATTCAGCAGAATTCCACACATCAAAAAGAATTATTTAAAAGAAATAATCTAATCTAGTTCTAGGAGCTTATCAGGGGATTTCGTTTCAAAATAGCTGGTCTATCCAGTTTATTAGCTGATGTAATAGATTGTGATGAAGGGCGGTTAGCATAGCAATTTGACAGGGTTGTTATATAATGTGCACTTAAACAGGCACTAAGGATGTCGTGTTAAAGTCCAGCGGCATTAATGGTAGTCATAAAAAGGATTTTCATTTGAATGGTGAACGCCCAAGTAAATTAAGCACGATATAATATGGCTTCTATATTATTATTATTATTATTATTATTATTATTATTATTATTATTATTATTATTATTATTATTATTATTATTATTATTATTATTATTATTATTATTATTATTACTAGCCAAGTTACTACCCTTGTTGGAAAAGCAAGATGCTATAAGCACAAGGACTCCAATAGAGAAAAATAGCCAAGTGAGGGAAGGAAATAAGGAAATAAATAAATAATGAGAACAAATTAACAATAAATCATTCTAAAAACAGTAACAACGTCAAAACAGATTTGTCATATATAAACTGTAAAAAGACTTATGTCAGCCTGTTCAAAATGCAAACATTTGCTGTAACTTTGTACTTTTGAAGTTTTACTGATTCAAC
>NC_090730.1:25792249-25854858 GCF_036898095.1 Palaemon carinicauda
GTCCACGTCCCCTGGTCGGCCCTTGCCCTGGTCAACGTCGTCGCATGCGGAACGGGATCAAACTGAAAATTGCCACCTCGGGACACGATTACATCCGTAAATCACTCGAGCGACTAATCCATCCGCGGACGCATCTCTTACTTCCTTGATCCCCGGTCGTTCTCTTCCTCCCTTTTTCACACCCTTGACACATCCGGCCGGATTTCGCATATCATGGAGAGCTCTTAACTATCGTTAAGGATAAATCCATTCTCGTTTTATCCAAGAAACAGCTGAGGGAAAATTAGAGGATAATTATCTACCGTAGATATGAGCGTCATCGCTCAGTGTCAGCAGTAGAAGTTAAGCAAGCAAAGAAAACGGGAAGTCTGGTAGTTCACCACACTTAGTCGCGGTAGCTCAACTTAACAACTCAGGAAATTATGGCCACTCTGAGATTTGGCCGTCATGGGGAATGCTTCGGATGGAGGGGACAAGGAGGGATCGAGGGGCGCTGACAGCAGAGAACGAGGGGTAAATCAATAAAAGGAAGTTAAAAACTTCAAGTTATAAATGTATGGACAAAAATGCCTAGAAATTTTTTATCCTAAATAAAAATTCAAATATGATTAGTGTGAAATCTAGTAATAAGCTAATATATTAAAGATTTGGAATAGATATGGAGTTTGAAAAAACGTCTGGAATAATAACAATTAAAGACAGAAATATTGTCATTAGTGACTATACCACAAGCGCACATAACTAAAGTTGTCCAGTTTTCTATTTAGTAATTTCCACTGCTCGTTTAAGAGAAAATATATTGAGAATAGGAAATCTAGCAAGACTGTTTGATTCAGGAGTTACTGCCAAAAGATAATTAGTCTGAAGCATTCTATTTCAGATTAGCATTTATAACTCTTTCTAATATGACGTGTCTTATGATAAAGTATGTGTCCACTTTTCATGAACATCTAATATTGCTAATTTAAAGTTGCAGGAGAGAGAGAGAGAGAGAGAGAGAGAGAGAGAGAGAGATGGGGGGGGGGAGATTTTAACATTCTTTTAATGTACTTTTTTACCAAAGCATAAAATCTTAATAGATCATTTGAATTTCATGGTGACCCGAATAATCAGAATGCAATAAATGAGTGTTACCTTTATTATTATCACTGTTGAATTATTACCAGAGAATACTCCATAAGACTTATTTTTGCCAAGTGACTGAGGTCCCCATATGTCGAAAACAGTGGACTAGTAACAGCTGATGATATATATATATATATGTATATATATATATATATATATATACATATATATATATATATATATATATGTGTGTGTGTGTGTGTGTGTATATACATTGATAGATAAATATATATATACATATATTTATATATATATATATATATATATATGTATTTATATATATATATATATATATATATACCTGAAGCCGATGAAGTATGTTTGAAGTCCAAGCATTCATTAAATATGTAAGAAAAAGAAACCCCTTGGATACGATGGAATAACTGCCAAGATGATACTAGCCGAAATGAAGAGACTCCCAGAATGCCTAAAAGATTGTTTTGTAGAATGTGGCATGAAGAAACAAAACCTGATGAATGGGAGTTTAGAGTGTTGGTGAAAATGGCAAACAAAAAGGAGAGCTGACTGAATGCAATAATTACAGAGACATAACACTTCCGTTAATTGTTATGGAAATACATAGTATGCTTATTTTAAAGAGACTGGAGAGAATGATTGATGAAAAGCTGAGAGATGAACAAGTAGGATTTAGAAAAGGTAGAAGTTACACTGACTAAATTTTCATTTTAAGACATGTTGTACAGCAATGCGTAGAATATAGAAATTCACTTTTGATGGCATTTGTGGACTATGAGAAAGCCTTTGATAATGTGCACCGGCCAGTTTAGTGTAGAGTCCAGCATTATTATGGAATTCCTTTTAAATATGTGAATTTAATTAAGCATGTTCAAGACCATAGAAAGGGCAAATTCAATATTAATGGTGTCTTATGAAAAATATTTCCAGTGAACAGCGGAGTACTCCAAGAGAATGAGTTGTCACCTATGTTGTTTATCCTCTTCATGGATTTTGTAATGCGTAGAACAGTCGGAGATGGTAGATAATGATTGGACTGGATTGGTGATAGGAAATTAGCAGACCTAGGTATGCTGATGATCCTGCCTTTGTTAGCAGATCACGACAAGATTTGCTATGCTTGCTTATCAGAATGCATGAAATATCACACGAAATTTTAGCGATAATTAGAAGAAAGACAGAGATAATGAGAGCGGAGTTTGCAATGGAAGATGAAATATCATTAGAAGGAGAAAGAATTAATGAGGTAGAATCATTTAAGTATTTAGGAACTATGATCCCCAAAACAGTGTCTTTAGCATTAGAATTTAATGAAAAATCGCCTGAAATTACTTATAAAATCAGACTATTTTATAAGTTTTGTGAGATCATTGTTCCTTTCTGGACATGTGTCATGGTATGGCAATGAAACAATCTCCAATAGATTAAGTACATTTGAGAACAAAGCCTTAAGGAGGATATTGGGAGTTGAATGGCAGGACAGGATTAAAAATGAAACTATAAGAGAGAGTATTCGAGCTCCATATGTGGATGAGATCATGATGAGAGTTAGATGGAGATGATTTGAGCATGCTTTTCGCACTCATCAAGAGAGATTAGCTCACCAAACGTTCAGCTAGGCTCCACAAGGCACTAGAAGAGTTGGAAGACCCAGGCCTACATGGCTGAGGATTATGAAACGCGAAGTAGGAGATGATGAATGGAGGAGTATTGACTTGAAAGCTCAAGATTGAGACGACTAGCGAAATATAACCGAGGCCCTTTGCGTCAATAGGCGTAAGAGGATAGATGATGATGATGATGATGATAATGATAATATTATATATATTATATATATATATAGTCCCTTCTCGTCAATAGGCGTAGGAGGAGGAGATGATGATGATGATGATGATGATGATGATGATTATATTTATATATATATATATATATATATATAGATAGATAGATAGATATATATATATACAGATATATATATATATATATATATGTATATATATATATATATATATACTGTATATATATATATATATATATATTCTATGGCTATGAAAACATGAAGTTTAAGATTCATATCTCCAGTTTCAAAGAATTATCCTTATGACGATTAGTGATAAAGGTTTATTTCATTCTACATTAGTAGACTATCCAACTTTAATCGTCCAGAATTTCTGTCAAACTTTGCGTAAATTCTTATTGACATTTGCCTTGAGATTCTTAAGAATTTTTCTTTTAAAATTACGAAAACTTTATGGATTTAGCGTTTTGACTTTGTCATAAGAGAAATCATATAACATGTGACTTCGTAATTAAAAAAATATGTTAATTCGTTCGTATCCTATATTGGTGGAATCTGTGTATTTGAATTGGGGATATATCAGAAGTGAGTAATGACTGATGTGGTATTTTTAACGTTTGTGACCTTGGGGCGAGAGATAGCTGCGACAAGATGAAATATTCACGCCGTTGTAAATGATTCCGTCAAGGAGTTCTGAGAAAATAGATTAACTTTATCCTTATTGTAATGTTTATTTCTTATATCACCTTTCTGAGTGGGGATACCTGAACGTGGTGAAAGGGTTTAAGTGTCACCTTGATCAGCAAAGCTTTGTTAGTAAGGGCCACCCATATTAGGTTAGTTTGCTGTGATCGATCAGTCTAAAGTCTCCCACCACCACCATTCTGCTTTGGCTAACGTGGTGATGAAAATTGCCAAACCTCAGGCCTGACTAAGGACATGCCTATGGAATTTGTCCTGCAGTTGATTAGAAATGGCTGCATTTGTTGTTGTTATTGTTTTTGTAAAGTTTATGACATGGCGAGGGAACAAAATGACAAAAAGGAAATGTAAAAACCATGCTTCCAAACCTTGTGACCTAGTGAATATCATGGGACATAATGAACAGGTTTCCAGATAGTAAGATGAAAGAAGATATTGATGATCATAACTCATCAAAACATTTACATTTACCTATGAGAGAGAGAGAGAGAGAGAGAGAGGAGAGAGAGAGAGAGAGAGTGGGTTGGGGTTTGATGATGATAATTATTACTTTTCAAGGCTTGGTGATGAAAAAGAATAAGTTTATAATGTTTATGGCTCAGTTTTTATTTATGAATGGTGATAAAGTTTCTAATCCTATCGATATGTTGGAATGTTTTGACATTTGAATGGGAATTAAAAATGTTTCTATTGCTAACTATAAAATTGTACCTGAAAGAACGTTTCTGATTTTTCAATGCTTGGGGGACCTTGTGAAATGGTTTGTAACTTAATGATTAAGGGAATCTGATTCATATTTTCTAAACCGATAAAAAAAAAGATAAAAAGACAAAATGTATCTGATATATCTGACTTTGTTTACGGTTTCTGTGTGGATTGCTTTTGACTTGGTGATGGCAATAAGAACATTCCAAACATTTTATCTCTATTACTTTGTTAAAAAAATATTCCTGTTACTTTTAGACTCCTCCTGTTCACGATTTGGTGATGAATCGAGGATATTTCTCAAATTGTTATTTGAAGTATAAAGATGTTTTTGTGTCTTCTAGAACTCTGTGATGGATAGTGATTGTGTTAATATCTGTGACGGTGACAGAAATAAAGACGTTTCAAACATTTATATGTTTTCACCTTAGTGACGAAGTATTAAACATGTCCCTGTCGTATATGTGACAATTTGGTTGCTAATGAAAAATATTTTATTGTTTGTCACTTCTTTATGCAACAGAGAACTCAAGTAATATCATTTGAAGAGGGATTTGAGAAAATATGCGTTTAACATTTCTTTAATGTTTAATCTTTCGTACATGAAAGGAAATACTGATCCTTTTCGTGACCTTTTGTGGTTAAAAATACTTCTCAATTATTTGGCTTGGATGGAAAAGGAGATGAATTATCTATAATGTTCGGTAGTTGTTAAGGTTATCTTCATATGAATGATCTATAATTAAAACAATGACTAATCTTATATGAACGCTTCGGTAAACAGATGAAAAAAGCACAATACTTTTTTTTTTAGTCCTAATTAAGGACATAAGTAACAATACGTTACGAAAAGTAACGTGAGTGAATACTGTACATGTGCACGAACTTTTCAAATATAAGATATCTGAATACAACCTGAGCAAATGCTTGAACACGTTGTTTAGTGGAAAATCTATTCCAACTCTTGCTTTAAACACGCCTGGTTGTAAGGGAAAAGATACATTTTAGAGGATGCTACTGTTATAATTAGCTATTTTCTTTCAAAATCATAATTAGCAATAATACATTCGAATCGCTTACGATATGCTTGTCTTCATTACATTTGTACCAACCGTGTGTCACACAATTGTACAAAATTCCTTTTGCATATATTATGCTTGTATCTTCACTCTTCCCTCGCACTAAACGAACATGAAAATTCATGTCTGCTGTTTTCCTCTGTAACATTGTCTGTCTTGTTAACTTGTTATGTCCTGTTGCCTTGAGGTTTTGTATATAAAGGAGAGTGTTCTATAATAATATAACTCAGTTGATTGCTTCCTGCCTTTGAGTTCACAACCCTCTCTCGGCACCGTCACATTGGTGACCCCGGAAGTCGACTCGCTCCCACCGCCTTCCACCCCCACCCCCTCCCCCCTTCATCGTTTGTACTATGGCGGACTCTACGGCAGTTGGTGCTGCGGCCGCTCCATTCAAACTTTAATCGTTTGCCAGCGGAGAGGCGTTTGCTTGGTTTCAGCGCGCAGAAGTCCAGTTTCGTATCAGGGGCGTGACTCGCTCAACCACCAAAGCGGATTATGTTCTCGCGGCGATACCCGAGGACACCTTCCCAGATATATCCGACTGGCTTGGTGAACAAGGAGACACCCCAATAGCGTATGGCGCCCTCAAAACATACCTTCTGCAGCAGTACTCGCCGTCGCCAGCCGCCTGTATAGCAAAGCTTTTTCAGCTCTTGCAACAACCGTTGGGGGACCAAAGGGCTTCGCTTGCCCTCAGGGAAATGACCAATATAGCTCGCCTTCAACCTGCCGCAGACGGCTCTCCCCGTGAGGTGAACCTACTTCGTGCCCTTTGGATACGCCGTTTACCCGAACCTGTACACGCTGCCATACCCGATGTCGATAGTTTACCCATAGAGGACTTGATGACCAAAGCCGATGCCCTTATGGACAGCCACTTCAAGACCTCCATCAACGCCTCCACCCCTGACGACGAGGATGCCTATTCAACGTCAACCGAAGCTGACATGAATGCCGTAGGACATACACACCTACCCCGTGACGTGCCGAAGCGGCGACAAAGCCGCCCACCACCCACCAATCGCTCGCGCCCCAACGAACGACTTCTACAGCCACTTACTACCTCCCATCCGCCGCAGTTTTGCTACTACCACTTCAGATTCGGGGCAACCGCGAAGAAATGTGCCAAGGATTGTCAGTGGCCAAAAAACATGTAAGTAGGCCATCGCTTGTGGCGGTGGCCTCCCGTGTTTCTAATCTTTTCTTTTTACAGGATGCAGGAACGGGCGTGCGACTTTTGGTAGACACGGGTGCTTGTCGTTCTCTTTTGCCAAGGAAACTCTTCAAGGCACGACGTAGTCTGTCTACATCTGCCGACGTCCACTTGGTAGCTGCCAATGGATCTGCGATACCCACCTACGGTTATGAGAACCTCACATTATCGTTCGGAAACGGTAAATTCAAATGGAAGTTTCTCGTTGCTGACGTCACAATGCCAATCCTCGGTGCGGATTTCCTCTCTCATTTCCACCTTCTGGTCGATGTTGCCCACCGACGATTGGTCAACGCAGACTCGTACTTGTCGACACCTCATCAACCCGCCTACAGTTCGTCTCTCTAGATCAGGGCGTCCTATTTAACATGTACAGTATGTCATTTTTAGGGGGGTAGCCATGTACCAACCGTGTGTCACACAATTGTACATAATTCCTTTTGCATAGATTATGCTTGTATCTTCGCTCTTCCCTCGCACTAAACGAACATGAAAATTCATGTCTGCTGTTTTCCTCTGTAACATTGTCTGTCTTGTTAACTTGTTATGTCCTGTTGCCTTGAGGTTTTGTATATAAAGGAGAGTGTTTTATAATAATATAACTCAGTTGATTGCTTCCTGCCTTTGATTTCACAACCCTCTCTCGGCACCGTCACACATTGTTTCTTTTGCTTCTAGAATCTCTGTTATTATTATTATTATTATTATTATTATTATTATTATTATTAGCCAAGCTACAATCCTTGTTGGAAAAGCAGGATGCTATAAGACCAATGTTTCCAACAAGGGAACACAACCCCGTGAGGAAAGGAAATAAGGAAACTACATGAGAAGTCATGAGTAATTAATATATAATATTTCAAGATCATTAAAAACGTTAAATAGATTTGTCAAATATAAACTATGAAGATATGCTTATTTCATCCTGTCCAACATAAAAGAATTCGCTGGAAGTTTGAACATCATTGTATATTTGATCTCCGCATTAGCTTGCCTATCTTTTTATGGAGAAGCCTTATTGCTTCAAACATATCCTTTTACCTTCTTACAATATCTAAAATTGATATTTGTGGTCATTTCCTCTCTAAAGAAAAAAAAAATTACATTGTCCAAATCAAAATGCATAAACTAACATGTGTTAAGTAGTAAGCGTCATGCCATAACTAGGTGCACACGTCATAGAATTATAACTACTTGTCTTCCCGTTATACCTTTGTATCTCTTTTTTTATTCGTGTAATATTGCATGATTCAATTTGTACATTCTCCATAAATAAAGTATACTGTACACATCGGTAGTTGCCGAAGTGGAAAAGAAAAAAAACAACGCACTTAAAATATTAAAGGTCTTTTGTCATAAAGAGCTCCATCAGGGGCCCATAATGGTCCACCTTCAATTCAAATCCTGTGATTAACCACAATTAAACCGCACCGCCCTTCCATGGCGACATGTTCAACCACTGTCACATTTTTAAACCAAAATGCTTGCATCCGATGGTCATGAGAGGAGCCGATGGAAAAGGACACACTTTGGCTTTGACGCCGCGTTTGAATTTCGAATTATTGCCCTTCAGGCATAGGGATTACAATGGAACCTTGTTTTTGTAGGGATATGCCACTTCCATTGACTTAATAGCTTGGTTTGGGGAAGCGAGGACAGCCGGCTCTTGATGACCGCAACCCACCATAGCAATTCCAGAATATTTTAACCTCTATATCATGAGTGTATAGAGGCTGTTCTCTCTCGCCTCGGTGCTTTATATTAAGCCGATGGAAGTTCGATTGGTCAGAGCGGATGCCACGGTGGGGAAAGGAAGACGAGAGTGTTCTGTGGTGATTTATCTAACAGTGGTGCCTGGAACTCAAGTGCTGCGGTAACGTTCATAACAGCAGGTGGGATTTAGTGGCAGAGGTTCTTTATCGCTGGTGGTGGTGCTCTACTCTGTGCGACAGGTGCTCCATCGAATAGTGGCAGAGGGTTGCTGGAGTTATCGAGAGCCGTATAGGACAGCGAAATTCGTGATCTTGATTAGAATGACTACTGGAGACGTGAATACAAAATCAATTTTGTATTTGTTTTGAGAGATTCAAGTTTGTTGGAGTACAAAGTAGAATATGTAACGATTTTTATTATTGTTATTATCATTTCTTCCTAACCAAGGGACATTTTTTATGGCGACATCCTTTCAAAATCTGCGACTAGTTCTTGATTATTATTATTATTATTATTATTATTATTATTATTATTATTATTATTATCATTATTATTACCCAAGCTACAACCGAAGTAGGAAAAGCTGGATGCTAAAAGCCTAAGGGAAAAAGGCCCAGTTAGGGAGGGAAACAAAGTAATAAACAAACCACAAGAGAAGTGATAAACAACTAAAATAAGATACTTTAGGAACAGAATATTTTAGTATTCGGAGAAAACTGACCTTATCTGCAATTGTCTTTCTGAATGGCAGTAAAAAAAAAAAAAAAAAAAAAAAACCCGACTTACTGCTTGAAAAAAAAAAGTAAACATACTTACGTTCGGTTACTCATTAACAATTCTTCATAACCGACAAGGAAAACACATAGACGCAGCATGTAGGCCGCTATGACCGTTGAATATACAGTACACATGATAAAACTCTCTGGGTGGGTTAGGGTGGGGTGGGTTAGGATATCCACATATTCTCTTTTTTTGGGAACGGTTTCGGGGTTTTGATAGGATTGACGAGGCCGATGAAAGGGGAGATAGGGATAAAAAGGAATAAAGGAGCAGGGTGCTGACAGATAAAAACGTCAACAACAATGACAAGAGAAAACTGCCGTATAACAATATAATGCTGCCGATAAATCTAGATGGGCACCGCCTCGTTTGTTCCTCATCCCGGCGAATGTGATATGCATGGACACTGATATATATATATATATATATATACATATATATATATATATATATATGCATATATATACATATATATATATATATATATACATATATATATATATATATATATGTATATATATGCATATATATATATATATACATACATATATATATATATATATATACATATATATATATATATATATTTATATATATATATGTATATATATGCATATATATATATATATATACATACATATATATATATATATATATAAAACATATGTATATATATACATATATATGTATATATACATATATATATATATATGTACATGTATATATATATATATATGTATATATATACATATATTTATATATATATATATATATATATGTGTGTGTGTGTGTGTGTGTGTACAGTACAGGGATGTAGGTCTACACACGCAAACACATATCTGTCTAGCTATTTATCTATCTACACACACCTCAGGTGTACAATATATATATATATATATATATATTTATATATACCGGTATATATATATATATATATATACCGGTATATATACAGTATATATATATATATATATATATATTTATATATACATATATATACATATAATTATACACACATCATGTATATATATATATATATATATACCGGTATATATACAGTATATATATATATATACCGGTATATATACAGTATATATATATATATATATATACCGGTATATATACAGTATATATATATATATATATATATACCGGTATATATACAGTATATATATATATATATATAGAGAGAGAGAGAGAGAGAGAGAGAGAGAGAGAGATATATTTATATATATATATATATATATATTTATATACATATATATACATAAAATTATACACACATCATATATATATATATATATATTTATATACATATATATACATATAATTATACACACATCATATATATATATATATATATATATGTATGTATGTATGTATGTATATATGGGTGTGTTATTTTAAACACAGAACCTTTTCCTTTACCAGATGATGGCTTCTTAGTGTAGACAAGATCATCTAAATATTCACACTTCAACGGATAGGTTGTGGTTGAATCTCACGCCTATATACTTCCGGATAATTAATTAGTCATCCACCTCTACCAAGCTTACACGTTCACGCTTTCTACAAGTTAAGGCCTCTCCTTTCCATAATAATGCATGTAGCTAATTCTATGTCTATACATTCCCTCTTCCTCCTCTATAATATTTTATATAAATACACTCTTCTCATTCCTCCACCAGTCTCCTTTCTAAATAATGCATGTAGCTAATTCTATGTCTATACATTCCCTCTTCCTCCTCTATATATATTTTATATAAATACACTCTTCTCATTCCTCCACCAGTCTCCATTTTTGTCACATGCACACCACAGCTCACAGCACTCTGATGTCTAGACAGAAACGCCAGTTAATCTAAATTAAAAGCACTGATTCATGCTTCCACATAATCCAACCTTTTTACCTCTCATCTCACATACCTCACGCTTGAAATGCAACCTAGTTGGAGAATTGGTAATGTTACTCCTCTATGTAAATGTGTTTGTGGTAGCTCAAGTCCCACTGATTACCGCCCAATTTCCATAACTCCCATATTATCTAAAGTTTTTGAACGTCTTCTGGCAAAACGTCTTAATAGGTTTGCTGAAGGTAATCATCTACTCCCTAGTTTGCAATTTGGTTTTCGTAAAGGCCTTGGAGCATGTGATGCCCTTCTTACAATCTCCAATGCTGTACAGAAATCCCTTGATTGTGGTCGGGAAGTTCGTACGATTGGCCTTGATTTTAGTGCTGCCTTTGACCGTGTTAATCATGAGGCCCTTGTTTTCAAACTGAAACAGTTGGGAGTGGGTGGGTTGTTTCTCAGCATTATTATTGATTTTTTAAGTAATAGATCTCAAAGAGTTGTTGTTGATGGGCACCATAGTGATTATAGGAATGTGATATCCGGTGTTCCACAGGGTAGTGTTCTTGGCCCATTACTTTTCATACTATATACACATGGCATGTGGTTTGGCATAGAAAACAAGCTTGTTGCATATGCAGATGATGCTACTCTCTTTGCATCAATTCCATCCCCTGAATGTAGATCTAGGGTTGGTGAATCCCTTAATAGAGATTTAGCTAGAATTAGTGCATGGTGCAAATTATGGGGTATGAAGTTGAATCCTAACAAAACTCAAAGTATGATTGTAAGTAGGTCAAGGACGGTGGCTCCTCAACATCCGGATCTCAGTATTGATAATGTTTCTTTAAATATGTATGACTCTTTCAAAATTTTAGGTGTGATTCTCGACAGTAAATTTACTTTTGAGAAACATATAAGGTCTGTGTCTTCTTCAATTGCACAAAAAATAGGCTTATTGAGAAAGTCTTTCAAGATTTTCGGTGATCAATCTATTCTGAAGAAGTGTTTTAATTCTTTCATTCTACCTTGTTTTGAGTATTGTTCTCCTGTTTGGTCTTCAGCTGCTGATTCTTATCTTAATTTGTTGGACAAAAACTTACGATCTATTAAATTTCTTATTCCTGATCTAGATATTAATCTCTGGCACCGTCGTTCAATTAGTTCATTATGCATGTTGTATAAGATTTTTCATAACTCTGACCATCCTTTACATTCAGATCTCCCTGACAATTCTATCCCTGTTCGTAATACTAGGCAGGCAGTTAATTCTAATAGCCAGGCCTTCTCCATCACGAGGCTCAATACTACGCAGTACTCTAGAAGTTTTATTCCAGCTGTTACCAAGTTGTGGAATGATCTTCCTAATCGGGTGGTTGAATCAGTAGATCTTCAAAAGTTCAAAGTTGGAGCAAATGCTTTTTTGTTGACCAGGCGGACATGAGTCTTTTTATAGTTTATTTATGACATATTTGTTTTTGATGCTGTTAATAGTTTATATATGACATGTCTGTTTTGACGTTGTTACTGTTTTTAGAATGATTTATTGTTAATTTGTTCTCTTCATTTATTTATTTCCTTATTTCCTTTCCTTACTGGGCTATTTTTCCCTGTTGGAGCCCCTGGGCTTATAGAATCTTGCTTTTCCAACTAGGGTTGTAGCTTGGATAGTAGTAATAATAATAATAATAATATACTGAGGAAGTAATTAATCTCAAGACATTCCACATTTTTCTTTCTATTTTGTATTATTTTTCTATGCATTCTGAACTGGTTTCAGAAATGCTCTCAATTTTCCCAAATCTTTCGCAGATTTCATATCAAGTTATTCACCTGGGCTCGCATCTATTATCTGATTTATTTTGATCATTTACTGAAAAATTTACTGTTTCTATTCTTTCACCTTCCATACACTGTTAGAAGTACTGTATTTTCAATCGGTAATTCTTCGTAAAAATATACTGTTCTCAGCTGTATGTCAGTAAATTACAGGCGACCGCAATTTTACCATATTTCGTTATTATCTTTTACGTTTTGGTGACCCTAATATCATTCCTTTACGTCAATATATCCGTTTTTAAAACGGTAGAAATCCTGGAATAATTGTTGCCAGGCACTTACCGCTCTTTTAATGCAAATTTTTGACAGTGCGCTAGAATTCTTTGTCCCAGCTCATGGTTTCTGTCTACTACCAAAACCCTTCTATTGCCTGTGCATACTTCCTAGTTTCCCCCCTAGCAAAACGTTTCAGGCTATTTCAATAGGGGCTGAAGCTTTTTTTTTTTCTTTTACATCCTAAAAAGCAGTACACCATCTGCAAAGAGCCACCATTCGACATTCAATTCATGATGAAGTCTGTTGTTAAACAATATCAAATCTAAGTCTATTCTCTATCTCGATTCTCGTAAAATTACATAACAAGCCCACTGACTGGGACCCCCCTCATTTTTTGTTACTTGACCAGTTACTTCACTACCTACAAAATCTAGCCTTTCAATCAGTTCCTTCATTGGAACTTCACTCCTCTCAAGAACTCGTATTCTGCTACATTATCTTTGATACCCACTATATAATCTCCTATGAATTCTACTTAAAGATATGAAATTTCAAATATACAGCATACAAGAATTTTCCTTTTAATCTAAATACTCTCTCAAAATTGTTTCATTACGAACACCTGATCCACTTGACGCAAATCATACTGTCAATCCTTTATTAATAGTAGATCAACCCTTAAATATCTGAATTTCTCATTGATAATTCGGCCATGCATCTTCTCTCTCTCTCTCTCTCTCTCTCTCTCTCTCTCTCTCTTATATATATATATATATATATGTATATATTTATATATATGTATATATATACATATATATGTATGTATATATAAATAAATAAATAAATATATATATATATATATATATACTGTATATGTGTATATATATATATATATATATACACTCACATATATATATATATGTATGTATGTATATATATATATATATATATATACATGTATGTATGTATGTGTGTGTGTCTTACGGGCTGCCTGAAAGCACAGAGCCCGTGTTACACCATTGAGTGTAACAATCTCTAACGCACGCGTTCCCTAATATACAAAGCAATGCTATGCCTTTGTAAATCTTACAGTTGCTTCTATCAACTTTATCTTTTTACAAAAGAACAAACATTTCTATTCTCCATTTTTTCGAATGCATGTTACACAAGCTTGGCATTCTCTCAAACACCTTCATCACCATACCACATCTCGGTTCTTCTTCAGCTTTTGTATTGGCTTTTAAACTTCTCCGCACGCATTCTTAAACTTCTAGTAACCTTCTGAAAGTTTTTGAATCATTCAACTTCCCCTCTCTTCTCTTTGCTACATTCGATAACTCTTTGAGATATTTATAATAATTACAAATGGTGCTACTCTTCAGAAAAAAAAAATGTTTTATGGTTTCATCTTTCAGTCTATGATCCAATGTCTCACTGACCTTTCTCTAGTCCTTTTCATTCCAAATATTTTTGCACACCTCGCTTTGTTACCACAGAATTTTCTTATCCCTCTTATTTTCCTATGCTCAATTTTACTTCCTGTTTTGCATAAACATTCAAAATGGTTCTTATTTTATTAAATATCCGCACCCATTCATTTTGTTCTATCTTTTCTTCTTACTAAAGACTTATACACTACCTACTAAACCGGGGAATTTACAAACAAACCCATATTCATTTCTTTAAATTATGTGTATCTAGGTCCATTCAAATTTTCAATCTTTACCTCATCTTCTCACTTTTTTCTTATTAAAAATCAGTGATCTAAATCACTCTGGCATATACAGTTTCACCCTTTCTACTCGACGGAAGCACAGGGTACTTGGAAAATTTATCTCACGGACCTAATTCAAAACTTCAACTGGAAGAGAAGGAAAATGCCTTAATTCATTACCTGTTTTGATTTTCGAAGGGAGTTCAGTAGATTCTGACCTGTTAACGAATAGGAAATGACAGATTCAAGCGTTGTTGCATGGCCATTGAATTTTCATAGAATCAGTCGCCCCAATGCGTACACGCTAGACACACACACGTGTATATATATATATATATATATATATAAATGCATATGTGTGTGTGTTTAAAGCTGACTATCTTTTTTATTTTCCTTAAACAGCACTCTGCAGCTTTGCTCTTGTTAACTTATTCTGAGTAAGATGTCGTACTTATACAGTAAGACCTTGTGGGGATGATAATGTATGTAAAATAACCTCTTGAAGCTTCAATATGAATTAATTTACTTAATTTCAAGCAAATAATATAAATTGCTCATCAATACCTTTTTGTTTGAAAAGGGATGGAATATATGGACCTATTTCCTTAAAATTCTATTTTACCTCTGTCATCAGCCGTATTACAGGTGTCTGTTGAGAGAGAGAGAGAGAGAGAGAGAGAGAGAGAGAGAGAGAGAGAATAAAAATGTCAGACATGCCAAATTGTAGTTCGTGAATATTTCTTTTCATTAATCGACTATTTCATTATAATGAATGTCATTATCTTCTAAAAATCATAATTGCTATAATCAGGGCCTTAATTATTCAAGTCCAACCAAGTATTTCTCTCTCTCTCTCTCTCTCTCTCTCTCTCTCTCTCTGTATATATATATATATATATATATATGTATTAAGGAGGGAACACTATTCATCATGTCCTCTCTCTCTCTCTCTCTCTCTCTCTCTCTCTCTCTCTATATATATATATATATATATTTATATATATATATATATATATACAATATATGTATATATTACGAAGGGAACACTATTCAACATGTGTTCTCTCTCTCTCTCTCTCTCTCTCTCTCTCTGTATATATATATATATATATATATTACGGAGGGAACACTATTCATCATGTCTTCTCTCTCTCTCACTCTCTCTCTCTCTCTCTCTCTCTCTCTCTCTCTATTGAAGCTAAAGTTTATAATCTTTAAGCAGCTGAACCTTATACCCATTTTAAACTTTCTCATACGTACTGAAATTACCATCAATCAACTTCAAAAGCTGTCAATGACCAGGATATTTTTCTAGCCAATTTCTTCTTCATAAAGCTCTTTAAGGTTACGTGGACCCTAAATACTTCACCCAAAGGCTATCTTCGATCCTTGTAAAAGGCGAGCAATGCTTTTCGCTCTAACAATTAACGTGATTAACGTTTGACGTCTCAATCAAAACAGTAAATTAAATTTTAATAGGCAATTAGCTCTTGCTCAATAAAAATGTCTCTTGATGATCTCACTTGGAGAAAGTTTGACGGTATTATTCTCATTGTTCATTTTCCCGTTAGATTTAATATTACATAATTTAGCTCTTGCTCAATATGTTATGTAGTGGGATCAACAAAATCTGTTTCCTATCTTCTCATATATTACCTTTCTAAGCATTATAATGTTTAACTGAAAGACAATCTGGTTTAGGTTAAAAAGTGGTTAAATCACTGGCATAATTTATTGCTGAATGAAGAGACACTGATATAGAGTTGGCTTCATATATTCCTATTTGCTTAAAAGATATTCGTGAGTATAACATATTCGATTTTGATCCCGTATTTACAAGCTCAGCGACTTTGTGCCTCTTTTGCTAAACACAACATTACACACATACACACACACACACACACACACACACACACCCAGATTGCCCAGACCTTGTATTCAGACGGGGGCTCAGAGAGTAAGTCATAGAACCCAAGAACGGTACCTGCTACAGTTTACAGCTGCTAGACAACTTAACTTTCCGTGAAGTAATCCAAAATTGATGAAGCCAACCGTAAAAAATAAATCTAAACATCTTCCCAACATTTTGATAAGCTTAAATAGACACGTTAGTGGCCTTACGTTGTCCCCTCTGATGTAAAGGGCACCATCTCCGTTCTATTCCATGAATATTAGATATTTGATCTCTTTAGCTCTGCACCTAAAGGGAAACATAAAAGAGATATACATATTCCCCTTAAGGCTCAGTAATACAATGATTTTATATTTCAGTGATGAATGAAGTTAAAAGAGACATCTAATAGATCAATTCACAATTCAATATCATACAGGAAAACATAACACATATATCGACTAAATTTTACATCAAATTCATAATATAAGTAAACAATTAGACTATAATTAATCTTCGAAAATAGATGTAAGACATTTCATGAGAAAATATGTTCCAGAAAATTGTTAAAGTGAGCAAAAATACTATAAAATTATAAGATTCAACGGAGAAGTAAATACACAAACACACAGATACACACACACAATACACCACACACACACACACACACACACGCATACACACACACACACACACACACACGCATACACACACACACGCGCGCGCGCGCATACACACACACACGCACGCGCGCGCATACACACACACACGCACGCGCGCGCATACACACACACACACACACACATATATATATATATATATATATATACGTATGTGTGTGTGGGTAAAAAGCCATAATATATGTGTGTGTATGTTTGTTAGAAGAGGTCTTTTTATGAAGACTGGCAATACAATGACAGCTGAAGTTAATGGTGATAAAAAGAATCTCGTTACTCTAGATGTGATTGATCCATTAATAATAAATTAGTCCTAAATTGTTATAAACTACTCTTTTCTTTCACTTTTATCACATTTCCTTTCATTAAACGAATTGAAATATAGGAGTGTTCATTTGTAAAACTTACATGAACCTCGAAATTTATTTCATGTTGAATTTTAATCAATTGAATTCAAAAGACTATCTGAAAAAATATCTGATTAATAGTTCAACCTCGTGTGGGTGAGGATGACCTTGCATGACCCGAAGGAGTCAATCGTGGTACTTAATTTACTGCTTAGGTCACCAGATGCCCAATCATTTCTATTGCAGAATAATCATTAGGTTTTTATCATCCACTACTGTGATCAAGATTAGATCCTTGGGCTATTTTGGTACCCCTATTGGAAACGTCCCTACCTGGCGATCGCCAGACCAGAACTTGAGTCCCGTTCAAGCTCGGTAGTTTCTTGTAGTGTCTACAATCTCACCCTCCTTGTGAGCTAAGGATACGGGGTTTGTGGGAGCCTATAGGTCTACCTGCTGATTTATCAGCAGTCGATGCCTGGTCTTCCCTGTTCATATCCTAGGTGGAGAGGAAGCTTGGGCGCTAATCATATATGTATACTCGTACAGTGAGTCTCTAGAGAATTGTTCTGTTATCTAGGGCATTATCGCTGCCCCTTGCCGCTGCCCTTCATGTACTGCCCTTAAAAAAATGAAAGACACAAAGGAAAAGAGTCAGGTTTGTTTCTAAAAGGGCTATCCTTCTTCTTAAAGTGATAACATTTTTCTATCTTTATTAGACTAAGAAAAATAAACTCACTGCACATGGGACGAAATGAACAAATGGCAAACCAAATTAGTGGTCTTTCAAATCCGTAATGTATGTGACCTCAGGGAAGGTGGGTCCAGTGTCTATTGTAAAGGTAGGGACACACATGAAATCGCGTATTTTTTGAGTAATGGCCAACGCAATTTCAGGAGAAACTGTAGAGAATATTAGACATAAGATGAAGATGATATGGATGATTCTAGGAAGTGGTGTAAGATGAAAAATATCCTATTAAAGTCAATGTTTTTGTGTATTTTTAAAGAAAACGGGCAGATATACGAGAAATTTCGTCAAATCTAATTCAAACTTTAGGAATTTAGTTTTGCCGTCATAAGTATACTGTAAAGATTAGAAGGCTGCTCAAGAATGGCAGAGGCAAGGGACAGTAACAATGCCCTAGTTAGCAAGACAATGCCCTAGAGACTGATATTATTATTATTATTATTATTATTATTATTATTATTATTATTATTATTATTATTATTATTATTATTATTATTATTATTACAACTAAGCTATAACCCTGGTTGGAAAAGCAATATTCTATAAGCACAAGGGCTCCAACAGGGAAGAATAGCCCAGTGCAGAAAGGAAGCAAGGAAATGAATAAACTACAAGAGAAGTAATAAACAATCAAAATAAAATATTTTAATAAAAGTACTGTACATATGATCAGCGACCAATCCGCCTCTCAATCTAAGCCAGGACCAGGGAAAGTCAGGCGATGGCTGCGAGTGACTCAACAGGTAGATCTATAGACTTCCCCTAGCTCCTCATCCTCAGCTCACAAGGAAGGTGAGGTTGCAGACACTACAAGAAACTATCAATCTTGAGCGGTACTCGACGTTTCCAATAGATTGGCCGTGTAGACAAAGTTACATACATGCGAGAAATATTAGTTATAGGACAACTCTTAAATGCAATACCAAACAGTATCAACCTGATAAATTTATGTCTTACCCTGACCAAAGATTTGGTTTTCATTACTGACGCATAACTGTCAAACATTTTCCCTTTTGAATCTGTAGAGCATATTCCATATACCATAACTCACAGTCTATCAAAGCTAGATAATATTAACAGAAAGAGGATTTTCATTTTTATTACTATACAATGAACGATGCAGGGATCAGTTACTTGAAACGTCTTGATGGTATTACGTGATAAATATCAAGAATTAGCTCATTAAATTAAAAAGTGTAACACATATTTCAAATGCAGAGAAGGTCACTGAAGTTCTTTTTGAAATTTAGGCAGTGTCAAAAACAACTACACTAACACGAGAGACATAAAAAAAAAGAAAGAAGGAAAACTCGTGTCGGTAACTGTCAAGTAGCTGAGATGACTTAATCTAAAATATAATGAAAAAAATTGACAATATTTTCCAGCAATTCTCTTTTCAATATTTCAAAATTTTCTTTCTCATTTGTTAGTTATATTTGTTTATTTTTAATTCAACTAATATTTACAGATAATACATCCTTTTGATATAGTTTGAATTTTTCTAATCCAAGTAGGCCTCCTTTTTACCTTATTACTTTCCATATTAAGAATAAGAGTTTTCTACCAAGAACGTTATTTTTTGTTCTACGATGTTTTTTTTAATAATTTTATTTAATCTTTTTATTGAAGTATAATTTTCGTTTTACTTCCATTCATTCTATAGTTTTTAATCATTCCAACAACTGGAAAAATTTGTATACAATCTTACAAATATTTCTACTTTGTTGTTATGGTGTATCATTATGAGAAATTTCTATTTAAATTAAAAATTTACCTTTATTGATAAACAAATATATGAAACACTGGAATAAAATTGCAGAGAAAAAGGTACATATCCGATTATTTATTTCTTTTTATTATTTCAAAATTTAAAAAAAAAAATTACTCATAGTTCAAAAAGGTAGTTGTAACTTTACATAGCCCTACATGTTTATTCTATTCTGCAGTAATATATATGCCGAAGAACGTACAAGAATACATGAATACATACATGTATAACAGTTAATCCAATACATTTTACATAAAAAGGGTAATACATGCGCGTGTGAATATCCACGAGGCAAAAAATGTATGAAAGAATTAAACCTACATGAATACAATACAATAAAATGCTCTATATTGTTCATTACTTCTTTTTTAGTTTTATTTATTAACTAATTTCCTTTCCTCACTCGGCTATTTTCCCTGTTGGGGCCTTTGAGCTTATAGCATCCTGCTTTTCCATCTATGGTTGTAGCTTAGCAAGTAATAATGATAATAATAATAATAACAATAATAATAATAGTAATAATAATAATAATAATAATAATAATAATAATAATAATAATAATAATAATAATAATAATAATAATATTAATAATAATAATAATAGAAGCAAATCATGCAGGAATCAAATATGTATGTTGGTAAAAAGTATCAAGAGAGATAAAACAAAGACGACGAATACCACCACACATCCCTAAAAAATATCCATGAAAGCCAAAGCATATAAAAGGAATAAAAAGTCGCAACTACATACATACAGTACATATACTGCATATATAAATCATACACAAACATAGCTATCCACTGTGCAGAGGCATTGCCAAGGATTATGCATCCATTACCTGCATTCATATGGTAAGAAAGGAGTTATGCACACATTACATGCGTACAAGCACTTGCATACGTGACTAGGAGGAGATTAATGTACTCATTAATTATATCTTTCGAGCAAAAACATAAAGAAAACGAGCGCAGGCAATGACTGTTCCAGAGAGGTGTTTCGTATAATGGAAATCATCATAGCCAGTATCATCATCAAACAAAATCGACGTCGGGATAATAGTACCAATTAAAACATATTTTAAATGCGACCGAAGCGGGTTTTCACACTAAATATAAATCCGTTTTTATTTTAAATTCATTTTCCCTAAACATGCATAAATTACTCCGCAGCTTGTGTTTGTTTCCCAAGCTACATCATTTTCCCCTTTGCCCAGAGAGAGAAAAAAAATATAAAAAAAACTATATATGTATTATTTAGGTGGTTTTGTTTTGTCCACAACATATCGATCTCTTGACATGATGACCATTACATTTGCAGCTTAGGGAAGGGGTGAAGGTAGGTAGAGAGTTTCGCTCAAAGGTAGTGTTAGTTCGGGGGGCCAGAGTAAGGGGGTGTTCGCTCTTCCCCTACCCTTCCCTATGAGTTTTGGCCCGAATAAATGAATAAGCCTCATTGGAAAATAAGTTCTTTTAACGTTGAGAGTGCTATTATTGCAATATCAGTATCAGAGTCTGCTTAATGCAAAGTGGCATTGATAACGAAGCAAAGTCGGGAGGAAAAATGCTCTTCGAATGACCCTTCGGACTGGAAGGCATAGAGGTCACATTCCCGGTCGCGTCGTGGGTTCGTATACGCCCAAAATGGGGAATACAGGTTTAGAATTCGAATTTCGTCTCTCAAGACCTCGATGGGTGGCTCATGAGGTGCCATTTCAACCCTTACGGCCATAGCTTCAAGGGTGGTGTTATGATTGGATGCCTCCGGGGCATAGGACCTTCTGCGCGCGATGATGTCAGCGTAGGATGATTAATCGTCAGTAAGATTAATGTAGAGGGCTCACTCGTGACATTTGTTGCATTCAATAGATAACTGGCATATCAGGGAGCTGGGAGATAGGGAGGGAAAAGGGAGAGAGAAAGAGAGAGAGGGAGAGATGAGAAACAGCAAGGGAAATGAAGAGAACCAAGGGAGAGAGGGAACGAAATAAAAGTAGAGAGAAATTCATGAAGAGAAAGAGAGAATTAGTTAACGAAAGCAATGCTTAGAAACATACATCCTAGTCAAATTTCCTAAGGGTATACAGGTATATGGTTGGAGTTAAGGAAGGAATCCAGTCCCCTACACGAGGATGGGAGGAGGAAGAAAAGGGATGAAGAGGATGGTATTGAAGGTCCTTCATCCCATACTGAGGTGAGAGAGAGTGAATGGAAGGCTTAGAATATTAATTAGGCAGATGAGATGCTTCTGCTGCATAACAGAACTATACTGAGTTTATATATATATATATATATATATATATTTATATATGTAATTATATACATACATATATATATATATATATATATATACATATATATATATATATATATATATACATTATAGCATATTTTTCTTCAATCTACTTTGAAGTAGGCAGCACCAGGGTAGACTCGTTGAATTTATCAACCAGTCTTTAAAAGCACTTAACAATACTCTTACTAATACTTAAATTTAATAACTTGTCGCTACCATGGTTAGCTAGCTAGCTGCCCTCATGCTTCTTTCGCCCCTCTTGCCTATCAGGTAAAATCGAACTCTGCATTGATTGATTGATTGTACTCAGAAAGACTGTATTGCTGCCTTTTACCATGTTTATCATGAGGCCCTTGTTTTTAAATTCAAGCAGTTAGGAGTAGGTAGCTCTTTTCTTAGCATGATTATTGAATCTTTAAAAAATAAATTGCAAAGAGTAGTTGTTGATGGACACTATAGTGAATATAGGAATGTAATATTTGGTGTTCCTAATGGTAGTGTTCTTGGCCCGTTACTTTTCATACTATACACACGTAATAAAGGGTTTAGCTTGAACAAAAAGCTTGTTGCATATGCAGATGACGCTACTCTAAATCAATTCCATCTAAACGTTGATCTGGGGTTGCTGAATCTCTTAATAGAGATCAAGCTAAAATGCATGATGCAAATTATGGAGCATGAAGTTGAACCATAATAAAACTCAAAGTATGATATTCGGTGGGTCGATGATGGTGGGTCCTCAACATCTAGTTGGCTGTATTAGTAATGTTTCTTTAGCCATAAACAATCCATTTGAAATTTTAGGTGCGATTCTTCATTGCAAATTTGCTTTAAAGAAACTTATTCGGTATGTCCCTTCTTCTATTACACAAAAATGGATTAATAAGAAGAAATTTTATAATTCTTTCATTCTACCTTGTTTCGAGTATTGTCCATCTGTCTCGTCTTCAGCTATTGACTTTCATATTGATTTGCTCGCCAAAAAAACTTTCGGTCCATTAAATATCTTATTCCTGATCTGGATATTAATCTCTGACAACGTCGATCAGTTAGTTCTTTATGTATGTTCTAGAAGGTTGTATATACATACATATATATATATATATATATATACATATGTATATATATATACATATACATATATATATATATATATATATAATATAAATCCGGCCATCCTTTTCATTCAGATCTTCCTGGACAGTACAATCCTGTTCTTAATACTATTATTATTATTATTATTATTATTACTATCCAAGCTACAACCCTAACTGGAAAAGCAAGATGCTATAAGCCCAAGGGCTCCAATAGGGAAAAATAACCCAGTGAGGAAAAGAAATAAGGAAATAAATAACTGAAGAGAACAAATTAACAATAAATCATTCTAAAAAAATAACAATGGCAGAACAGACATGTCACATATAAACTATCAACAATATCAAAAAAAATATATGTCATAAATAAACTATGAAAAGACTCATGTCCGCCTGGTCAACAAAAAAGCATTTGCTCCAACTTTGAACTCTTGAAGTTCTACTGATTCAACAACCCGATTAGGAAGACCATTCCACAACTTGGTAACAGCTGGAATAAAACTTCTAGAGTACTGCGTAGTATTGAGTCTTATGATGGAGAAGGCCTGGCTATTAGAATTAACTGCCTGCCTAGTATTACGAACAGGATAGAATTGTCCAGGGAGATCTGAATGTAAAGGATGGTCAGAGTTATGAAAAATCTTATGCAACATGCATAATGAACTAATTGAAACGACGGTGCCAGAGATCAATATCTAGATCAGGAATAAGAAATTTAATAGACCGTAAGTTTCTGTCCAACAAATTAAGATGAGAATCAGCAGCTGAAGACCAGACAGGAGAACAATACTCAAAACAAGGTAAAATAAAAAAATTAAAACACTTCTTCAGAATAGATTGATCACCGAACATCTTAAAATACTTTCTCAATAAGCCAATTTTTTGTGCAATTGAAGAAGACACAGACCTTATATGTTTCTCAAAAATAAATTTGCTGTTGAGAATCACACCTAAAATTTTGAAAGAGTCATACAAATTTAAAGAAACATTATCAATACTGAGATCCGGATGTTGAGGAGCCACCGTCCTTGACCTACTTACAATCATACTTTGAGTTTTGTTAGGATTCAACTTCATACCCCATAATTTGCACCATGCACTAATTTTAGCTAAATCTCTATTAAGGGAGTCACCAACCCCAGATCTACATTCAGGGGATGGAATTGATGCAAAGAGAGTAGCATCATCTGCATATGCAACAAGCTTATTTTCTAGGCCAAACCACATGTCATGTGTATATAGTATGAAAAGTAATGGGCCAAGAACACTACCCTGTGGAACACCAGATATCACATTCCTATACTCACTGTGGTGCCCATCAACAACAACTCTTTGTGATCTACTACTTGAAAAATCATTAATAATGCTAAGAAACGACCCACCCACTCCTAACTGCTTCAGTTTGAAAACAAGGGGCCTCATGATTAACACGGTCAAAGGCAGCACTAAAATAAAGGCCAATCATACGAACTTCCCGACCACAATCAAGGGATTTCTGTACTGCATTGGAGATTGTAAGAAGGGCATCACATGCTCCAAGGCCTTTACGAAAACCAAATTGCAAACTAGGGAATAGATGATTACCTTCAGCAAACCTATTAAGACGTTTTGCCAGAAGACGTTCAAAAACTTTAGATAATATGGGAGTTATGGAAATTGGGCGGTAATCAGTGGGACTTGAGCTACCACAAACACATTTACATAGAGGAGTAACATTACCAATTCTCCAATAAGTGCTAAAAGCTCCTCTTCTTGCTAATTTGCGCAAAATAACATATAACTTTGGAGCTAAGAAATCTGCTGTCTTTATAAAAAAACAAAGGAAAAATACCATTTGGGTCTACACCTCCATAAGCATCAAGGTCCATCAACAGAGCTTTAATCTCACGAGATCGAAAAGCTAAAATAGTTAGTTTAGCCTCAGGAAAACAGGAATGAGGAAAGTTCAAGTTTTTCATTACTCTGTTTACTGTTAAAAAACATCAGCCAAAAGGGTTGCCTTTTCCTTTGGACAGTGAGTGACTGAGCCATCTGGTTTAAGTAAAGGAGGAACTGTTGCATCTACACCAAAGAGTGCAGATTTAAGGGTAGACCACCATTTATGTTCCTGAGTTGTACCAGAGAGGGTTTCTTTTATGATTAAATTGTACTCCTTTTCCGTTGAGGCATAAACTCTCTGAGCAAAAGCTCGAAGCTGAGTATAGTTGTTCCAGGTCAAATCTGATATCTTACCCTTCCAAAGGTGATAGGCCTCCTGCTTCTCCAAATAAGCACGTCTACAATCATCATTGAACCACGGTTTGTCCTTCATTCGGTACCTTAGCACACGAGAAGGGATATGCCTATCAATTATGTTGACTAGATTCTCATTCAAAGGGACAACAGGATCTACACTATTATATAATTGTGACCAATTCAAGCACAAAAGATCATGCAAAATCCCATTCCAGTCTGCTTGGGATTTCATATAAATTTTACAGGAATATGATATATCAGGGACAGGCTGCTCAGTCTTCACTCATAATGAAATCAAGGCATGATCAGAAGTCCCGACTGGAGAACCAACCTTACTAGTTATAACGCCAGGGGAGTCAGTGTATACGAGGTCCAAGCAATTACCAGACCTGTGAGTAGCTTCATTTAGGATTTGCTCACAGCCTGATTTAGAGGCAAAGTCTAAAGCTCTTAAGCCATGGCGATCGGTAGGAGAGATAGAACTTAACCACTCCCTATGGTGAGCATTAAAATCACCAACAAAGACAAAAGAAGCCTTTCTATCATGTTCTTGTATCATAGCCATAATGGTAAGAAGACAATCAAAGATAGAATCATCCATGTCTGGATTCCGGTAGATCGAACACAAATATAAGTTGTTATGCCTGCCACAAACTTTTATTACCTGAATCTCATGACATCCACATTGATAGCAGGACTTATGAGAAGCAGGGTACTCGGTCCTAATATACACCGCCATTCCCCTGGCCCTAGGAATGGCATCACGTTTCAGCATTATTGGTTTCTTAAAACCAGTTATAAGGAGCTCAGATGAGTGCCTCATATTAGAAACCAAAGTTTCTGAGCACAAAAGAATATCATACTGTTTGGACGCAACTATGTATGATGCAGTTAAGGCTCATTACTACACAGTATTTCAGAAGTTTCATTCCCTCCGTGACCAGACTGTAGAATCAGTGAAACTCCAGAAGTTCAAAATTGCAGCAGTTTTTCTTCTTTAACATGTTGATATGAATCCCTCTTCAGTGTTTAAATATGATAGATAAATTTCAACGTAGTTACTGATCATGGGACATGTTAATCTATATTCTTTACACATTATTTTTCATATATAGTTTAATTATTTCCCTATTTCCTCTCCTTACTGGGCTATTATCCCTGTCCGAAGCTCTTGGAGTTGAATCTTATTGTTACTACTAGGATTGTAGCTTAGCTAGCAATAATAATACATCCACATGCACACACACACGCGCGCATATATATATATATATATATATACATATATATATATATATATATATATGTATATATTTATATATATATATATATATATATATAGTTTTTGTGTTTGTATATATAATATATCACAATAACATTTCTTCACAGCAAGTATCAGATTATTGAAAAGTACTTTGTGGTATTACATGGAGTAGATTAAACACACACATACATATATATAGCTCTCGTGACATGGTTGGTTTCGACCTGGCCTTTCATTAGAAGGGGCTAGCGTTCGATCCCAGGTATGAGGTAGAAATTTATTTCTATTTGAACACGATGTTGTGTTGATATTAATCCATATATATATATATATACATATATATATATATATATATATATATATATTTATATATATATATATATGTGTGTGTGTGTGTGTGTGTTATACAAAATTTTAGAGCATTGAAATATATCCTCTATTCCCAGTGATTTTTCAACCAAAACATTTATGATAGTCTCCTTTACAACTTCAAGTTTTCAACTAAATGTTTGCTTGTTACATAAGATATATTCGTTATAAATCAGTGACCAAAACCTTGTAAATGCCTTCTTGCTTAGCCTTATACATTTACCATTAAATACAATTAAATTGTAATTCACCAGGCAGAGGAAACGAAGGGTTACGTTACATAGGTAATAGGTAGTAGATTGGCCAGGGCACCAGCCACCCATTTAGAGCACCAGCCACCCGTTTAGATACTACCGCTAGAGAGTTCTGGGGTCCACTAATTGTCTAGAGCGACTCTAGACAGTACTACATTGGATCCCTCTCTCTGGTTATGACTCATTTTGTCTTTGCCCACACATACACAGAATAGTCTGGCTTATTCCTTACTCCTTCTCCTCTGTCCTCACCTTTTTGACAACACTGGGAGTAGCAAACATTTTTCTTTGCACAAGGGGGTTAACTACTACAATGTCATTGTTCAAAGGCTATTTTCCTCTTAGTAAGGGTAGAAGAGACTCCTCTAGGAGAGCACTCCAAAATCAGACCATTGTTCTCTAGTCTTGGGTAGTGCCATAGCCTCTGTACCATGGCCTTCCACTATCTTGGATTAGAATCCTCTTGCTTGAGGGTACACTTGGGCATGCTGTTCTATCTTATTTCTCTTCCTCTTGTTTGTTTTGAAGTTTTTATAATTTATGTATAAAAATCAAATTTAATGTTGTTATTTTTTTAAGTATTTTATTTTGATTATTTATTACTCCTCTTGTAGCTTATCTATTTCCATTTTTCCTTTCACCACTGGGGTATTTTTCCCTGTTGGACCCCTTGGGCTTATAGCATCTTGCTCTTCAAGCTGTTGTAGCTTGGCTTTTAGTAATAATTGTAAGTGTGAAACCTACCTACACTTACATTTGTACTTTATTATTTATGGTTATTTATTTCATTAAGGAACACGACAGTTATGTGAAAAGAAAAATTTTCCATATGGTAACTGCTTGCTTTTTATAAGCTTTAGATCTTATACGAAATAAATTGTTGAAGTTCACATCTTAAGGGATTTCAAAACCTCTGGTTTAATAGTTTTCCAAATATCTTTACATTTCACATGAATTTGCCAGTTTCATGTCTACTTCTTTTTACATTGTCTGTATTTTACTTCTTTCCTAATAATGGCCATCTTATCTCAAGGAACATCTTATTCTGGGATGTGTCCTTCTGAAGATTCTATCAACTTGAACCTACATCATGAATAGTAATACACTACAACGCTGATGTTGAATGAATACTTGGTGGTCCTCTAAGGAATTGGGAAGAAAATGAACATTCATTCAAATACTTATTTTTTCATATCTACTTACTCATTATATTTATAATGATACTAGTAAGTAGTAAAACTATATTTAGAAACTGCGATTACCGTGAAGGAATTATCCAAATGGATTGTCAAATCGTAAGAATAGCACACTCTACAGGATTACTCTACCCTAATTAGTATGGCATTTATCTATTTTATGAATAAAATGAATTTCCCTTCTCATATGCTGTATGAAAAATCAAAAGTGATCCCTAACTTTTACACTTATAATCTTCAGATACGATGTCACTTTTAAATCAATGCTTTTAAACATGAAAAATACAACTATTCTCCAAGAAAATTATACATCCTATGAAAATAGATTTTCCTTACCAAAATTATTCTTTTATTAAGTAAAATGGGTTAAAACTTATAAGATATCCCGAATTCTTATGCTTTATAAGAAAAGCTTTTAGTCTTATAAAGAAGTTAGTATGCCCCATTTCATGTAAAATGAGTATTTATAATTGTAGGTTTTTAGAATTGGTGAAATGGCTCTTAGCTCTTAGTTTGGAATATTTCCAACGTTTAATTACACACTACACACACACACATAGACACACACGCAGACACACACACACACACACACACATATATATATATATATATATATATACATACTAGTGGGGATACCTTAACGTGATGAAAAGGTTTGCGTATCGTCCATGATCAGCAATGCTGCATAATTCAGGGCCACTCATACTAGGTTGGTTTTGCTGTGCGTGATCAGACCAAAGTCTCCTAAAATCACCAATCCGCAGTGGCTATCTTGGTGAAGGAAATGGCCAAAACTCAGACATGACCTAGACCTCTCTGAGGCCTTTGTCCTGCAGTGAACCAGAAAGTACTGCAATTGTTGTTTTGTTGTTTTTTTTTTTTTGGTTTTGTTTCTTGTACATATAGATAGATAGATATAAATACAAACGGTAGCTGCAACCATAATGCCTTTTCCTATAGCCAAACAGGACACTGAAATAACTTTGGAAGTGACCGAGGGCAAGCATAACCGTAATTAAAGCAATAGATCAGATTTTTAAGATAAAGTTTCACCAGATAACTTTTAGAGAATTCCAAAACTGAATGGCAGGGTCATAGAAATAACCAACATAACGTATAATTCCTGAAGCACTAAAAAAATTCATAAATAAGATGAGGGTCGCCTTCACTAATTTTAACAGTGAAAGAAAGACCACCTAAAAAGTAATGTAAGGATATGTAGGTATATTATGGATATATACATATACCTGATTAATAGCATTGCTTGATAATGTTAACTAGTGTACGTGACCCGTCAAAAATTCTGCTAAATATTTGGATAGATATATGCACTCACAAGCACACGCAACACCCTATCACTTGGGCATCACTGTTCTTTCTCCCCGCTTACCAAAGGAAGGGGAGAGTTCGGCGTGTCGGAATATATATATATATATATATATACATATATATATATATATATATATACATATATATATATATATATATGTATATATATATATATAATATATATGTATATATATATATATATATATATAAAATATATATATATATATATATTATATATATATATATATATATATAATCAGACACTTATGGACATTAAGATACTTCCCTTATCTGGTCAAGTACTGAGAGAGAGAGAGGAGAGAGAGAGAGAGAGAGAGAGAGAGAGAGAGAGATAATATTAGCTGTGAAAGATTCTGCTTCAGTTTATTTATAACAATATAGATATCGATCTATAGAGTAAAAAAAAATTATTCCAATTCCTTGCTAGTTTCCATCCGGGGAGAATGACTCAAACATTCAAGTAGAGAAAGATTCATTTTCTTTTGTTTTTTTCATCTTTAGAAATTTATTACGCCCATTAATCACCCGAAACAAAGATGAGATAATTCCCCCTAAAAGGCAATCTTTCGCGTTCGTCACATTAAATACTATTTCGAGATAATGGGGTCTTATATTGCTGTTTTAAGTTTATTATAGAATATAATAGATTGATTAATGTAAAGTTTGCTATTCTAAGAATGTTATGTCTTTGCCCATCTTCACTGGAAGTGATGCTATAGTTTTATTTCATTATGTTTTTAACAAAATTATTCAATAAGAAAAGATGACTGATAACTGTCGACATTTTATACATAGGACTAAAATTTCTATATATTTAAGAAATACTGTCGTAAATAAGTTATTCTTTAGCAGATACTGTAATTTGAAATCATGTGGAATAACGTCTCATACTAATTTGCATTCATTGAAAATTACACATTCCGTTTTTTACCCGTTTTTACTCTCTCTCTCTCTCTCCTCTCTCTCTCTCTCTCTCTCTCTCTCTCTCTCAGTTCAGTGTTTGACACTTTAGTCGGATGTTTACAAATTTTGAGCACGCCCTCCAAAAATTAGTTAAGCGAGTTTTCATATTCTTAACTATCCTGCTATAGATTGTAATATCAAACGCTTTGGTGATAATATATATATATATATATATATATATATAGTAGGTTGGCCACAGCACCAGCCGACCGTTGAGATACTACCGCTAGAGAGTTATTGGGTCCTTTGACTGGGCAGACAGTACTATATTGGATCCTTCTCTCTTGTTACAACTCATTTTCCCTTTGCCTACACATACAACGAATAGTCTGGCCCGTTCTTTACATATTCTCTTCTGTCCTCATACACATGGCAAAAACTAAGATTACCAAATAATTCTTCTCTGAAGGGTTAAAATCTGCACTGTACTTGTTCAGTGGCTACTTTCAACGGTGGTAAGGGTAGAAGAGACTCTTTAGCTATGGTAAGCAGATCTATGAGAAGGACATTCTAGAGTCAAGCCATTGTTCTCTAGGCTTGGATAGCGCCATAGCCCTTGTACCATGACCTTCCACTTTCTTGGTTTAGAGTTTTCTTGCCTGAGGTAGTATATATATATATATATATATATATTCAAATAAGCCATATATATTTTTGATACATTAATGTCTGGATTCTCTTAACGACCTCGGGATCAGAGCCCCAGGCGAAATCACACAAAGACAAGAGCTTGGTGATGGAAGAAAAATGTATCTGGGGAATATTTAGGGCCATTTGGGTTTTATAGATGATTATACATTCATACACACACACACACACACACACATATATATATATATATATATATACACACAATATATATATATATATATATATATGTATATATATGCATACATATGCATATATATATGCATATATATGCATATATATATGTATAATTATAGAACTGCAGATGTAAAATTATGATCTCCTACTTTTCTTATTGCTTCTATCATATGCATTGGCATAAACAATAGAAAGAGCAAGAGAGAGAAAGATAATGATACCATAAAATCTGAAAGTTAACAATCTAGAGAAGTTGGAAAAGATATATTATAAAAAAAAATAATACATATAAATAATAAACATTAGTACCTGAAAAAACTCTGTTTTTTCTTTTTTATTAAGTGAAATATATAGCATACATATCTAAAAGTCTTGTTTCTTTCTATATGGTATTCAAAATATGAATGATATCGATGTATGCAACATATACTCATTGAGTAACCTTTTCTTTCATTTGCAAGCGTGATAAAGTACTTGTGTATACATATATGTATATATGTATGTATCTATGCTTAGAGGTATTACTCTAAAGCAAAAATCAACAGTGAAATTTAAAAAACTAAAGTGTTTAAACATAATTAACAAGCATGCGAACGTATATATATATATATATATATGTATATATATATATATATATATATACATATATATATATATATATATATATACTTTTAATGAATTATATATCCACTGTATATCAATTATATATGTGTGTGAAAATAGATAAATTGATAACAGATAAATAGATAGATTGATTTATACAATAAAACGAACACCAACAACCAAACTCCGCGGCTTGCAAATGGAATACGGGGTGGTCCTCATACACATCGACAAATCATTTTCCACTTTACTTTTTATCCGAAAAGAACAAAAGTTAAAGAAACTTTAACAGCCCTCCCTTCTTCTCCTCGGTCACCCGGATCCCCTCCCATGGAAAACATGACAGACTAACACGATTATTTCCCGATTTTTTTCTCAGTCCGTAAACACAATCAGTTCCCTTTCATAGTAAGGGCGAGTATTACATTCTATAGCAGGGATAAGTCGCACCTATAGGCTATGGTATTGTAAAATTCATTTCGAGTGACATTTATGAATAGGTCAAAGGGCCACAAGGTGTTATTGGTTGGTTGGAGGGAAATGGCGTTCGGCAGGGGGCCTGCAGAGGAAGAGGAATTCAGGGGGAAGGTGGTGATGGAAGAAAAATGTATCTGGGGGAATATTTAGGGCCATTTGGGTTTTATAGATGATTATACATTCATGTTTTTGCCTGCTAAATCACGTGAATGTCGAAGGCTAATACGGGAAAGCATTTGCTAGATATCTAAGTTTATTCCCATCGTCCTTCAAGTACTTCGGTATTTTATTTGAATGACAGCACTGTCAAGGTACCGGTCATCTGCCTCATGTCATGTGTGCTCGAGAGATTGTTATTAAGTGATAGTTTGATGGCTGCTGCGAGTTTGAGCGAAGACCAATCCAAGTTGAAGTCGAAGTCACGGATGGACTCCTCCAGCACCGTTGACGCCCAGAGGCGAGGCCAGGCGCAGCCCTTTGTTTATTGTCAAATTACTTTCATATTCATCGCTTGGTACTTTTTATAGTTGATACGTTCCTTAGTTCTTTCTATTTCATCAATACTCTTGTTTAATCAAGTCACTTAATTAGAATACTTCTCTTAAGCCTATATTACTATTTTTCCTTTGGAGTTTTGATCACTGAAATTCTATATAAAAAATCAGAAAACTGCTAGGGGGACCATGTGTATCGTACTGATAGGTATGGTCCTTAATTACAGGTAAATAATATCACACGCGCCTGTACCTCATCCAATCACAAGCGACCTTATATCTGGTGGTAAGGCCGAGCGACCAATCACAACCATGTATTCATTATTGGCGATAATTAATCGAACCCGATTGGTTGAAAAGGGTCTCACCTGGCCAATAGGGATCAATAAAGGTCATTCTGTCACCAACGAGCTTCATTTACGAGTCATGCAGTAATGAAGGACATAAATGGATAGTGAAGGGGACCTCACATGCACGTCAATCACTCCCTAACTGTGATCGTGTGGTCATGAATTAGCTACACGTGCCTCTTTTATGGGGAATTAATCGGTGTGGTTACATGACATGCACCCCATGACACGAGAGCAAGTTTTCTGAAAAATATATGAGGAAAAATACTTCGTTTTAGTTTTTTTTTTTTTTAACTTTTTAATAATCTGTATGGATTTAAGAAAAAATATCTGTACTCCGTCCTTCTAGAAAAGCCAAATTCTTATAGTTTAGTAGAAAAGAGAAACTTCGTTGCTCACAGATAAAATAGTAATAACTTTCAAACAATGGAGTAGGCGTATAAGGAGTTGATATGAAAGTAATGGAAATCATAGCCATTCCAGGAAAATAACATAATCTTTATTTCAGTTATTTTCACCAATTTTCATTTATATTGTTCATTATAAATTTAAAATATTATTCATTAAAATATATATATATATATATATATATATATATATCTATATATATATATATATATATATAATTTTTTTTTTAACCCGTGACCAAATTCAAGATATTTGTAAAAGAAAAAAGTAAGTGTCATAAAGATATTAAAATTTGTCATGATATCTTGTGACGTTCAATGAAAACGAAAAAGATGTAGAGAAAAAGATTGCAATAAATACTATACAGAAAAACTCCAAATTGAAAGGAGGAATGGCAATATCTATGGTATATGGACGGACTAAATAGAGAATAAAGGCTCACATTTGCTTTGAAGTAATGGCATATCAACTGTCCTTGATACTATGAAGGCCTGTGGTCACATGTCTATTGCCTTACATTTCCTTTCTGATCTGGTATATCAAAGGAACCTTGACCTCATGACATCAGCTGTTGGCATTCCCACCCAAATGGCTGCTGGAATTAAAAGTTTTATGGGTCTTTATAGCCAGTTACTCTATGATTTTGTGAATAATCATTGCGAAGTCATTTCGGTTCTGGTCTGATTTTTTCTACTGGCGTGTGAGTTATCTGATATATATATTCTTTTTTTTTTTTTTAAATAACGAGGTAGATTTATTTCGTGCAATTTCCGCTAAAGACTACATTACGCGATTTACATTTTATTTCATATGGCTGATTTTCACTTCGTTTTGTTCTTTTCCAATATGGATTCTGTATAGGAAAATAAAATGCTAATAATGTATAAGAAGAACATCAAACGGAAGTTGGTTCTATGCTTCACACACATTGATTATATTTACTCTACAATAAATTCACCGTTTGAATTTAATTTCTATTTGTTCATAATAGAATGACGATTTTGCCATATCTTCATCTGTTTGAATTTTGCTTTTTTGAATTCTGAGTCCCGAATAATCTCTTTAACCACATGTTATTTATCCAAATTCAATTTTTTCTTCTTTCAAAGTAAGATATCAAGAAAAGCTAGAAGATAGTAAAGGATGTAATTGAGACATTGTTGTGCTTTTCAAACTAAAATAATCCGAAGGATAGCTTATAAATCTTGACATAATCTACTCGAAGGAATATTTAACAATTGCAATGTTTGCTTCTTTTAATACTGTATTAGCGAATAGCTTGAATAAATGTGATATAATTTGACAAAGGTTTAAGATCTGATGATTTAACAATTTCAAATAATTCTTGAGAGGTTTCTGTGAAATTCCTAACGTTTAAAACTTAGAAAAAAAGAAAAACTTAATCTCCTAGATATTTCATTGATTTTCAAATCTTAGATAGCATGAAAAATAATGGAAGAGTGTTTATGTATAAAGTCGATTATTATTATAACTGTGAATTACAAAATGATGTTACTGAACTAATTATGTTCCTTAACAATTTAGCAATTGCCCAATTAACTGTTACGTCAACAATTTCACAACATCAGAAACATCACGATTATCACATCCACCTGGCCTGTCTCTCTGACTCTATCGTGTGCTTCCACCCATCCCATCAACCTACATAGCCTCCCCCACCCCCAGTCATTCCAGGAGCCTTCCCCGCCTCTGACTCCCGCTACGAAAAACACCTGCCCCTCGAATAAAGGCTTCCACAAAAGAGTGGGGAGAGTCCTCGTCAGCAGATGGTTCGAACGGAAACCACCCTAACAATAGTTTGACTTTTGACTTAGTGTTTGATTGATAAGTTATGTGCGAGTGAGTGCGTGGCCTGGTTGTGTGTGACCCCGTCACGGGCTGCAAGCTCGGCAGCAGGCACTCTATACTCCGCTGGCTAAATACTGAATGATTACGAGAAGGTCACCCCCACTCGATTGGGGGCACCATTTGGAAAGAGGCCGACATTAAAATGAGACTGACAGCGTTTGCTGTGAACCCCGGTCTCGGCTAAATTGGACCCCTGTTGTCCGGGGATATTTATGGAAAATCATGAGGGAATTAAACGCTCGTGTTTATTGTGGCTTAAATGAAGTTAATGCGGTAGTGCAAATCAATCGCATTTGCACCGAATGGTTTAGCTGACACGAGGACCTTAACATTATTATTATTATTATTATTATTATTATTATTATTATTATTATTATTATTATTATTATTATTATTATTAATTTTCTGATATGTATGTATGTATATATTTGAACATTGATAATTAAATTTGAATATATTCATATAATTATTTTCATATAGGCATAACATGAAGCAAAATAGAAAGATATTTAGTTTATGATTATCAGGTAATGGTGTGCTTTAGGCACACACATATCTAAATATTTACAAGTTCATCTTGGACATTTACCTAAGAAACGAATGGTACCTCATTTGCATGTATTCTGCATATAACTAAAGTTCTATGTCATTCTATACCCACAAAATTTTTCTATCTCGTCAATCCTTCGTCCTTTCTTCCTTCCCCAGTTTTGTATACCATCTTTAGGGACGTATTCTGCTATTCCTTTTGTCCATCTATTATTTGTCATTCTCATTATCTGTTCTGCCTATGTCCATTTTTTTTTTATATGTTATTATAATACCATTTATTTTACTTTACCTTCACATCAAAGTTGCTCTTCGTCTGTCTCTTAGTGCTACTCCCATCGTTATTTTTTCAGAGCGTTTTGAGTTGTAACTAGCTTATGTTCGAAGGCTTTAGTAAGACTCCAAGTTTCTTATACCATAGTCATTAATGATGTGACTATCTGATTGAATATTTTTCTTTTTAGAGAAAGTGGCATTTCATTTTTCATAATCTCAATTTGTTTACCAAAATCTTTCCACCTTATTATTGTCCTTTTTTCGGTCCCATGTCCTAGGGAAACAAATACTGTCTGTCCTAAGTACTTATATTCATTGACAATCTCGAGATGTTCATCCCTAACCCTTATTTGTTGGCTATCTGCATCTTTATTGATTATCTTAGCTTTACTCATATTCATTTTCAGTCCTGCAATTCTTCGTTCTCTTTTTAAATCTTCTATGATCTTTTGCAATTACTCCTTTGATTCCCAAAATAGTGCTATGACATCTGCAAATCTTAAGTTGTTAAGGCATTCCCATCAATGTTATTTTCTAAATTTTTTCCGATTTAAAATCTTAAAAACGTCTTTTAGACACGTTGTAAATTGTTTACGAGAGACAGAGTCTCCCTGCATAACTCATTTCTTAATCAGAATTTTCTCGCTACTATTATGTAGTTTCAGAATAACTGTACTTCCTGTAAAGATATTTTCAAGTGATCTAACAGGAAATCCATCTATTCCTTGTCTTTGAAGGGCTTTCATTACTGCTGAAGTTTCAACAGAAACAGAAATGTTCTCATAGTCTATATATATATATATATATATACATATTTATATATATATATATATATATACATATTTGTATATATATATATATATATATATATTTATATATATGTATATATATATATATATATATATAATTGTATAACATTATTATTATTATTATTATTATTATTATTATCATCATTATTATTATTATTATTATTATTATTATTATTATTATTATTATTATTATTATTATTATTATTCTGTAAGGTGATAGTCTACGGAAACTGGTGGTTTATAGTGTAGGGTTCCGGGTTGCATCTCTCAGGAGTTAATCATTATGTTGAGACGTCGAAGTTATTCAATACTGGAAGTCCTAGGTCAAAGGTTAAGGTCAAGGTCAAGCAAAAGGTCGACCTAATTAACCGTAACCTTAACCCAAAGTTTGCATATGGTTGTCACAGACTTCAAATACGCCTATGGTCTAAATTGATTCTGGCAAAAACAAGCTGGTTTAAAAAAATCTGCCGTGGTAGAGGTCTACAATCTCTGAGTGTTTATTATTATTATTATTATTATTATTATTATTATTATTGTTATTATTATTATTATTATTATTATTATTATTATTGTTGTTGTTGTTGTTGTTGTTGTTGTTGTTGTTATTATAATTATAATTACGTAAAATCTAACCTACACTTATCAAGAAAATAATAATTAGCATTAACAATACTGTTTTTATTATCATTATTATTAACATTATTATCATTGTTATTAACTTCACGTGGATAACGCACCTTGCGTTAATCCTTGCATAGAGAGGCTCATCCAGCCGTTTCCTGGATCGGAAACCATTCACGAGCTGTCATGCAACTTTCACTTGGGTGATATTACAGTTCTAAATTATGCTCTATTAACATGAAAAGGGGCGGGGTTGGCGGTGAGCGTGAAGGACTAGAGGAGCATTAGAGGAAGGAGAAAGAGAGCGTAAGACAGAGTGGCAAAGAAACTGCATTTGATTTGTTTGTGAATTTTCTTCTTGATACCACTGTGGCTATCGACAATCGAATATATGTTTTTAATTGTAAGGTTATCAAAACCTATAAGTGAAATATCAAATTATAGACATGATTTCGTAAACAATACACATAATGAAATTAGAATATTAAAACTTATATAAAAGAAGAAAAGTAAATCAAATATGTTGGAGAAATTGATGCCATTCTCCTTATCTTTATATTTTCAGCGGAAGCGGTTCCTCGAGTTCCCAAGGCTAAGAAATTCAACAAGAAATTGCTGCTTAGTAAAGTGGACTCTGTAGACATCACAGAAACAATAAGAACCACTTATTAGAAATAATAATCACAAAAGTATATACCCAAATTCATAACGGAAAATGACAGACTCCTATCTTTGTGGCATGATATTCTGTACCCAAGGGAGTGTTGGTACCGTTAATTTGGGGTTATTAATTGCTACAAATTAGACTCTTACACGTTATTTATAAAACTGCTATTTACATCGTGATGTTTGAGAAAGAATCCTTAAAGGTAAAGAGGGAAGGATACAAGAGATGGGTTAGTTAGGTAGAGAGAATATGAAATGTATAAGATAAAGTAAGAAAAGTTAAGAAATGAGATTGAGAAAATAAAACAATAGGAAGGATAGTTCAAAATAAGGAAAATATCCTGTACGAAAATATGGAGGAAGAGAAAGTAATAGAGATAGCATCGTAACTAAAGGAGTGATCGAGTAAAAAAAAAGAGAGAGAGAGAGAGGAGTATTTTTGCATGTTTTGATTTTTTTTTGGAATATTGTTGTTTGTGGTAAGGTCTCTTTCCTTTTGGATATGAAAATATTTCATGAGAATTTCTGTGTTTTGCACTGCTGAAAGTTTGAAGTCAGTACTTTGAAGCATTTTGGGAAATACTCTCTCTAGCTATGTATACTTTTACCTACTCAGGTAATTAGTCTTCTTTTATTAACTATTTTTTCTTATTGGGCCTATTCCATAAAATCAGAGCCGCCCCGCCCTTCTCTCCTTATATGTATATATATATATATATATATAAGGAGAGAGTATATATATATATATATATATACATATATATATATATAAGGAGAGAGTATATATATATATATATATATGTATATATATATATATATATATGTATATATATATATATATATACTCTCTCCTATATATATATATATATATACTCTCTCCTTATATATATATATATATATGTCTATGTATATATGTATATATATATATATATATGCTCACTCCTTATATATATATATATATATATGTGTGTGTGTGTGTGTGTTTATGTGTGTGTATGTGTATGTGTACTTTTATCTTAGCTTGACTCACTTTGTATATTAGTTTTCATCACGTCTTGATGTCATTCACTTTCCTTTTATAACGGATTTACTTCGTCATACTCAGTTGCCCCCGCTTTTGCTTTTATTCCGTTCCGTGCATTTATCTTTTTTTTAGGTCTGCATATTTTCCAGCATTATTAATTTGGTTTTAGTTTCCATTTGTCTCACCCACGATGCTCTTTGATCTTTATGTCTGCGAGTTTCGTTGTTTTTTACTATGAAAAGTGACGATATGTAAAATAGTTTCCTTTGTTACTACAGTGACTCTCCATGTGTAACTTTTTCACTATTAACGGAATGACTTTTTGTTATTATCCATAACTAGTGTACGCAATCTGTTAAAATGATAGCTAGATATTTAGATAGATATGCACACATACATACGTAACCCTCAATCACAAGGTATGACTACTCGTCTCCCCGTACCCGAGGGACGGGGAGAGACCGATTATTTATGCGTCATCTAGTCAGAGGACAAAGAGAACCCAGAAACTTAGATGAAGAGATGAAAAACCAACATTGCCAACACACCAAAAACATATGTGAAATGGATTATCAGTTACCCTGATGTTTCTAACTTTGTCCAAACAGAAGTTTACTGTGGTTGTTTGGAAAGAGGGTGTTTACCAAACAAAACTCTATTGCAAGGCAGAAGGATGTTGGAATAACTTTCTTCAGTGACCTCCATGAAATAATTATGTTTATTGACATCATATTCATGCCAAGTACTGGTAACACATGATGAGATTAAAATAGAGGCTGAGGTGATGTCTTGTTAGTAGTTTTGTCGTTTAAGGTCCCTTATACAATTTAACGATATTGAAAGTGACGGGATCACCGCTGACTGGTTCTGCAAGACTCATCTTCTCTAATACTGTAACCAGGGAGTTTCAGAAGGCTGATGAGACTCCATTACAGTGAGCCAATTAGGTTATGTTGGCTTACAAGTCGATATGAGAAGGATCCTTACTTCAGTATGTCCAAAACAACCCTGACAAGAAGAGGTATAAGCTGGTCTTCAGCATAAGCATTAATGGGTTTATTCATGACATCCTCCTTTACTAAGTAGAAACCTCTTTCTCCAGCCATCCAAATAACCTCGTCAAGGAGAAGTCTGTCTTGCAGGTCAGCAGCAAAACTATCATCACTCTTGTGAAGACCCTGGATAAATCATGGTTACAGATAGGTGGTCAGTGTCAGGATGAACAGGATTGGTTAACTATTGCTGACATACTTCATGGATATGGAGAAGACGGTACCACGAGGGAAAAAGGAAGCCTACTCAACCGATGAGATGGAAGGGGGAAAGTATAGTCACCATCCCATCTTCAGATTCTGGGGTAGTGCTAATTAAGATCTTTTTGCTCTATGGCAAGTAGCAGTAGAAGATGGTGGAAATACCCTATATCACCGTCATCAAAGAGTACAATGCGAAGACGTGAGGGGTAGGGGGGCGGGGATCATTCCCAAGTCTGACATGGTGGCCCCTGTTTACAAGAATCCTATTAGGGCAAGATGGTGGTCTATTAATCTGCTTTGGTACATCTTGAATTTGTGCATTTGCAGGGCATGGCTATTGTATAAGAGATGCTATAAATCTTAGAAGAACAAGCTGAAGTTCTATGAGGACATTCTGCTTGACATCTCAAGATTTGCAAGATGTTAAAAGACCATAGCACCTTAGCTGACACATCTCTCCATGCAACAGGAACCCATGCCAGTGCCAAAGAGGGGACAGAAAACCAACCTGCCACATGACAACAAGTGGTATGATATCAAAGAGTGGTAAAGGCCTGATTCTGTCCCCAACTGGCAGAGATGCCAGTGTTTTATCAGGAAGGATAATATTCACCACACCCAATGAATATACGCAGTCTGCTTGACGACCCTCAACCTCTTTGGTACCATTAACTACTTTATTGCCTTCCGTGCACTTCCAAAGAGGCTAATATGGCCCGTTCCTCTGCGAGACCTTCACCCTCTTGAGCACAATACAATGGCAGTAGTAGCGCCAAGTATATATCCCACCTATTTCTTCTTCTTCTTTCGACCTTATTAGTCACACTGTATAGCAGGGCTGGCTACACGAGTCAATTTTCTCCATTTCTTTCAATTCATTGCATCTTCTTCCCACAGTCCTACTCACTCAATTCTTCCTCACCACATTCATCCATCTGATCTACTGATGTTCCACAATCATCCTCCCTGTCACTGGCATGTTCTTTGGTCTCTTGACTGGTTCTACCTCCTCCCATCTTATTATATAACCATAGTGTCCCACCCGATCTTCCTTAGCCGTATCTTTTAAATTAAATATACCACATATTCTTCTTATACCTTGACTGACCCTCCTTTCCTATTGTGAAATTCCAGCAATACACCACACTATCCCAATAATGGATCTTTCTAACAGTCCTTACTGATAACTGTCTTGTAAATCTTTATTTTCAGTCTTAATGTCATTTTCTAGTCTAAAACAACTAGTTACTGCTCTATTTTCACTATGCTTCTTTCACTCTATCGTACTACTTTCTCAGTAGTTTCCGCCTCCATTGTTATTGATCCCAAGTGGTTAAACTAACTGTTCTGCTTTAGCACTGTACCATAAGTCTTTAATTTTCCATGTCCTCTGCTACGAATCATCAACTCTGTCTTTCCCATGTATTCCTTCAATCATTTCCTTTCCAGGGACTCATTCAATACTATAAACCTTTCTTGCAGTTCTTCCTTGTGTCTGCTACACTGGATAAATACATCAACAAACATCAGTTCCCACAGTTCTTCGTTATTCCTTAATTCTGGTGACAAAGTGTCTACGACAGCATTGAAGAGAAATGGACTCGAGCAGATCCTTAATGGGGGGCCAACTTCCACTGGGATTGCCTCAGTATCGAGGGTCTTGCCCCTCTAAGACCATCCTCACTAACCTTATCAACTTATCCGGTACTCCTGTTTCTGAAACACCAAAAGACTAACCTCCGTGTCATACGACTTTTCAAGAACCACCAGACATATAAATTTTCTTGTTTTTTCCTAATTATTATCTTTGACTTGTCATATTACAAAAATAGCATCAACTAGACTCTTTCCTTTCCTATACTCAAACTGCTGTTCAGAGATATCTCTCAACCTTCATTCTACTGTTCTATCTATTATTTAGAATACAGGCTATCATCTGTTATAACTATCACAAAGACTGCATGATCCAAAAGCCGTATATTTTGTAAGAAATTATAATCAAATAATATCTTGTTTTGTGAACATAGTAATAAGCAAACTCCCATTAGTCTCATAAGAAACAAGGGCAGAGCTCTGATTGACGAATGTCAAACAAATTTCATGACAAAAAAGGTCAAAAGCACTCGACGAAAACAAATATTTAATATATATATATATATATATATATATACATATATATATATATATGTGTGTGTGTGTGTATGTGTATGTGAGCGTGTGTATGTATATATATATATATATATATATGTATACAGTAAACAAATGAGAGTGGAGGGACATATCTGAGGCTGTTTTCCTGCAGTGGACCATCAACGGCTGATGATAATGAGGGTGATGATGTATTTATGTATGTATATATACATATATATGTATATATATATATATATATATATATATATATATATAGCTTGAAAAAACGATTATAAGTATGGTTGTTCAATTGAATTCAAACAATATATGTTTAGTTAACGAGGAAAGAAGCGTACAAACATACAGTCTGAAACCGAAAGAAATAGACCGGAAAGATGGGCTGGTCCAAATGACCTCAGGTCGTACTTTCAGGCAGAATACTTTATGTCCCTCGTGACTGGGCGGGGGTGGCAGCCAGCGAATCTGTGACCAATTTTATATATTGAAAAAAAAAAAAAATCCGTCTGAATATATTTCCAACCACCTTCATTTGGATCACTTATCATCCTATAATTCTTCTTTGAGATACCTAGACTCACACGTCATTTCTAAAAGTTTGAGATATGCAACACTTGGACAGGTAAGCAAATAAGTTATATAAATATATAAGCTTATAATTATGAAGATTTGTATGAATAAATTGAAGTCATGGTTCTTAATACTAGCAAGACAAATTATATGTCAACAACAATCTATAATAAATTGGAAATAAAGTCAATGTTTCCTACAGGTTTATCGATACATCTTTAGCAATGTTTTTAGATTTTTTTAAACAATAAAGTATCCTTAGGGGAATATCGTTGCAGTTTTTTCTTTATATATATATATATATATATATGTATATATATATATATATATATATGTATACTGTATATATATATATATATATATATATATGTATACATATATATGTGTGTGTGTTTCTGTATTTGTTCAAAATACTTTGCATAATTGTGATATATTTCTTATGCAGAAAAAAAATATTCAAATATCAGTCATTCGTAATTTTCATTGTTAAATATAAAGTCTCTTATGTATTAGATAAAATATAACTTGATACTCTTGACAGTTAACTTTATTTTGTTTTCTCTTTTCAGGTTGAAGCGATGTATCTAATCGACCTGCCCCAGAAATGCTTCTTTGAATAAATGAAGCATGACAAGATGTTGCTTGAAATAAGTCTATCTGGAAAATAAGGACAAGCCGACTCCATTATTGCAGTTGAATTTATTTAGGGCAAAAAGGTTCCCTCTGTATGCAATGTGATTAATCGAAGTTTTGTATATCAAGAAGACTAGATATCATTACAAATTTTCCGCTAAACTTTGTTTGGAAAACTACATATAAAAATCAGGATATGCATCAGTTTAGTGAGATTTGTGTTCCTGTATGGACATGAGTCGTGGTATGACAATGAAAAATTATCCAAAAGATTTTGCAGCTTTGGGAACAAATCCCTCAGAAGAATATTGAGAGTTGAATGGCTGGACGGGATTAAAAATTAAACTATAATAGAGATCATGGTGAGGGGTAGATGGAGATGGTTTGGGCATGCTCTTCATACTCGCCAAAGGAAATTAGTTCACCAAACGTTTCACTGGCTTCCACAAGGCACTAGAAGAGTTGGAACACCCAAGCGTACATGGCTGAGGACCATGAAGTAAGATATGATGAATGGAGAAGTATTGAAATGAAAGCTCAAGATAAAGACAACTGGCGAAATCTAGATGATGATGACAATGCTTTACAGCTTATGTACGAAAACAACAAAATGTAATATAATTTGTGAATGGCTCGCTAACGCGGAAGCGGTGCTGTCATAAATGAAATAGTTAGAAGAAAATAGATCGTATATCATGAAACGCAGTCGTAGGCGTGATCTGTATGTCCTCGCAAGTCAGTCGCATTAATTACCAGAGACACTTAAAGTCTGACACGAGGCACATCCGGACATGCTTTATAAAAACCAATGACCAAATCGTGTTGCACGAACGAAGACGTGCAAAACCACTCCTCAAAACTTTCTCTCTACACTCAGCGAGGAAAATGACGATTTTAAGAGTTTTCCAACGTGAAGAAAAGGAAAGAGAAAGGACCTATATTGTGTTGATAGATAATTACCGAAGGTTTAAGAGTAGATGCGTGAGACATTTCGACAAGCCGTAAAGGCGTTTTATGGTGCTGTATTACACCGCTGGGAATCCTATTCGTAGAGGTTTGCCCTAAAAAGGGATCCTCGGAGCAAATGATGTGCCTTGGGGTGGTCCTATATGGCACTTGAAATAGCTGAGTGTCTTTATATGGCTTGAAATGACGGGGGATCTTTATAAGACTTGGAGTGACGTGGTATGTCTGTAATACTTGAAATAATTTCAGATCTTTTTAGTACTTGATGTGACTGGGGATTTTTATAGCTCGTGATACAACCACAGTTTATATATTGGTAAAACAATCGGAATATCAATTACCGAAAAATATCTAATTCTCTAATGGGATATGATTTAATTACAGGGTGAAATAACATCCATGGTAATGCAAAGCAAATAATTTTATCTCTCTCTCTCTCTCTCTCTCTCTCTCTCTCTCTCTCTCTCTCTCTCTTGATAGAGACATTCAAAATTGTTAAAGGAATGACAAATATAGATTGCAACAATCTATTCACACTTAACACATCAATACAAAGGCAACGGATACAAGCTAGAATTGAAAAGATACAACACAACTTAATATGGCAGTATGTTTACATAAAAATAACAAATACATGGAATATACTTCCAGTGGATGTAGTAAACAGTAACGCAGCAAATGAGTTCAAGAATAAAGTAAGCATGATCATAGAAACTCTCTAAATGCTTAAAGTGAATCGCTCTACCAAAGAGAAAAAGAAGCCTAGAGTTCTCTAAGAAATCCAAAATCTTTTTAACTCCTTGTTAATCTTTTTTTTTCTCTCTCTCTCTCCTGTTCTTATATATAATGAAATATGTTTCCATCTCCCTTCATCTTTCCCCCTCTCTTATGTCATCATTATTAACAAAGATTTAAAGTTCATCAGAGCATAAAACTTGTAAAGAAAGCACAGAAACTAATAGGCTAAATAAAGAGACAATCTAAATACAGAATCAAAGACACTGTACATCAGTTGTACACATCTCTAGTAAGACCACATTTAGAATATGGAGTCCAATTCTGGGCTCCAAGTATTCAGAAGGATCTAGATAGACTGGAAGTAGTACAAACGAGGCCCACCAAATGTTCCAGCACTAAGAAAATTTGGATATAGACGAGACTGGAACGTTTGAACTTATTTGATCTACAAACTCGACAGCAAATAGAGACATTCAAAATTCTTAAAGGCATAACAAATGGAGACCAGAACAACCTTCTTCACGCTTAGCACAAATCCCTCTGGAGGTAATAGATAGAATCTGGAATTGAAAAGATACAACACCACTTAAAGTGGTAATTTCTTTCCATACAAAATAGCAAATACATGGAACAGACTTCCAGCGGATGTACTGAACACTAACACGGTAAAGGAATTCAAGAAAAAGTTAGATAAAATCATAAAACCTCTCTAAACGTTTAAACTAATTCGCTCCATCCAAGAGCAAATACAGTCTCAGCAGATGGACTAAGAAGTCTTTGAGACATCCAGAATCCTTGCAACTCTACGCGTAAATCTTTTAATTCCCAGCATCATTTGAACCATTTCTTTTTTCGTTCACTTTTCTCTTTCTCTCTTCCTCCCTTTTTCTCATCCTTTTTTTCTCCCATTCTCCTTCCTGCTCCTTTCCTTAGGGAAATACGTTTCCTACTCTCTCTCTCTCTCTCTCTCTCTCTCTCTCTCTCTCTCTCTCTCTCTCTTTAGTTTGCAGGGGGAATGTCTTATCATGGCTTTATTTTCCGAAAGATTTGAATTTCAGGGTCATGACACTTGAATCACGAAAGCTCTTTTGAAATCATTACTTTATTCTTATTTTATATGCTGTACATTGCCATGGGTCTCAAAGAGACTATTATTATTTTTTGAGTTCGGCCTCTGTGCCGCTGATAAAATTATTGTTGTGATATATTTCTAAATGCTAGGGAGTTTATTCTTTGTATGAAAAAAGCTCAATAAAAAAAAAAATTAAGAATTGAATAGACTTATGAACTTAGATAACGATAGGGATATAGAATAAGACTGTAGCCTATCCGAAATATAACGTTTAACTGCGAACAAAAAAAAATGAAAGGATAAGAAACTGATATCAAAATGTCCACTGAAATTAAGGAAATTAAAAGGAAAAGATGATCTCATAAGTTGTAAATTTGATTATCATTCATATTCTTTTCAACGCTATATTCTGTTCTCTATAAACGTCCTTGAACAATGAACTATCTTTTCACTATCGAAATACTTTTTTATTATACAAACATGACTAGAAAAGAATATATAAAAGAACACTTTGAATCTACCTTATGGTTTTTCTATTTCCGACATTTCACATGTAAACACCATGGCTAATATTATCGTCTCTTTTGAATTGCAAATTCAGATCCGAATTCATTCTTCAGTCACGTTCTGGTCACGTCCAAGCGCTTGAAATTCGATGCAACACGTTTTCCCTCGCTTAGAGACGAAAATGTTGCCTTGCTTTTCAAACAAATAGATCGATAGTTAGTCTTCGATCACGGTTTTTGCACGATTTGCTGTCTTTTATTCATAACAACAACAATAATTTGATCCTTTTCTAGGCCACTGCAAAACGTTGCGTTTTTACAAAACCGTAATTCAAATCAGAAATTCTCCGTAAAAATATACAGTTCTCAGCCGTATTTCAACAAAATACAGGGGACCGTAATTTTACCATACCTTGTTCTTATATTTTACTGGGTGGTGAACGTAATATCCCTTCTTTACGTCAATATATCCGTTTTCAAAACAGTGAAAATTCTGGAATAAATGTTGCCAGGCATTTACCGTGTTTTTAATGTAAATTTTCAACAGTGTGGCCTCAGATATGTCCTTATTCATGTCTGTGGCTTTGCAAATTTACATCACCACGCTGGCTACTGCAGATCGGTAGGAGACATTAGTTTGATCACTCAAAGCAAACCCACCTAGTATGGGTGGCCCTGATTAGTACAGCTTTGCTGATCATGGCGATGCACAAACCCTTTCACCACATTAAGGTATATCTAAGCGGCCAGATTTATTTGTTTTCAGAAGAAACAAGGATAATTTACCTGTTGTAAAGCAATATGTGTTCATAGGTTCAAAGTCAACGTTTTGATTTTTGGTTTCAAACAATTGTTTCTGTTGGTTTTCAAAAAAGGAATAATTTCAGGACAAACGAAAACATACTAGTTGTCACAGAATTCATAGCAGTGTTTTTAAATGTTATAGGTCGACGTTTTCCAAAGGTTAAAGAAGCCATTTTAAGTTATAAAACTGCATACTACCCCGCGTTTCAAAAAAAAAATCTGTTTCAAAATTCAGATGAAATTATCTTGGGGGAAGCGGTCTTTCTGGTTAATCAATATACGGGAGAAAGGACTATTGTGTGCGGTCAGGATTTACAACGTTTTCACAATTTCACAACTAGTTTCTCAAAATAACCTTCCAAAACTTCTTTCCACATCTAGAACAGTACTTTTATTACTACAGCATGTTTCCCAGTACGGGAAAAAAAATAGATTTTTGTTAGAGCAAATCAAAACTTTCTTTTTTTTTCTTTTTCAAAAAAAGTGGTCGATAAGGTTAACAAGATTCCTTGTGTTCATAATAATAATTTCTTTCCATTCCCGGATTTCAATGAAATAATTTCCCAGGGTCTCAAGTCCCACGTTCTCTGTGGTTTCATAACAACGTGTTTCCTTCCCGTAGAGAGGACCCATGTTTCCAAATCTTTGATGGAGCGGAACGAACAGGAAATTCTCTTCAGTAGACCAGTTTCCCAGTCCAGCCTGTCTCTTTAAATGAACAGACAACGTGCATATAAGAATACATTTATATCTTTAACTCCAACACGAGTTGTGGTTATGATTTTATTAGCAACTAAGTCTTAGAGGAAGAAAGAACTAAGTCATTTTCAAAGTTATGAAAGTTATGCACAGATCTAATGTATTTTGAATTTCCTTTGCCTACTAACCCTTCAAATTTTACGTCAGCTTAAATATCTTATTTTCGAGCTCACCGTAGCTATAACGTAATTCAATCAATTTCTCATTGGTATTGGGAGAGGTGACGTACACTTAAAATTTGCATTAAAAAACGGTAAATGTCTGGCAACATTTATTCCCGGATTTTTACCGTTTTCAAAACGGATATATTGACGTAAAGGAGTGATATTACTGTTACTAACCCGTAAAATACAATGACAAAGTTGGGTAAAACTGCGATAGCCTGTATTTTACTGAAATATGGATGAGAACTATATTTTAACGGAGAATTTCGATTAAAATTACGCCTTTTTTTCACAGTGTAGGATTGGCGAGGGAATGGGTGTCGGGGTGAAGTCATCTGTATCGACAGCATGTGCATGTAATATTGAATGCAGTTATAGAAATTAATATGGTTATCCAATCAAAGTATGAAAAAGTGTGTCGTTCAAATCTATTGCTCCAATCCTTTACAGTTCAATAGAAATGAACATGAATGCCAGAATCGTACCGACGTGTCTATCATTAGATGAATAAAACGTAATACTTAGCCCTGTTTTTACAACTCAAATGAGTTAAATATAGTGGGTTTACTATAGCAGTATGTCCAAGCTCACAAAATGTTCAATCTTCTTGTTGAAAACTTTTATCGTATTGTAAAGTTCATGTCTAACCAACGTGATCACATTTGAAGACAATAACGCCGAACAGATATTGTCGAAGCACTGACTTACTTGGATCATTCAAAGCTTCATTGTATCGCTCTTCTTTATGTTTCTATTATACCGGTTTGGGGATCGTTAAAACTCGGCGTGTTGGTCCAAAACATCCCACAATAAGCAGAAAGTAAAAGAAATTAACCCAGTGGCTCCTCGTAAACGAATTCTTTCAGAATCCTAAATGAACCATCAAGTTTCGTCCAAATTGGTCTAGGTTTCGGACTCGCTTAATTAATGCGTGGGGTCACTGCCATTACATGAACACCAACACCCAGAGCTTCAGAGTGCAGAGGCGGATCACTGGTTCTTTCAGTAATATGTGCAACATTTTCTTAAATAGTCATAGGTAAGGTATAATGCCTAGAACAAAATGTAATACACACGCGGAGTGTAGAGGAAACCTTATAGTTGGTAATTAGTCTTGATCACTATGCAATTATGCTAGAGGTGTAATCGGCCCTTACTCGTCCCTCATTGAAAATGTAGTAAAACTTAAATACCTTCAAAATCCTTGATGAATGTAACAAATAGAATTATACATGCACTGACCACATATATAAAAAAAAAAAAAAAAAAAAAAAAAAAAAAAAAAAAAAAAAAAAAAAAAAAAAAAAAAACTCTTTGAAGCCTTCTAAGCATTGGGGAGTGGTAATCTTTAGGACATTTCTGAAGAAATGGACGAATCATTAGTAAGTGATTGGTTCCAAGAAAGGAAAAACTAAAATAATATAAACAAAGGGGTATGTGAGTGAACGAATAGTCTTTATCTCCATCAAGCCTATTCTATCATTATCCCTGATCTTTCCAAAGCAATAGCATTATTATTATTACCAGAAGTTAGAATAGAAGCAATTGAACTTCAACCAAGTTAATAACAAGCCTCTCTACTTTTAAGAGTACTAGAATATGGTTGAATTTTGGACATGAATAACTCATACAAACACACGATCAGTAACAATTGTACAGGTGTACACACACACACACACACACACACACACACATATATATATATATATATATATATATATATATATATATATATATATATATATATATATGTGTGTGTGTGTGTGTGTGTGTATATATATATATATATATATATATATATATATATATATATATATATATATATATATATATATATATATATATATGTATATATATATATATATGTGTGTGTGTGTGTGTGTGTGTGTGAGTGTGTGTGTGTGTGTATTTATACATTATTATTATTATTATTATTATTATTATTATTATTATTATTATTATTATTATTATCATAAGCTAAGCTAGAGCCCTAGTTTGAAAAAAATTATGCTATAAGCCCTAAGGGTCCAACAAGGAAAAGTAACACATTGAGGTAAGGATATAAATAAACTATATAAAAATAATGAATAAAGAATATAAAGTATCTTAAGATCATTAACAACACTATTATATGTAAAATAAACTATGACGAGAGACTTATGCATAGCCGGAATTAAACTTCAGGAATACTGTATTGTATTGAGCCTTATGATGGAAAAGACAAGACTATTAGAACCAACAGCATACCTGATACTACGGATGATACAGTCTAGGAAGATCCAATTGCAATACATGGTAGGAAGTACGAAAAAGCTTATATAACATTCATAAAGAACTAATTGAACGACGGTGCCCAAGATTAATATCGATATCAGGAATATAAAATTTGATAGGAAACAAGTTTTTTGTCAAACAAATCAAGGTGATATTCGGCAGCTGATGAACGAAAGAACAATACTCGAAACAAAGCAGAATGAAAAAATTAAAACATTTCTTCGGAATAAATTGATCATCAAAAACCTTAAAAATATTCTCAATAAGCATTTTTTTTTTTTTTGTAATTAAAGAAGAAACAGACTAAATGTGTATCTCAAAGGTCCATTTAAAATCAGTAATCACAACTAAGATTTTAAAGGAATTATATATAGTTAAAGAAACATTACCAATGCAAGGATCTGGATGTTGAGGAGCCACTGTCCTTGGCCTATTTACAATAATACTTTAAGTTTTGTTAGGGTTCAACTTTATGCCACTTAATTAAATTTTGTAAGATACGATAATTTTCAGCTAGATCTCTAAAAATGGATTCAGCAGCCCCAAATCTACATTCAGGAAATGGAATGGATGTAAAAAGAGTAGCATCATCTGTATATATGCAACAAGCTTCTTTTCTAGTCCAAACCACAAATCATGCGTATACTCTATACTCTATAGCATGAAAAATAATGCACCAAGAGCAGTAGGTTCACCAGATACATTCCTGTACTCACTATGGTGCCCATCAAACAACAACTCTGTGCAATCTGTTACTTAAAAATTCAACAATGATGTCAAGAAAAGATCACTTACCCCAAATTCTTTCAGTTTGAAAGCAAAAGACTCATTATTAACATGGTCAAAACAGCATTAAAGAAAAGATCAATCATATAAACTTCCTGACCCAAATCAAGGAATTTTTTACAGCATTGAAAATTGTAAGGACATCTCCTACTCGAAGGATTTTGCTAAAGCGAAATCGCAAACTAGGGAACTGTTTATTTTTCCCAAAGATGTTCAAAAACTCCTGATAATATAGGAGTTAGGGAAATTGGATGATTAATATCAGGGCTAAATCTACCACAAACACATTTACCTAATGGAATAACATTATCAATTCTCCAACAAGAGCAAAATGAATATCTTATAGAAAGTAACAAACAGCTTAGGAGCTAAGAAATCAGCAATCTTTATATAAAAAAAAAGAAGTAAAAATTCCATTTGGGTCTACACCTTAATAAACATCAAGGTCCATTAAGAGTGTTTTAATTTCATGGGACTGAAAAGCTTAACTAGTTAGTTTAGCCTCAGGAAAACAGGAATGAGGAAGATCGTGTTTTTCATTACTTAGCTAGCTGTCTAATACATCAGCCAAAAGGGCTGCCTTGAGTGACAGAGACATCTGGTTTAAGTGAAGGAGGAACTGGCACATCTACATCGAGGAGTGTAGATGATTGTGTAGAAATGCTGTCTTCAATTTTTGGATGCCAGTAAGCTAGTTAAAATATATATATATATATATATACACACACACACCACACACACACACACATATATATATATATATACATATGTGTGTGTGTCAGTGTGTGTGTTGTATTATATATATATATATATATATGTATATATATATATATATGTGTGTGTGTGTGTGTGTTGTGTGTGTATGCCCATACGATATATTTGGTATATATATATATATATATATAGATATATAAATATTATATGTGTGTGTGTGTGTGTGTGTGTGTATGCCCATACGATATATATATATATATAGATATATAAATATATATATGTGGTGTGTGTGTGTGTGTGTGTGTATGCCCATACGAATATATATATATAAATATATATAGAGAGAGAGAGAGAGAGAGAGAGAGAGAGAGAGACTTGAGGTGAAGCAAATAAATGAGACACGGGTAGATGGTCAGATAAATTCATTCTTAATACGAAATCCTATTTACTTTCTTCCTTGGCAAAGCTCATCCAGAAGCATTTCAAATCTTCGACGACTGAATTTGCGTAGCAGTTCTAAAGAAACTTTTGGATTTTCATCTTCTTATCTTTCATTCTCCGTTGCTGTTTCTCTTGCCTCCTTTCTTCATTCAATCGTTTCTTTTTTATTTTTAGGTATATTTCTGATGATAATTGTTTTTTGCTTATGCCGCTTTAAAAAAATTACTATTCTCTCTCTCTCTCTCTCCCTCTCTCTCTCTCTCTCTCTCTCTCTCTCTCTCTTGGCCCAATCTACCCATCCGATACCGTGTTTCCCCTTGCCCTCCTCTCTTCATTTTATTGGTTCCCTTTTAAGTTTATTTGTGATAATGCTTGTTTTTGCTTACTACGTCTCTCTCTCTCTCTCTCTCTCTCTCTCTCTCTCTCTCTCTCTTGGCTAAATAAATAAAAAAAGAAAAAGAATGATGAGAGGGTCGGGCTATAAACAATAGCTCCGAAGCAGAGAGCAAGCATCCTCTACAGTCCGCCCTGAATACCGCCGAAGATCTATGTTATAGCGAAGGCAATTCATACTTGACTGCTTCCAAAGGCAATTCCGTAATATACGACAGACACATGGGAAGAAATGTCAGCTTAATCGAGAAAGTTATGAGAATAGACCAATACGCGACGCTTATTTATGCCCACAACCTGTCAGGAGACCGAGCTATAATTTTCATATTTTAACGACTTGTGTGTGAATTTTCACGCCCGCTGGAGGTCCCGTGTTTCTGTCTACCTATTAATGCTTCCTCGTTTTATTTTATTCTTTTTTTTTTGGGGGGGGGGCGGATTTTACTTTAATTTTATCATTCGTTTTCTTCTTATCTTCCATATACCGATTAAGATGACTTGCTTCCTTCTGAATTTACTCTTCTTCCTTGCTAATCTCCAAATGTTTGGTCCCTGTTCCTTCAACAATATCAGGAACAATTTCTTCAATTATTTTTTCCTCCTTGGAATATCCTCTCACAAATACACTTCATTAATAGTAATATTCTTGAAGTTATCTCATTCTATTTCTTTATTGCATCAAAATCATTCTTCTTCTATTACTTTGGCATTTCTGCTTTCATTACCTAAATATGGGATTTTAGAAGAAGCGAGATGATCTGTCAGTGTAAGCAGTCTAAATCAAATAATAATGATAAAAACAACAGCAATTTCTGGAAGGCTACTTGCTTCTCTAATATCGCATCCAAGATCCTTTTTGTTCCTCGTTTTATTATTGTGATTTTTCTGGATATTCCTATTTTTTTTTCTTTAGATGTTTCTTCTTTCCAGATCCTGTTTCTCCATTCCCTCTTTTTTTCTTATATTATCTACCTCAAAAATAAGGATGTACAGATCACAGTTGGAATAACTAGAAGGGAAATGCAGACGAATAGGAAAATTCAAATTTAAAAAATTACCTCTGATAAAGTTTTGCAAAAAGCGGGTCACCTTTCAAGTATCAATCCAGAAAATGAGAATTTCTGTTATAGTTGCTTTATATTTTATCTTTCCATTCTCTATGATTTATAAGAGTTCCTTAAACTTCTTATATAAATATGCATTCTGCAAATTAGTGACGGAGTTATCAACAGGAAAGGATAACCCTAGATTAGATAACAGAAAGTTTAACCATTGAGCTTATTACGCCCAGATTGTCGTTGATATGTGGAGTATTACATACAAACATATATGCTGATGAGACTGGTTGTTTTGTTACATGTAGTAGGTTTATTTACTTCCTTATTTCCTTTCCTTGTTTGGCTATTTTCCCTTACTGCCTCTTGCTTTTCCATATAAGGTTGTATCTTGGCAAATAATAATAATAAAAATAATAATAATAATAATAATAATAATAATAATAATAATAATAATAATAATAATAATAATAATAATAATAAAGTCAACATTACTAATTCTCGTAGTTAAAATGAGGTGTTATGATGAGTAACTATGCAATATCCTTCAACTGCAACCTCATAGAGCGATGATTTATTTCTAAACGAATTTGAAACTAATTATGACCTCTCCCTCTGAATATTCCCACGCTTATAAAGAGTAAAATACTACTAAAGATTTCATCTGTTTCTATGATATGATTAAAATCTTCGACAGCATCATTAGGTTTCCATGTTTAAAGGTTTAAAGGCCGCGCATAAATGATAGGGGCCAGGGACAGTGACATTGCCCTATCGAGCAGGACAATGCTCTAGAGACGGACAATTTACACATATGAATAGCGCCTAACAATCCATTCTACCCAAGCTAGGACCAAGGACGGTCAGGCAATGGCTTCTGAGGTTGCAGTGACCAAAGAAACTTAGGAGTTTGAGCGGGACTCGAATCCCAGTCTGGCGTTCACTATTCAGGGGCTTTACCACAGCGGCCACCACAATTATACGTAAATTACTTATTGAGCAAAATTTTTCGGATATCTTTTATAGTTCTAAGAATAATCGGCAGTAGAAGGTTGGTAATGTTTTACTAAATGGAACAAGTAATAAAAATTAATTGCATCAATGGTTTTAAACCCTTAACATTGTCAGAAGTGGAACATTGATATTCACTACATGTTTTTTCTAAGTTTGTTTCAACTCTTGATTATACAGTTTTCTCCTTTAACGTATTTGTTTTTCTCCAGTCCTTGCTTGAAGAAAAGTCTCCTCCTGTAATCTAACCATAAAATAAATGGATCAATGTCACTATGTACTACATGGGATTTGAATTTCTAGTCCGTCTTACTAAATTATTGATGATATCTGACTCATAATGTAAACAAAGTGTTCTTAGAGCCAATTGCACAATAGATTGCTCCTAAGAGAGAGAGAGAGAGAGAGAGAGAGAGAGAGAGAGAGAGAGAGAGAGAGAGAGAGAGAGAAGGATAAAAAGGCAGCAAGAAGGTCGTTTCGCCAGTCTTAGGAAGCGCCATAATCTTAAGAAAAACCTCATGTTTAAGACCACGGTCCGCAGGAAAGCGGCCAGTGTCGTATGGTCGACCCAGAGCTACACGCAAGAACACAAGTGTTATCGTCTTGTAAGTTGTTGATATGGTGCGTTTAATGCCACTGGATGCGTTCGCAACGTTACATCATTTGCCTGGTGCTATTCTCATTCTCTCCTCTCGAGTGCCTTGGCCAAAGGAGGGACGCCTTTTGTCGCTGCCCCTTTCCCAAGATATCCGGGGAGTCTGTGGTGATGCTCGTTTTTTTTTTATATATATAACAACTAAAAGCATACGAACGTATTTTGTGAAATTATTTATAATAATACTTGGATAACATTCTCTACGCCCTAGGCTCTCATAAAAGTGACTATATGTTCCACGGTTTCTCCTCCCCTCAAGTTCATATTTCGTGTGGATGGATAAGGGAATGTAGTATTACCCAGGATTTTGAGGGTAATATTTTCGTGTAAAAATCTGTTTCTATGTGTGTGTTGGACCACCATAATGTAGCCCGCAGCGGCCTTAACATGGCTCCTCAACCGGAATGCTCTTAAGCACTGTCCCGATCCCTGTCTCTTGACTTCGTAACAGTAATGTGCTTAAAACCATGAAGATCTGGAAGAGGGAAGATTACAATTTCACTGTGGGAGTAGAGTAGCTCCATAATTAATATAGTTTTTAATGCAGATAATCTACAAGTAATTCTCAAATAATCTCTTACTTTGGGAAATTTGGATATAAATAATCACGACAAAGTCACTAGATTAATAAAAATACATTGATTCATATTTTTTTTTCTCACAAATGCAGTTTCCTCTTACATTACAATAAACAACTTAAGGAATCGATTGCTATTAAAAATGCTGATATATTATCGAATTATATTTTAGTTCTATAAATTTTCTATATTGCTGTTCATAGCAGATCATGAAATCTCTGGACGGGAGCATAGTCGGTGCCAAGGGTCGGGGGTCGGGATGCGTGCCATCTCGGTCTTCGGCGCCACTAACCCAATTAACGGCTGGAAAGTCCGACAGATGCTGAGACACGGCCGGAAGTCACCATCTTTCCAGACCCGAAGGGAAAAGGGAGGGTTGCTGGAAATACGCTCTCTCTCTCTCTCTCTCTCTCTCTCTCTCTCTCTCTCTCTCTCTCTCTCTCTCTCTCTCTCTCTCTCTCTCTTCTTTTTCCCCGGAATATAGGTGAAAACTCAGGGTCTAAATCTTTTTAATACTTCACGTTGTCATATAGATAGTTTTTTTTGCGAGATCTGAGGATGCTTTAAGAATGATGTACGATCCCACTTCACGGTGGGATGTCTCTCGGTTTCTTGTTCACTTCCAGGATATGGATGACGAAATTCAAAGGAAAAAGTGTCCGGATTATTATTATTATTATTATTATTGTTATTATTATTATTATTATTATTATTATTATTATTATTATTATTAGTGTACGCGACCCATCAAAATAATGGCTTAACATTTAAATAGATATCCACATACACTCCAATTCTCCGGCACCTGCACCCCCTCTCACTATGGTATGACTACATACTCTCCCCCATACTCGAGGGATCGGGAGGGCTGAATGGTATTTATTATATAGGAGAGATTATCAAAGTAATAATAATAATGATAATATTAGTATTATTGAAGATAAGTCAGAATAAATTACTTTGTGATTCTCTGAACATATGACTTGAATTCGAATAAGAACATTCGCATTTCGACTGAAGAATGAAAACGTTGATGTCCGCAAACGACATAATGGACAAAGAATCATGGAGAACATGAGACTTTTATGATCCGGATCATACACCTATTCTAGAAGTCTTCTTTTTTCTCTCCTCTGGGGGAGACGAGAGATATATTGTGCGCTTTGCGTCTCATGAGACATTTTACGATCAGGAATGAAACAGTCTTTGATGATGAGTTGGATTCGAACTCTAAGTGCGTTTTATAATGTTTGTGTCGTAAAGATAGTCATCTCGAGGTCCCAAGTCTTCTGAAAGGAATAGTAGAACAATTGTCATTGGATATCTTTAGTTGTTCTTTCGAAAGTTTTATCTTATCGCGTTTTTTCAAATAATTGTTGTACATACTTCAAGTATCCCTGCAAAATAAATTCACCAATGGCAAGACAGTTAATAAATTTTCAATTTTTTTCCTAGTTTAAATTTGGCATAATTTTGTGTTGAGGAGAATTCTGTTTAATAAAATGAGGAGATTCATTCAATGGGGTACAGGAAATTTAGTAAATAAAAAGATTAACGTTAATCGAACTTGCTACCCAATTAATTGGATATGATATTGTTTAACTACTACTATTTACACAATGTGTCAAAATGCCCGAGACACATCTGTAATTTAGATATTGAACATGTTATTGCTGGGTGATGTTTCCTCATAAATTTGAAGATTGAATATCATCATATATTACAACGCTAGAAGAGATCATTTAGTTTTGCCCAGCAGCTCTTCTAGGAGAAGGACAGTCCAAAATCAAACTATTGTTCTCTAGTCATAAGCAATGTCATAGGCTATGTACCATGGTCTTCCATTGTCTTGGGTTAGAGTTTTCTTGCTTGGGGGTACTCGCAGGCACACCCCTCTGTTTCCGTATTTCCTTTCGTCACTTGGCTACTATCTCTGTTGGAGCCCTTGGGCTTATAGTATCCTGCTTTTCCAACTAGGGTTATAACTTAGCAAATAATAATAATAATAATAATAATAATAATAATAATAATAATAATAATAATAATAATAATAATAATAATAATAATAATAATAATAATAATAATAATAATAATAATAATAATGAGAAAGTGGTAAACCTTTTACCTCTCAAAATTGTAAGAGAAGAATTTATGAATTGGATTTTACTACCATACAAACTGTCTATACCCAACTCATTAGTTGATGCAATGGTTGATAAAGTAACTAATATCTACAGACATTGAGCTGAAGCTCAGAAATACTCTTTCATCTCGGTTTTGCAACAAAAAGAAATTATTAAAAGCTATGAATATTTTGAGTCTTGGTTAAGTTTGATGATGAATTGTTCATTGATATGCTTAATTCATTTCTCAATACATATTCGTGAGAAGGTTGTTCAATAGGGATTCACTTCCATCGTTCTAGTGCTTTCATCGATTCGCTATGGAGTGTAAGTAAATAATTAAGTAAATAAGTAAATAAATATATAACTAAATAAGTATATAAGTAAATAAGTATATGACTAAATATGTATATAAGTAAATATGTAAGTAAATAAGTATATAAGTAAATAAGTAAGTAAATAAGTAGGTAGATAAGTAAGTTAGTTGTAAGCATATAGGGTAAAAATAATTGTGTAATATAAGTTCGATCCAATATTTTTGTCAATTGTAAAATTTTTGTTAGATTCATATCTCGTTTTATTCATCTGATTCAATGCTGCCAGATCATAACACTTTATTCTATTCAGCAGAGAAATCCTTTATTCATTTACCACCTTGACCAAGCTCAGAGGAAAAGAGAACAAAAAGATGGTTGGACAGGGAAGGTTATCCATTAAAAAAAATGTAAATTTGGTAAATAATATCTAAGTCTGGCCAAAGGGAAGCTGCTGACGAACAGCAATACAAAACAAGATTGTGATTTTTCCAATCAAGTAATTCATTCAATGATTAACTTATCAACTATTTCATGCCTGATTGATTTCATGACCGCAAGTTCGCAAAGACTATCTACTGAATTGTTAAATCATACATTCATCTCCTCCAATATACAATATTCGATTTGTGTCCACAGTTAGAAAATTGCATTAGAAATGGTAAAATACTGCAATGAACGTTGCCAGACATTTACGTTATGGAAATTGATATTGACGTAAAGGAGGGATATTACGGTCACCGACACGTAAAAGATAACAACATAGTGTAAAAATTAGGGTCACCAGTATTTTACTGAAACACAGCTGAGAACAGTATATTTTTTACGGAGAATTTCCGTTTTTATTTTAACAGTGTATGCCATATTTTCATCACCTACATTATAAAATTTCAGGTTCATACCCACATTTAAAAAAGGGATAGGGTTGCCGGACAACAGCTGTCTAGACAGACTTCCCTTTGTGAGTAGATCCTTCATTCCTGCAGTATTCTTTTGGTCAGAGAAGCATCCAAAATCAAAGGGTCTCCCGTCTGGTTTTCACGCGATTTTTACGCGAAATGAGATGCGAATTCTCGCATTTGATTGGTTCATTAAGCGCTAATTGAACTGATAATTACTACTTATGGGGAAGGTGTGACAGCTCCCGCAGGTAAAGTGTTTCGAGGCTAATGGAAAATGACGTCTCCGTAAGTAATTTAATTATCTGTTTTGCTTTTTGGGTGATTTGTTTTCGACAATTTCTTATTTTCTTTTAATACATATTATCGATTTTGGTCATGATTTTGTTGAGCTCCTACTAGAAAATAAATTACAACTGCACATGACCCGTTTATTCTAGTAAGGTAAGTGACCATGGAGCCATGATAGTCGACAATTCTAACTATTGTAATAAAACATATGATAGTCATTATTATTGAACACATTTTATTCTTCAAAGGGATTCAAACTAATATCGGGAATACTCTTGGGTGATGTCAAAACACATATGGTCGAATTTATCAGAAAACCACATATCATCCTTAAAACCAATCATAAAGGAGTTTTATTAGTCAATGGACATCTTTTAAACGTTTTGTTAAAGTAAAGCCTCCACCAACAGCTTATAAGTTAAAACAGCGAAGGCTTAATCTTCAGGTCTATTTTTAGCTATTTAATTAATTATTTATTGCAGCCTTTTCTAGATACTCATTAGCAATTCCAGTAAATCGTTCCTACTTCTTTTAGACATTATGTATATCTATAATTAAATATTTGCAAAAAAAGGTGAAATATATGTTCAAAATATTAACTCTTCTTTCCTCCCTCTCTTACGTGAATCAAAACTCGTCTCTCAGATGGCTGTATGATTAAGTTTATACTATTCCACTTATTCATGCTCTTTGAATATTTCAGATACTCCCAAAGTAACATTTGCACAAGTTTTGAGGCGTAGAACTCTACACTACCAGAAACGGGGTGATGATACCAAAATTCAAGTTCAACAGCAAGGAAAAAAAAAATAATCACAAGATGAAATATTAGCTTAGAAGAATTAAAAAAGCAATATATATATATATAATAAAAGTGACAAGAGAACCCCTGGTAAAGAAATATATGGTAAAACAAATTCCTGTTCAAGAAGAGTCTTATTTTAGAAACTATAGATAATTCCATTACTTTTAATCGATAGCAGAGGAGGCTGATATGTAACTTTCAATAGAAAGATAATAAATAAGCAGAGAAAAAAAGAAGAAAGAGCAGATACGATATGACAAAGAGTAATAAAAGAACACTAAAAATCCCCGCATTTCAGTACTGGTCACAAAAGAGATATGAAAAAGTGTAAAAAAATCAACTACCAACGAAAAAGCACTGGAAATATCTAAGAGGAAAACTAACTACGGCTGAAACCAAAAAAAAAAGAAAAAAAATAGAATCTATATTAGCATCCTCGGCAGAAGCAATAGATTCAATTGATATCATTATTATAGGTGAAACTGAAATAAGAGTTGGAAAAGCAGAATGCTGCCATTC
>NC_090730.1:25855358-25862858 GCF_036898095.1 Palaemon carinicauda
ATATGGTGAAACTGAAACAAGAGTTGGAAAAGCAGAATTCTGCCATTCAAAAGGCTTTATTAAGAAAGCTACGCAGTGCTGTCAAAGGAAAAAATCAGGAAACATTTTCACAAGTAGTAACAGGTCAAAGGACAAAAAACTAAAAGTCTAATTGGTTGTTTTGTTCATGATAGTGCTCATAGATTTCGATAAAGGCTTTCAGTATCTTCATGATTCTATCTAGAAGGGCTAAATCAAGAATGATTTTCTTTTTTCTGTGTCATGACTATATAAATCAAATCCTCAATGTATCAGCAGCAACACAAAATGTTATGTGGTGGTGAATAAAAAAAATTTATCTCTAGTACTACATACTGCCGGATACATTAAAAGGGAATTTGTCGTATGTGTACATAATTACATCATTTATGTTAACAAATTGGGCAGAGTCTAAATGGAAAATCTTTTGCTGTCTAAGGAAATACAGGAAAAATAATCCGAATTACGTTTCTTTTTTCAGATCATAAGAACGGGGAAACAAGGTTTATTCTAGCTTCTTTTGAAATTGATCATTTGTCTTTATTTATGACTGACATATTACAGACGATTTTTACCTACTTAGAAGAGAACATAAATTTGTGTTATCATCTTAGTGATTATCAATTATGAATTCATCTGATAAAGAAAAAAACACTAAGATCGGGATCATAATATCAATGAATATTGGGTACAGAGTTTCATTTTTTTTTTTCTTAAATATACCACCGAAAAAAAAGCAAAACAAAGACAACTAACATCTCATAACTTGATTTAAGCACCTCGGTCAAGTTGAATAAGCTCAAAATACTTAATGGTCGAGGAAATCTTGTATAAGTGTTGAAAATATATACAATTAGTCCTAATCTAATATTGGTTTTCTCCCAAATGAACACACTCTACAGTGAAAAAAAAAAAAAGCCTAAACATTAAATAATGAACAATTCTATTTGGTATTTGAAAGATCCACATTAATTTAAATGTATTTGTCTTTTTTTATTTTTTTTTTATTTTGTTGAAATACACGTGAAAAAATCAACAGTTAATTGACTATAACTGAAGATATTCCTGCAGGGGAAGTAAGTCTAGTTTTTGTTAGTCGGTGTTTGTAACATGCGATCTCAAATCCTTTAAGGCTCTCAAGGAGGTGAAAGACTTTCTTTTTCTTTCTAATCTTTTCTTTGATAGCTCAGCTACGCAAGCATATTCAGGAGTCCAGTCAATCAGCCTTCAAAAAACATTGAAAAGGCAGATTTGTTACAACAATTAGTACTATCTTGACAGAAAATATATCCCACACTTAATTTTGGGAAAATTGTGTTTTAATACTTGTAGCGTATTAGCGAGAGAGAGAGAGAGAGAGAGAGAGAGAGAGAGAGAGAGAGAGAGAGAGAGAGAGAGAGATTGGATACCAATATACAGTGAGCGTGTAAGACTCAAGGAAAGTGTAAGTGCACACTATATTAGTGCCAAAATTGGGGGCCTTGTGTGTGTGGTGTATGTATGAGAGAGAGAGAGAGAGAGAGAGAGAGAGAGAGAGAGAGAGAGAGAGAGAGAGAGAGAGAGAGAGAACGCACATACAAACACACCCTAGTGGCAGACAGAGGGCAGAAGAGACCCAAGGAGCACTCATTTCGATCCCTGGGGTCTGACACATTATGACAGCCATGACAGAGGGCTGACACGCCTGTTACCATCATTGTTACGAGCTGTGATGGTCGTTACGCCGCAATTACTAGATTGTTCGCGCCTACACTAACGTAAACAGTAAAAGGTTACCACTGTGGAGGGTCGAACAGCAGAGAGAGAGAGAGAGAGAGAGAGAGAGAGAGAGAGAGAATGTGTGGTTGTGTATATATCTGTGTGTATTAATACCATGTTAGGAAATGCTTCAAAAATTTTCACTTGACCTTTCGCGGCTATGAAATATATATTATGCTCACCATGTGTCAGTTGTCATGCTTCCTCCAAACACGCACACGCACACACACACACACACACATATATATATATATATATATATATATATATATATATATATATATATATATATATATATATATATATATATATACTGTATACACACACACACATATATATATATATATATATATATATATATATATATATATATATATGTACTGTACACACACACACACACACACACACACACACACACATATATATATATATATATATATATATATATATATATATATATATATATATATATATATATATATATATATGTGTGTGTGTGTGTGTGTGTATACTGTACACACACACACACATATATATATATATATATATATATATATATATATATATATATATATATATATATATATATATATATATATATATTCTGTATTTAGAAAAGTGATTCTATCATTAAAGGATGGGTATGGTGATGTCTATTGCATTCTTCTATTTGGGGATTTGGGGTCACTGTTTCTGTTTTGTTTGTATCTTGTGTTCTGCTTATGTTTATATATCCCCGTTTGTTTACTTACGTGTATGGGGAGAGAGAGAGAGAGAGAGAGAGAGAGAGAGAGAGAGAGAGAGAGAGAGAGAGAGAGAGAGAGAGAGAGAGAGAGAGAGAGAGAGGCAAAAGACGTTGAGCTAACAGGATTCTGATGCACAGAGGCCTTGAGTGTAAGGTTGATTCTAATCTTGACTGGGAAATATTCCTCACTTCCACCTAAAAGGAAAGATGATAGATGAATGTTCATTTTCTTATCTTTGCCAACATCTGCATTCATAAACAAACCGGAGATTGGAATCAAACTTAACACTTTTCTCGTGATATTTCAGGATAGAGTTCATTTCAGATCAATGTTATTTTTTTTTTTATTCGCCGACTCATATTGAATTATATATTTATCTAACTTGTTTTTTTTTTTTTTCAGGTTAATATATGAATTTTTCAAGCATTTGCTCTACACGTGCAAATAAAAGATGTAAATTTTTGGTATAAAAATAAACTTTTATATGCTCTCATATTTATATGTTTGTTTCCCGTGCTTATGCATACTTTCTCTCTCTCTCTCTCTCTCTCTCTCTCTCTCTCTCTCTCTCTCTCTCTCTCTCTCTCTCTCTCTCTCTCTCTCTCTAGAATGACAGATTTAGAATAATATTTGCGACCATTTTGGTCAATTCTCCATTTGGAAACCGTATATTATTGACACTTAGTTAATACTGTCAGATCAGAGTTTACTCTGCAATCCACATATCTTTGCCGAGAGGTAATATGAATATTTAAGAGAAGAAAATTCTCCTCGTGTTATGATGATTTTTTAAATTTTACAAGGATTTTTTAACAGAAAATTTGGAATTAAGAGAAGTAAAGTAGTTAAATAAGACATTCATTTTCATTAAAGATGTATCAAGATAAATGACCCATGTAGAGGAAACGCCTGTGCTTAGACAAACCAACATATGAATGTATGAGGTACTCGTATGTGTGTTAAGAGAGAGAGAGAGAGAGAGAGAGAGAGAGAGAGAGAGAGAGAGAGAGAGAGAGAGAGAGAGAGAGTCATAACATGAAGCTGATTAGTGAAGCGAAAGAGTATATGGCGGGAAAGAGAGAAGGAAAATGAAGGGGCAGAACTGCACAATAATTGACATAAAATTGATGTAGTGTAAAAGGGGAAGAGGCTAATGACAATAGGGAGGAGGAGAGGCGGGAGGGGATGGAGAAAAGACAGGAAACGTAGGATCAAGAAATATGATTCCTATAAAGAAAGGCAGAGGATATGGACGAAATATGAGGTTTCGTCCAGTTATAAAAAATCACTTGACGCCATCTTAGTCGACCAAAACCATCTATCGTGGAGATCAAAATGAATTATGTTTTAGAAACATAAAAGACAGGAAGCATAAAATAGAAAAAAAAAAAGAATAATAGGATTTAAAAGAAATGATAATAAGGAAAAAAACTATTTCTTGTAATTATAGATTACATCTTGGCTGACCCAGTGACGTGGTATTTGGGTCAAATCTAGGATAAACATATATGAGAATTAAACCAATTATAACCATAGGATAATATTAGCATTACGGTCAAACCTTTTTGTTGAAGACAAAATATCGATTATTTTAGGTCACGTAGAATTATCAGTCCCCTCGTTGCAAATTAATCTAAGTTGAATGATTTGTTTAACAAGCAATTTGAAGAATTATTCGGTTTATATAGAAGATATAGTTGAATTTTCAATAACAATTAATGTAATTTGATATTCTGAATGCTTGAAAAAGAAATTATTATTTCATTCTTTATAATTAATTGATAATTAAATTTCCTTTTAAAAAAAAATAGTCGTTATTTAGCTCTTTCATCTTTCATATTTTCAACATCCTAGAAGATATTAAGTTCTTGGCTTTTTTTATTTTCTCTATCTTCCCAGTTTTTCTTTTATTATTAGTTGACCCTGGACATTAATTTTACCGTCCTCACAGCCTTTGTTATAGAAAACATTATATTCATTGTGAGCAAATGAGACTTGCGATTTAGATTATGTAATTGTAGGTAAGACGAGAAACTCATACTTAAAACCACAAATTATTTATCTGTGTGACCCATATCAACTGTCCTTTTGCATTATAATTCAATCATTTCAACTTTATCGTCTCCCTATTGGCGAGATTTCAACTTTGCCCTCTTTTTCATTCTCTCTCAGGACAAAGGTTGAAACAGATGACTATCGTGTTGGCTTTCTGGAAACCTTTTTCTTTTTTTTCCACGAAAGAAAAAGGAAATATTCATTTGATTCTCTTCTTATAGTCTGGAGAGGTTCCAAATGATCTTCTTTGACTCATTCTCTGAACTCGAAATGACATCGAACGAAGATATTCTTAGAGTAATTTTCTTATGAGTTGATGCACAGTTTTTTTTTTTTTTTAAAGATTGAGATTTTTGCAGTTTCATTTTCTCCCTTCCACATTATGTGGACGTAATTACCAGATACAAAGTTTTGTGTAAAATGTAAGAAGCGCACACATACACATATACACACACACACACACACACATATATATATATATATATATATATATATATATATATATATATATATATATATATATATATATGTATATATATATATATATATATATATATATATATATATTTATATATATATATATATATATATATATATATATATATATATATATACAGTATGTGTGTGTATATACATACATATATATATATATATATATATATATATATATATATATATATATATATATATATATATATATATATATGTGTGTGTGTGTGTGTGTGTGTGTGCGTGTGTGTGTATATATATATATGAGCGAGTGTGAACGCATGCTTATATACTGCGCATGTATATGCAAAAACGTTTGTAAGTGCGTATGTGCATGTTTATCAAATCACCTATGAGTGAGTTTGCTGTTGTAAATGGCTTCAGATATGAACAAATTTGGGGTATTAGTCGATGGATCAATAAAGGGTTAAAGAAGTTTTGGTAAATCAATATTCTTTCCAATCTAGAGCTCATCAACTCTTCTTCTTCCCCAGAGGTTTCAATAGAATCAGGTCCAAGTTCTCCGATCAGGTTTAGTCCTAATCGATGACAGATAGAAATTGGAATATGAAAATGCTAGCATGGCCAATCCGTACGTTATGATAGAGTTCAAACTTGCAGCAAATGCTTTTATGCTGAACGGGGTGACATAAGTCCTCTTATACTGTAATTTATAGAGTAAATATCTTTTTTTAATGTTGTTAATGTTTATAAAATATGTTATTCTAATTGCTCATTACTTCTTATATCGTTTATCTATTTTTTATTTCCTTCTCTCACCGGTTATTTTTCTCTGTTGGAGCTCTTAGGCTTAAAGCATCTTGCTTTCCAACTAGAAATGGAGCTTAGCTATAATAATGATAATAATAATAATAATAATAATAATAATAATAATAATAATAATAATAATAATATCCTTTTGCATTAAACTTTATCGAAACTAGTTTTGATAAAAAAAAAAAAACGAATTTCTATTGTTTTTAAAAGAAAACAATAGAACTGGGAATGCCTTTCCTACAGCTAGTGTTAGCTTAAATCCTTGGCACATCAAAAGCTGCATTTCTCGGGTTAGTGATCCTAAAACCGTCGACTGTTCCATAGCCTATGTATCATAACCTTTTAGTCTTACGTCAAATTTCCTATGATTGACGTTGCAGTCTAATCTTCAAATTTGACTCTTTCATGTGCGCTAAAGGTTAACTATTTTCCGAAGGTAGTATTTAATTGTTTGAAATACATCCAACTTACAAATTTTTTAGTAGTGTGTTCTTCCCTTCCTGATATTTGCCTCCGCCAACGAAGTTGGAAGGAGGTTATGTTTTAGCCCCTGTTTGTGTGTTTGTGTGTATGTGTGTTTGTTTTTTAACAGCTCCCTGGCCACAATCTTAATCGTAGAGTAATGAGACTTGCGTGGATTAACTGTTATGTAAAAAGCTGGGAATGATCAAATTTTGGAAGGTCAATGTCAACGGTCTAAGGTCAAGGTTCTCAGTCAAGCAAAATTCCTAATTCACGTAATCAGCCACAAGTTTGAACATCGCCGTCACAGAGACTTCAAGCTTGGTTCATAGTTGAGTGAATGAAAATCCACACCAGTTAAAATATGTTTAGGTCAAAGGCCAAGGTCAAGGCCGAGCAAAAGGTCGAGAAATAAGCTGTTGTGGTGGAGGTCTACGCTCTACTGAGTGCCCCTCTAGTTTTCGCGTGTAACTAATCTCTTCTTTCAAAGCTCAAGAGTAGGTTAGTCATAGGACAGTAACTTTGGATCATGGAGACTTAGATATATCCTGAAGAGCATGTATTTGTCCCAATGCCTTTTGTCTTTCAAGTCGTTGGAACGATGACTATAAAAGCCTTTTTGTTCAAAGTGATGAAAAATGCACATATATTCTTTTGAATATCAAAAAAAAAAAAAAAAAAAAAAAAAAAAAAAAAAAATTAAATCTTCGTCGGTGACCAAAATTAAACAAAGAGTTTATTTTTTCTATAACTTTAAAAAACATTGAGGGAATTGACGGCAATAAATCTGATTCCTGTAAAGTAATCGGCTCAATGCCTCAAAATATCCCTTTCTTTTCAGTGGTTCTTTTTCGCGTGCTAAGAACTTAGGAAAGAATAAAAAAAGAAAAAAGAATTATGGATGTACCGTTATTTATCTGAAACATAGCGATTTACTTAAGAGAGAGTGGATATTCTTCTGAAATGTGGATTGCTAAATAACTTCTAATCTTTTTTCTCAAGCTAAGAGAGTTATATATTTGCTAAAAAAATTATAATAAATATATGATGAAATGTGTAATATATATACATTATGTTTGAAGGTGACACCTGTATTACCTTGTAGGGTGTAAGTAAACATAATCTAGACCTAGTTATAAAGTATATGATAAGCAATGAGTTCTAATAATAGTTAACTTGTAATCACTGAATCATT
>NC_090730.1:25870358-25872858 GCF_036898095.1 Palaemon carinicauda
TTAAGGAGAAATTCTTCTTTACCAGCATACAAAAATAAAGTTATAATTATTCGGCGTTTTAAACAACCGTCATAAGAATTGTGATTTTCAACACCTGTCGAAAGGGTACGTGGATATCATGTCTCACTCCGACATTGCTCGAGCTGTCTACCTCAAGCCAAAAGGATTTACTGGTTTGCATTGCTCTACTCACACTTAACACATACAAACGTATAAAACATACATACACACATTTATATAAATACACACACAAACACACACATATACAATATATATATATATATATATATATATATATATATATATATATATATATATATATATATATATATATATATATATATACATATATATATATATATATATATATATATATATATATATATATATATATATATATATATATATATATATATATATATATATATATAGGCTATACATAAATACGTTTTGTTGTTTATTATTTTGTTACACAAGAGATGATGATAAAAATGTATAAAAAAAAAAAACTATATACTTTTCCTAGAAGGCTATTCTAATTAACCCATCTTTTTCAATATAAAAGGAAATCTTATGTTACTGAAGGCACGATTCCCACATGGCTACAGTCCTAGGTATGTAAAGATTGGCAGTATGCTTTACTAAGGCCTGTAGAAAATTTTATACCACTGGGACTTGAATATGAGATGGGCAAAAACATTGCATATTTTTTTGTTATCATGGAAGTATGGGACTTCCGTACCATAAGAATAAGAAGAAGAAGGAGAGAGAGAGAGAGAGAGAGAGAGAGAGAGAGAGAGAGAGAGAGAGAGAGAGAGAGAGAGAGAGAGAGAGAGAGAGAGAGAGTTGTACACAAGGCAAATATCTTATCAAATATAAGCAAAGCAGTTATAACAAAATTTGGGATTTTACAAACATGTGGCTATCGTTGCCTGTTACAACAACATTCGTCTAAGGACTTTATATACCCAGGTACGCCTCCCTTTTGTTTCTTCAAACCTACGTATACCCTTAAGGAAAAGTGAATAAGTCCAAGTATAATTGGAGAAGAGGTTCACGACCATTTGGACAAAACTGAGATTAGTTATTCTACCTTATAGTGAGTTAAACCAAGTCTAATAAGTTTCTGTATAGTTCAACGGAAAGCTTTATGGTTACAGAATCTGTGGCCGAAGAACCTTGTATTCAGTAGGATTACAGTATGTAGACCCAACATTCTTGTTGAATACAGTAGGTGAATGACTGAAACTGTTCACGCTACAAAATGAAATAATGGCTATTGAGAAAATTTATGAAACGGAAGATTTAAACGTTCATTCTTATATTTCAAAGAATAGATTATTATTATTATTGTTATTATTATCATTATCATTATCGTTATTATTGATTTCTAAGCTAAACACTTAGTTGGAAAAGCAGGAGGCTATAAGCCCAGGAGTCCCAACAGGGTAAATAGCCCAGTGAGGAAAGGAAACAGGAAAAATGAAATATTTTAAGAACAATAACAACATTAAAATAAACATTTCCTTGTTAAACTATAAACACTTCAACAAAACAAGAAGAAGAGAAATTAGATTGAATAGTGTACCCGAGTGTACCCTCAAGCAAGAAATTACCCGAGTGTACCCTTAAGCAAGAAATTACAAGTAATGGCCCTCCTTAAAGCAAAGAACAGAATGGAGGTGAATTTGTGGGTGAATAACTTTCGCCGTAGGATAAGAAATGCCTCACCGATGCCCTCCTTTTATTATGGCATACAAGTACTATGACGTGGATAGCCAATAACACCAGTTTTTCTCTTATCTTGATCTTTACACAGTAGCTGTAAACCGTAACGGTTCGTTAACAACTCGGTGCATAATTTTCTGTTTAGATGATGAGGTGCCTTGAAATGCAGTGGTTGAGAAAAGTTTGGGAAAATCATTTAATTACTCCCGTGGAAATTATAATTTAATTTTATCTTCTATGATTTTTGTTCAAGAAATTGGAATCGTAATATTTTGTCATTTCACGATTATTATTATTATTATTATTATTATTATTATTATTATTATTATTATTATTATTATTATTATTATTACCTCAGCTATAACCCTAGCCGGAGAAGCAGGATGCTATAAGCACAAGGGCTCCAACATGGAAAATAGCCCAGTGAGAAAAGGAAATAAGGATAGAAAAGAATACTGTGCTTGAGTGTACCCTCAAGAATGATAACACTAATCCAAGACAGTGGGCAACCATGGTACCGAGGCCATGTTACACATGTTATTATGCGGATGTATATTCCGTGAATGACTGGAGAGCTCTGTAATTAATACTGATGCTGAGATTCCTAATCACCTTAAACGATAAATTACCTTAAAATGAAAAACCTCAGTAAAGGCAACTTCCTTCCAACCTCTCTCTTATTCCTCTCTATTTCGTTCTCTGTTCTTTCTCAGAGTGGTCTAGACGCGAAGGTTTCCAGTAATCGATGCCAAATATTTCTCCAGATGCCACG
>NC_090730.1:25882858-25900358 GCF_036898095.1 Palaemon carinicauda
CGACTCTCTATCTTGAGCTTTTAATTCAATACTTCTACATTCATCATCTCCAACTTCGCGCTTCATAGTCCTCAGCTATGTAGGCCTGGCTCTTTCAACTCCTCTAGTGCCTTGTATAGCCCAGTTAAAGGTTTTCGTGAACTAATCTCTCTTGGGGAGCGCGAATTACTAAAACAAAAATGGTGTATGAACACAGATGAGCCTAACACACATTTGGCAAAATTGATGTATATATGATACGTGAATGATTGGGGATAACAAAATATTTTTACGTAGTAATAATATGAATGATAAAAGCAAAGAAAGGTTTTATTACAATAGCATTGACAGGAAAATAAAGAGTGTGGATTGATAAAAGATATCCTACAAAGGTTTGTTAACATCCTTTATCGTTCATTTACTTTATTTCTTTTTTTTATTGGTAATTATATCTATTTTATCTATTTAAGACATTGTAACTTTAATCCATGTATTGGAAACGTTTATTTAAATCTTTTCATTTTGTACATTTACATAACTTATAATTCAATAACGTAGATTTTTTTTTTCCACCTCTACCTATTTCCCCTCAATCAACTTTGTTTTAATTCTTTCCCTCACCCATCCATCGGTATATTCATAATCTATTCATATATCCATTTATCTATCCTTTCTCGTTAGCTCTGGGGGCCCGGAAGGCCTTGAACTCTACAATTCCCAAGTTCTGGGAATTGGATCCAGCGTCAAAGTGTGTCGGTCCCTAGAGAGCATTGCAGCGACACACATTAAACTATGCAAATCTAAGAGGACTTCTTCATGTGTGTCTTGTACGAAAACCACCAAATACCCAGACCGTAGCGTAGCCAACTTTACATCGGTCTGTTTCGTACGTTGCAGTGCCACCAGATGTGAAATAGGACTTTATTTCATTATGGTCAGTTTCTGGCAAGGTTCTGGGAGAAGAGTTGATGGCATTTTCGACATTTTTCCAGAGGGAATGGCGGCAATTTTGAGTTTTCGTAATCGTGTAGTAGTTTCATAGGTTATTATGCATGTTTACCCTGAGGATGAATGTTATATTGCCACCTTAAAGTCCCTATGGTCGAAGACCTCCGGTATGAGAACCAGCAAAATGGCGCCCTTATTGGCTAGTTACATTAGACCGACATTTGCTGGAAGGCGGGGAGGCTTCTTGCGTCCCTCGTCACTCACAAGTGGCACTCTGGAGTGACGTCAGATCATGGGCTTGACAGACTTGCCCAATTTAAATACATTATTTAAAGCAAACACTCGACAAAGTTTGAAGCTGAAGAGGAGGATGAAGTTATGGAGTAGTAGCGGTTGGGAAAGCGAGGAGAGGGAGAGGGAAGGGGGAGAGGGAAGGGGAGAGGGGAGAGGGTGATGGTTGTGGCGGTTTCATGTCCACAAATTGGATTAAAAGAGTCAACGCTGTGGAAGGTGGGAGCCTTCCAAAGTGGAATTAAGAGTGAGTGCGTAATTCCATTTCGTAGTTTCCCTTTGATCGAGTAAAGGCTCTTGTAAATATATTTCCCAAAATGATTCATTATTGCCACCATTTTTTTTAATGGAATCAAAATGAGGGACAACTTTGCAGGACGATTTACCCATCTTATCTAAAGGAACCAGATTACAAACGTCCTGGAAACGCGAAATCAAAGAGACTTTACCGAGCGAAACGAAATGCCCTATTTTGTTTTGTGGAGTCTTTTTAATGAATTTATAGGATTGAGTTCGTCAGCTTTGCCTCCGAAGTAACTTGATTTTCGTCTCTGCGTCACAATGATTCGCTTTATCTGCCTACCGCTTTGTTCTTGGGTGTTCGCTTGTCAAAATCCTTCGGTCCCCTGATTTTGTTTCTTCCATATTGCCCGTTCTAACCTGATTTGTATATATCTGTTATCAATATCAGTCATGAATATTCAGCAATTGTTATAGCGCATTTGTGCCATAGGGGTCTGATGGTATTTCAGTATAACCGATTGCTTGTTTGTAGTCTACGTGAAGTATGATCCGTTGATCTTAACATTACCGTAATAGTGAATTTCAGCTGTTTTCTTTTTCTAATTAGCAGCAACAATGAATATCCTTTATTACAACAGTAACTATCCCTTCATATTATCTATTGTTTATCCTCATTGTTGTGATATTAAGATATCTAATACAAACCCAGACTTTATCTCAACGTTGAATCTTAGAATTGGAAAAGCTTTTATTTTTTTTTTATTTTTTTTTTAAGCTATGCGCAATAATGTCTCTGCAGCGATATATCTAAGTTCGTGTATTATTGTGACGTCAACAATTTCACCAAAAGAACTGTAATTTTCCTTTCACATTGACCTATCGGCGAGTTTTGAATTGCGGCCTCCTTCAACAAAATGGACTTGCTTTCTCACAATATATATATATATATATATATATATATATATATATATATATATATATATATATATATATATACATATATGTGTGTGTGTGTGTATATATATATATATATATATATATATATATATATATATATATATATATATATATATATATATATATATATGTATGTATATATATATATATATATATATATATATATATATATATACATTCATAAATATATATATATATATATATATATATATATATATATATATATATATATATATATGTATATATATATATATATATATATATATATATATATATATATATATATATATATATATATATATATGTGTGTGTGTGTGTGTGGGTATAAATATATATATATATATATATGTTTTTATTCAAAATAAGTTTAAAAACTCATCTATATACGTCTTAGATATACATTAATACTTCAAGTCCTTACATTATTGATAATAGGAATTGAGTAAGCTCTCGAAAGCTTTAAGTAATTTCTATAACAAGAAATTTTCAATGCAAAATATGGCAGGTTTCAAGGTTATACATATTATATTTAAAGATAGCCTTATGTAGGTATGAAATATAAAGAATTAATTTGAACATAGCCCCGCCCCTCCAAAAATATTTATAAGAATTTCCCTACATTATCAAACTCAGGTTTTCGAAATCATATTCGGACATAAAATTTGCTTCAGGCAAGTAAAGTAAATGTGGAATACACAGAAAGCTTGACTCCTCCAACTCAGTGTTATAAATCTTATCAGTTAGTCATAAGTAATTGAAAAATAACCTACCTCATTCTGTGCTCTGACTTAAATCATGGCTGCCTACAATAGGAGTAATCTTCCTTTACTGTACACTGTATTTTATTAACTTAGCTGCTACTTTCTTAACTGATCATTTAACATCTGCAATTTCCAATATCAGTAGTTGCTCACTGTACACTTCTTTTGCTATCGATTTTCCGTTTCTAAGACTACTTTTTTTATTAGACCTTAAATCTTATTTCCAAATAAATTTCACCCAACGCCTTGCTTCTATTTGATATCGTTTTGTTTTCTTCACGGTCTGATTAGAATATTAATCAAATTCCTTTGTAAGGGCGTTTATTAGGAATAGTTATGCTAGTAGTAGTAATAACAATAATGATAGTAATATTGCAGTATTAAAAATAATGGCAATAAAATCATAATTATTATCATTAATATGATTATTATGATGATAGAAATGCAAGAAAAATAAGACCAACAAGAATAGATAACAAAAGTTATCATAACACGGGAAAATTTGCTAACACCTTTTGCTTTTTTCAAGTCAATGTTAACAAAAGTGCTACTGGTTGTTGTCTGAATGAAGTAATAACTCGTGGAAAAAAACTAAACTTATTGATAGTTAGGGCTCACATTTCTTAACGAAAAAATCTAATGAAACCAAATTATGTATAGATACAATCCAAAAAGGGGTAAAATTATTCAGGTACTAAAACGTCCACATATATCTTTAGTTCAATAACACTACTTGAGCTTTGAATTTAAAGTAAAAATCTCGATTGAATTTCAGCCGAGCAAAATGAAAGACGATAAGGAGACCTAGAAGGAAAGACAAGCGTTAACAGATAAACGTTATTTGAATTTCCCTTTCTTGCCCTATCGCTGAAGTTCAGACAAATCTCATGCCATCACTCAGCTTACAAAAAACGAATCAAGAAGAAGAAGAAGAAGAAAAAAAAGAGGCCATCCATCTTGTGTCGGAGGGGTTTTCTCTCTTGTCAGTTTTTTTCTCTTTTTTTTCTAGATTTCTTTTTGGGCAGACCTCCATCTTTCCCCCTCCGGATGATAAGACTTCCCTGGGGAGGCTTTCTCGTCTGCCCCGCCAGCAGCTATCAGGGTCTTGTGGCGGTGTTGTTGCAGCAGCATTGGTGGGGACGCCCTAGGGAACGAAATGAGGGAGAGAGAGGGAGGGAGGGAGGGCTTGGTCGCTGGTTCCTTGTTGGCCTGGTGTTGTTCTTTGGTGTTGCAATGCAGAAGAATGGCAAAGGCTCTCGACAGTTTCAATTTCTTTGCTTTTATTTCTAAGCTTGATGTCATTTTCCGCATGTGTGTCGATGACAAATGGTTATCTTATTATTTTCCATAATGAACAGACTTTTCAAACGGAATAGCCTAAAGCCAATGAATTGTCTGAGAGAATTTCATTGAGTAGAATCCCTGTTTGTGAAAAGTAGAAAAACAGCCAAATTGGACAAAGAGGAATTACGTCCAAAGTAAATTTATCATCATGATATGTAGTGATCAATATGTATGTATATATATATATATATATATATATATATATATATATATATATATATATATATATATATATATACATATGTATATATATATATATATATATATATATATATATATATATATATATATATATATATATATATATATATATATATATATATATGATGAATGGAGTAGTATTGAATAAAAACCTCAAGATAGAGACGACTGGCTAAATCTAACCGAGGCTATTTGCGTCAATAGGCGTAGGAGGAGATGATGATGATGATGATGATGATGATGGTGATGGTGATGATATATATATATATATATATATATATATATATATATATATATATATATATATATATATATATATATAAATATATATATACGTATATATATATATATATATATATATATATATATATATATATATATGTATATATATATATATATATATATATATATATATATATATATATATATATATATATATATATATATATATATATATATATATATATATATATATATACAGAGTAGCAGAATTGTCACTTCTACAATCTTCCGTCAATTTTTTAATCATGGATGATCATGTGTGTATTGAAACTTCCAAAATACTAGTCCCCTCATACATCCACACAAAAGGCTTCTCGGAGATTTGCCGAAGCCCACTACACTCTGTCATGTGAGCACCTCCTTGCATTTTGGAGTCTGTATATTCCAATACCTAATTCATACCACTTTGTCGTTCGAAATATCCTTCTTCTGAAATTGTTCTAATTATATATTTCTGTTTATTCACTTGCAACAACTATTACAAACTATTTGCTTATGTGTCCAGGTTTCTCCATCTTTTAGACTCTTTCAACCCACAAACACTAATAAGCATATTGTTTACTAGAACCACTTCAATCATGCTGTTGAAAGTGATATGCTCTTAAAGAAATTTTAAGCTTTTAACAACAAAAATGTATATAGAAAAAGACATGTGTAATCAAATTTTCTAAATAACTGGAAACGATAATTTAATTATACCTCATGTTATTTGTTGAATTTTCTCTATTATTATTATTATTATTATTATTATTATTATTATTATTATTATTATTATTATTATTATTATTATTATTACTTGCTAAGCTGCAACCCTAGTTGGAAAAGTAGAATGCTATAAGCTCGAGGGCTCCAACAGGGAATATAGCCCAGTGAGGAAAGGAAATAAGAAAACTAAACGAAAAATAATCAACAATTATTATAGAATATTTTAAGAACAGTAACAATAGGAAATGAATATTTCATATATAAATTATAAAAACTTGAAAATAAAACAAGAGGAAGATAAATAAAGATGGAATAGTGTGCCCGAGTGTATATACCCCTTAAGCAAGGGAACTCTATCCCATGACAGTGAAGGACCATGATGCAGAGGTCAGGACACTATCTAAGACCAGAGAACAATGATTTTATTTTGGAATGTCCCTCTCCTAGAAGAGCTTCTTACCAGAGCTAAAGAGTCTCTTCTACCCTTACCAAGAGGAAAGTAGCCACTGAACAGTAATATTGCAGTAGTTAACCCCCTTGAGCGAAGAAGAATTGTTTGGTAATCTCAGTGTTGTCAGGTGTATTAGGACAGAGGAGAATATGTAAAGAATGAACCATAGCTACAGAGAAGGATCCAATGTAGTTCTGTCTGGCCAGTCAAAGGACCCCATAACTCTCTAGCAGTAGTACCTCAAAGGGTGGCTGGTGCCCTAGCCAACCTACCACCTACAAATTGACAGTTAAATTTTTCGGTGTTAAATATTACTTGGGCAGGTGCTATGGAAGCAGTTCACTCGAATGATGTGCTGAAAGGAAATGATAATACATGAAAAAAAATTTATGTTCATACAAAATCTACCCCTTTATGTAAAAAAAAAAAAAAACAAAAAAAAAATAATCTCTAACGTTTTTAACGTTTGGTATCTGGCTTGACTTCTGTCATTTTTGACATTTATTAAAAGGAATAATCCCTATCAGAAGCCCCAAAATAATTATTGGCAAACAACTCAAATTATCAATTGATTTCTGGAGGTGTATGTATGTCTTTATTATGTCATATTTATCTATAAAACACAGAAAATCATCTTGTTTATAGGAGTCAAGTAAGAAATTTTCGGAAAATAAGTAAAGACGGCCATGATTTATAGTCTCTTTTTTTGGTAGTCTCTCTCTCTCTCTCTCTCTCTCTCTCTCTCTCTCTCTCTCTCTCTCTCTCTCTCTCTCTCTCTCTCTCTCTCTCTCTCTCTCTCTCTCATAAACTGTTATAATATTGCAGCACAGTACATGACAGTTCTCTAATTTCAATATTGATAACCCTAAATCTGACTCTCTCTTAAAAGCCTACCTAGGGAAAGTACAGTATACGTATATTTATTTCAAATCACAACAATAAACAATATATTACAGCATATGAAAATACATGTATACTGTAGAATGGTGTTGTAATGATACAATTTTTTCCAGGAGAGTAGTAATAATATTAATGACTATAATAATAATATAGTAATAAAGAACCCACAGTATCATTAACTAAACAGTAGTATACTCGTACTTACTTGGGAGCCAACTGCATCATACTGCATCATTCTTGGGTAAAATCTTTAAAATTAGAATAATCAATAGGTTACTTGCATACATAAGTATGATTATGAATGGACGAAAACTCTGCATTGACCATCATAGATGTGTCAGTCATCGAGCTGGATGTACATTAAATAAAAAAAGAATTTTCCTCCATCCTTAATTTTGCTTATGTATGCAAGCAGTCTATTGATTACTCTTATTTCAAAATTTTCTCTCAATCACCTAATAGCTGTCCTTAACCTTTCCTCAAATCCCTCTAAATTATTCAGCTACTTATGTTCCTTTACATATTGTCTAACAATCTTTTCTAATCTTCTAACTACCATGTAAACAATTTGATGCTGAACCCCAACCTTTTTTTTTTTTTTTTTTTTTCTGTAATCCTGGGTCATACATCAACTATTCAAAGCCTCGCATTTCAATAAGGTTAAAATTCTGCGGATCACAACTCCACCTCCCATTAATAGAGATCAAATCACTATCAGTCGTGTTGGAGCGTAACCGAGTCGTCATATTTTTCGACGTGCATCTATAGTGTCCACGTATGTTTCTGCCTGCAAAAGTATACACGATCCGACCTCGCCAACTGTCATTTCTGTCGTCATGTCAGGACGTACTACACAAGACTTATGTAATGATGTTTATGTATCTCTCAATGACATTACAATTATTCTAAGTCACATTACGTATCATTATTATTATTATTATTATTATTATTATTATTATTATTATTATTATTATTATTATTATTATTATTAGCTAAGCTACAAAGAAAGGATGCTATTAGCCCAAGAGCTCGATCTTCAACAGGGAAGATAGCCCAATGAGGAAAGGAAACAAAGAAACAGATAGAATAGTGGGCCTGGGTGTACCCCTAAGCAAGATATCTCTAACTCAAGCCAATGGAAGACCATGGTACAAAGGCTATGGTACTACTCAAGACTTGAGAACAATGGTTTGATTTTGGATTGACCTTCTCCTAGAAGAGCTGCTTGCCATAGCTAAAAAGTTTCTTCTACCCTCAACAAGTGTTAAGCAGACACTAAACAATACAATACAGTGGTTAACCCCTTGAGTGAAGAAGAATTTTTCAGTAATCTTACTAATGTCAATTGCATGAGGAAGAGGCCAGACTATTCTGTTTATGTTTGGGCAAAGGAAAAATGAGCCGTGAACAGAGAGTGATCCAATGTAGTACTATCTGGCCAGTCAAAGGTACGCTCTTTATGATGTGCGAGAGGTGACTCGAAGTGTGTAGGGAGAAATTACGATTTTGCATCACACCTGCACGTATATCGCCCGCTATAATTCGATATTATTAGGTACTTGTGTCTTATATGAATGGTATTTGATATATGTGTATGTTCATTAACCAGAAAAAAAAATATTTCCAGAACTTTATTTAAGGTAAAGGTTATAGATTTACATATGTCCAGAAACTCATAATTTTACAAATGTTTAATTATTTTCAGTGGCATTTTATATACCTTACATGAAAAATTTATATATAGAATCTTCCTAAGGAGCGGACCAGCAGCAGAATTCACATAGTCCTACAGTTAGTCATGTTATATTTTTTTCTAGCAATGGTTGATATTTGTCGCAGCCTCAAAGTGAGAAAAGGTGAAGTCGGGTAAGACATACAGCTCAGGGTCCTCTTAATCTTCCTCACTCCCAGTGTTTTGACATCTCGTCAAAATTTAGCTGTGGAACACAAGCGGCCAACACTACGGACTGGGTGCGATCAAGATTGATGTGAGTGAAAAACCATCTGAACCTGTGGGAGATAAATGTAATATGTTGATTGGTATGTTGTTGGTATACAAATTGTATTCCACAATACAGACATATTTCCAGAAGAGTTTAAATGTCACACTGCAAACCAAACAAAGAATTTAATAATCTGGAGCAATATTTACCTGCTTGCCAAGTTACCAACGGTGTTCTCCACTGTACGTATTGTCCTGTTCAATCGATAGTTGTAGATTCATTCAACAAAATTATGTCAGGTATCATACAGTGTATAGTTTCATCAGAACATTCTTGAGAGTGAAGGCATCACCTCCAATGAAGGAATATTCAACAGTGGGTTTATCTTCCATTTTGTGTTTCAATATTTCAGGGGCAGGTAGGCTGGCTTCGTGTTTATCCAATATATCCCATATCTTTAATTTGGCAAAGACACCACCACCATACTTAGACCCTATGGTTCTCACATCCACGTATCGGGACTTGTTCTTACATCAAAAACGGAGAATCATGGAGTACAACTTTTTGTGAATAAATTAATAAGTTCCTCCAAATGCTGGGTTCTGGATGCGATTATGTTTTCAGTTTATTGCTCCAAGGATGTGTGGGAAACTCCATCATTACTTAATTTCCCAGGCTATCTCCTTCGATTCCTCTGAGGTACTTGGAACCTGCATGACCTCATTTCAAAAGGCTTGCAAAATAGCCCTACAAGTCTCAGGCACAACATTGCTGATCGTATTCGAAGTCACAGGAAATTGGAAGGACTGGTTATTGTAGGATTCTCCAATTGCAAGGAAAGATTGGGCAATTGCAACATGTAGGCTTGGCTCAATGGTTCTCCTCCAGAATGACAGTGCCTTTATTGTGTAGGGTTTGACACATTCCACAGTTTCATTGGAAAGGTTCTCCTTAATCCTGGAAAAATTCCCGTATAGACCCGGTTTCTAGTGGCCAATTATTGAATCAAATGGTGATAGTATCCTTTCTCCTTTTTACATTGTGATTATTGCTAGAACCAGCAATGTTTCATATTTTTTTTCTCTTCTTGTTACGTCCAAGTTCATACATAACTCTTAGCTGTAATATGGCATAGTGATAGTTCCAAGATGGATTTAACTGATGTAGGGCCAGTTTGTAGTCTGCTATGAGGTATAACAAATCTCGGTTGTCAATATTTTTCCAAAAGTTCGATGGAAAGAGTAGTGGTTGTTCTAGCTGCAATTGGTACGTAAATGATCAACGCAGAGTTCAACCTGCTATCTATACAGGTGGCATCCATGTACACGGCAGTCCCGATGTCATAACGAGAGTCTTTATATGAATAACTTACTACATAACTACATCAGCATTATTATCGATACGTTTATCTACTAAGCCATACTATCACAATAAAATAAATGTGGGCATGGCTTAACCAGTGGCCTATTGCGCCTCAGGTTTATGTACATACATAAGTTCTCGACAGGCGCAAATTAGTTGTAAGAGTTAAGGTCATAATACGTCAGAGTTTAAACATCAGGGGACACATTTTTTTTGTTTTTTTGTTTAGGGTTACATGAGATGCGAATGTCCATGATATTCGCCAAAATAGATCGCTTCAACATGCGAGTCCTTGAATCACTGATATGTGACTCCAAAATTAGTTACTCACTTGTGTTGTCTTTTATTCTATTTCAGGTTATTTCTATGTGTATTTGTTTTGATAACCGTTATGTATTTTTTGGCTTAGTGGTAGTACAATTAATCTTATTTTCATCTAGTTGTTATGATTGTTATGATCCATGCCTCATAAATTGAATTTTACTGATTTAACTGATCAGTGTCTATTTTATTTGTGCTGATATTCATAGATAGCTCGGTGATGTGAAGAATTGTAGATCAAACGCCTGGTTGATTATATTTAATATCTATCTATCTATCTATTTGCATATATATATATAAATATATATATATATATATATATATATATATATATATATATATATATATATATATATATATATGTATATATATACATATATATACATATATATATATATATATATATATATATATATATATATATATATATATATATATATATATATATATATATATATATGTGTGTGTGTGTGTATGTATGTATATCTCTCTATCTATCTATCAATCTATCTATCTATCTATCTATCTATCTATATATATATATATATATATATATATATATATATATATATATATATATATATATATATATATGTATGTATATACTGTATATGTATATATATATATATATATATATATATATATATATATATATATATATATATATATATATATATCTGTGTGTACGAGTATGTGTGTGTCTGTGTCTGTATGCAAGTACCGTTTATGTACATATAGACTATCATCCATATTTAGGAAACAATTGTTGTAAAATACATTCATGCAAAATTTTGACAATAGAATATAAGGCTTTTGAGAAAGTGTATAAATCTAAGGAGGCAAATGGATATTCATAAAGTTGTCGTCTCCAACATAAGACTTAAACCCTAATCAGACAGACGAAGGGCAGGAATGAGTGACATTGCAAAACAGTATGACGTTTTGCATTTCAGTTTATCTAGCATTGCAAATATAAAAATTAATGTATTTGAATGTATGTATGTATGTATGTATGTATGTATGTATGTATGTATGTATAAGACCCCTTTAGCCTCGTTGACAGTTGCAGAATCCGAAACTTCTCTTTCGGGGTCTTTTCTTGGTCTCTGTGTCTGTTGCTATTGATTTCCTATCCACCTGGCCCATCTCAACCTTTGTTAGCACCACTACCTCTCATACGGTAGTCTCTCTCTCTCTCTCTCTCTCTCTCTCTCTCTCTCTCTCTCTCTCTCTCTCTCTCTCTCTCTCTCTCACCGTGTATTTGTACGCGCGAGTACGTATGTGTAAGTTTTTGTTTGCCCGGCTGTTAGTCCGTTTGTTTATATGTATGTGTGTGTGTTCATGCACACGTATGTGAATTTCCTGTTCGACTGTTTGGTTATCTCTCTCTCTCTCTCTCTCTCTCTCTCTCTCTCTCTCTCTCTCTCTCTCTCTCTCTCGGTACCATTGTATTTTCTTCGCTTTGTCCTCTTCTCGATGCTCAGTTCAAAGATGTGGTCGGGGGATAATACTCTGTATTCTTGTTATTTAGGAGGTCTACCCCCACCTACCCTAAGTTTCACCCCCACCAGTAAAGCCCTTCGCATTACTTCTGGAATAATGCTTTCCTAAGATTTCTTACTAATTGCTTTCTTTACCAAGGAAGTTGGGAGATTATGTTTTCGCTTATTCTTGCCCGTTTATTTGTGAGTGAACAACTTCCTGGCATCAATTCTACTCTTAGATTAGTGTAACTTTCAAGGATTGATTGCTATGTTGAGACTTGGATGTGATTCAGTTTTGAAAGTCCTAGATCAAAGGTGAAGGTCGAGAAAAGGTTGAGAAATAAACTGTCGTGGGGGAGGTCTGTGATCTACTGGCTGTCCCTGTAGTTAGTTAATTGGAATGGTTAAGATTTCAGGCACCGACTTCAATTCCCGCCTTTTATATTTCTACTTGGATAACTAGTTCCTATTATTAATGTAATCGAGGCTCAGTAGATATTAGTACGTTAGCCTACAATGCGAATGTTATTTGTATTTTCGTAGTTAGAGACTCACATCAATAAGGTAAGTAAGACGCTGTACGTTGTAATACAAATACGGAATAATTATATATATTTAAGCATGAAAATCTAGAAACAATTGAAGTAGGACCAATCAAAAAAACTAAGAATATGCCAGTGATGGCAAATAGGAGTGTGGGGAATCAGTAGATCAGATAGATGGTTGGATGTAGTGATATGGGTGGGTGAAACCGGCAGAAGAAGGTGCAAGGAATAGCAGACAGAGAATTGACTCCAGCGGCCGACACTGCTATATAGTGGGATTAATAATGACGAAAGAAGAAGATAAACGATAATGGAATATTAATGGAAGATATAAGTTTCAGATTAAATAAAATAAGAAAGGTAGGAAAGTGTTTTTTAAAAACTGGCAAGAGAATTGAAATAAAAAAAAAGCTAAAATTTATAAAAATAAACTTTCCTTTACCTTACAAGTTTTAACTGGTAAGCTATTTTGATTGTATAGTAATGTTTATATTGCATAGGAAAAATGAATGAACGTACCCATAAAATGAGGATATACAAAAAAAGGATAAAACGAATGCAGTCTATGTTTAGTTTGATTAGAATATTTTGCGATGGCTGGTCATGTGAAAAGACTGATGGTCTAATATCTGCAAAATGAGTATATAATGCAAGGTGTTATGACGGAAAAGGAGAGGATAGCCTAGAAATTGATGTATTTAAAAAAAAGCAGGAATATATGTAGTGTTGTGTGACTTGATATTCTGCTCTTTATATATATATATATATATATATATATATATATATATATATATATATATATATATATATATATATATATATATATATATATGTATATATATATATATATATATATATATATATATATATATATATATATATATATATATATATATATTGTGTGTGTGCGGGTGTGTTCGTACATGTATGGGTTATGTGTTTACAAGGACCACAATGATACGAATACTATATTTAGGAGATTCAATTATTTCCTGGGATATATACTGTAGATGCCTTGAAGTGTCTACTAGCTCCTTGCCACGGGTAAATATACTTTTTACCCTAGGTAGAGGCAGTTATCGCTGAAAGCTTATTCAGAATGCTTTGATAAATAAAACTTTTTAGATAGATCATTCTAAATCATTGTTATTGAGAGCCTTATCAGTACAGAATATGACGGATTCGCAAATGTATTACTTCATTCTGAAGAAAATTCTGTATTATTGTTATTAATCATATAAATGACGGATTGACACATGTATTATTTCATTTTGAAGAAAATTCTAATATTTTTGTCGATCATTTAAATGATGGATTCACAAGTATATTATTTACCTTGAAAAAAAGTTATGTAAGTAGTAAATAATGTATATGTTACGGTGGAGGAGACCTAGAGCACGGGTCCTTAGAATGATCTTCATAGCATAATATCCTTTTCAGGTGGTTTCATATTTATCATCTTTTTTTAAAGGGTTTCATATAACAAATTCGACTTAACAATGGGATGTCTCCTGCATAGCTAAGGCTAAACGATGGGCGCTTGAAGGGCAACGTTCGGGATGTGCGGATAAGTGGCTATTAAGTATATAATTTGCAGGAAAACTTTGATAACGTTTCCACTACTCTATAGTGCCATTCTTTATATGAGTAAATCTTTCGAAATTAGTACTGTACTGATAATACAAAAAGCATAAAATGGAGAGAGAGTTACAAGGAGTTACAAGGATTTGGGATGTCTCAAAGACTTTAGTCCATCAGCGATTTACTTTAAGCATTTAGATAGTTCTTAAGATCTTGTCTAACTTATTCGTGAACTCGTTTACCGCGTTACTCATTATTCCAAGTATTGCTATTTTGTACGTAAAGAAATTGCCACGGTGACTGGTGTTGTATCTTTTCGGTTCCAGTTTGCATCCGTTACCTCTGGACTGATTTGTGCTAAGTGTGAATAGATTGTTGGAATATACATTTGCTATTCCTTTAAGAATTGTGAATGGCTCTATTTATTGTCCCCTTAGTCGTCGAGTTTGTATATCAAATAAGTTCAAACGTTCCATCCTTCGTCTATATCCAAATTGTCTTAGTGATGGAACTAGTTTGGTGGCCTAAGATTGTACTGCTTCCAGTCTATCTATATCCTTCTGAATAGGTTACTTAGAGGCCAGAATTGGACTCCGTATTCTAGATAGGGTCTTACTAGTGATTTGTACAACTGTAGCATAGTGTTTTCGTTTTTATATTTGAATCGTCTCTTTAAGTAGCATATTAGATTTTGTGCTTTCTTTTCAGCTTTTATGCTCTGTTTGCTAAACTTCAAATCCTTGGTGATTATATTACAGAGAGCTTCCTCCTGGTCAACACTTTCTATCTTATTACCCAGCAGTGAATAAACTGATTGTGGGTTACTATAACTTACGTGCATGACTTTACATATCCCACAATTGAAATGCATTTGCCATTTTCTGGACCATTCTCCAAACTTCATTAGATCCTCTCTTAAGGCTTCTATGTCTTCTGAGTTCGCAGCAATTAAGCCTAGTATAGTATTGTCGGCCAATTTGGCTATTCTACTAGTAAATCCAAAATCTATGTCGTTAATGTAGATAAATAAATAGCAAGGGTCCAAGGACGGATCCTTGACGTACTCTGCTTGTAACAGCTGCCCACTCTGAAGCTTTTCCATTGATTACAACTCTCTATTTTCTGTTTGTTAGCCAATCTTCGGTCCATTCAACTGGCTCGTCAATGATGCCTAGTGCTCTAATTTTGAACATTACTATTTTTTAAGGAACTTGTCTAAGGCCTTCTGAAAGTCTAGGTATATGATGACTATTGCCCTGATTTGCCATAAATGCTAAACATGTTTCGGAAAAATTCCAAATGATTTGTCACATAGATCTCTTGTTTAAAACTATATTGGCTGTCTATCAGAAGGCTGTTTTTGTGTATATGATCTACGAATGAATCTATCATAATTTTTTCAATATTTTTGCAAGGCATTGAAGCTAGGCACATTGGTCAGTAGTTGCTAGGTTCTACTTTTGGCCTCTTCTTGTAGATTGGAGAAACATTGCCTGGTTTCCATCCTTGTGGTGCCTTTTTTTCTTTGCATGTCGTTTGGAACATTTTGTGAAAGTGTGGGGTTATCTCTTCTTTTAGTTTTATAATCTTTCTTGGATGTATATCATGTGGACCTGGTGCCTTAGACTTACTGAGTCCTTTTTATTTTCTTCTTGAGAGAGAGAGAGAGAGAGAGAGAGAGAGAGAGAGAGAGAGAGAGAGAGAGAGAGAGAGAGAGAGAGAGAGAGAGAGAGAGAGAATCTAAGTATCAGTCACTGACGGAGAGGCCCCAGGGGCACCACTGATAACGCTGTCACGCCCACCACCTCTTGACGGAAGAACGTGATATGAGGACGGTATCGTCTCCCCTCCCCACCTCACCACCACCAACCACTCCTCCCACCCTTCGTCCATCCCAAGGGAGAGAGAGAGAGAGAGAGAGAGAGAGAGAGAGAGAGAGAGAGAGAGAGAGAGAACAACAAATGTCGAGATTAGACACTGGAAAGTAAATAACACTTCTAATACTTATTATTATGATTGTAGTGTTTAGTAAGTATCAAAGTTTTTTTTCCCTATTTTTTTCTATTTTAACCATCCTCATATAAAGTAGAGATGTATCTAAAAGGCACTCTAATCGCTTAATCCACAATATAATTGATCGCTTGCTATTTTCAATACACACACAAAGACATACATTTTATCGTTATTAAAAGATATAGACACCAACCTATGCTGGTAACATTAGCAGGCTGTAATTACCATTACTATACACATGCATGCTAATTGCTCCTATAAATATAATAATTATGATTAATGTTACAGACTGTAAACGAGGAACCAAGATTGGCTCCAGTAGATATTTCGTGTTAAATTATCATTCCAACTCATATATTATTATTAATATTATTATTATTATTATTATTATTATTATTATTATTATTATTATTATTATTACTTGCCGAGCTACAACCCTAGCTGGAAAAACAGCATACTATAAGCCCAGGGGCCCCAACAGAGAAAATAGCCCAGTGAGGAGAGGAAACAAAGAAAAATAAAATAATCTATTAACAGTAACAACATTAAATACGTATTTCTTATATAAACTATAGAAACTTCAAAAAAAACAAGAGGAAGAGAAATTAAATAGAGGGTGTGGCCGAGTGTACCATCAAGCAAGAGAACACTAACCTAAGACAGTGGAAGACAATAATACAGAGGCAATGGCACTATTCCTAAAACGTACGTATTTTCCTAAGTATGCATATATTCCGTATTTTCAAGATAATGCCAAACCACTCATATTGATTTTAAAAGAGGATAGTAGGTTGGCCAGGGCACCAGCCACCCGTTGAGATAATACCGCTAGAGAGTTATGGGGTCCTTTGACTGGCCACACAGTTCTACATTGGATCCTTCTCTCTGGTTACGGTTCACTTTCCCTTTGCCTACTCATACACCAAATAGGCTGGCATATTCTTTACTGATTCTCCTCTGTCTTCATACACCTGACAATACTGAGATTACCAAACAATTCATCTTCTCCTAAGGAGGTAACAACTGCACTGTAATTCTTCAGTGGCCACTTTCCTCTTCGTAAGAGTAGAAGAGACTCTTTAGCTATGGTAAGCATCTCTTTTAGGAGAGAGACACTCAAAAATTAAACCATTGTTCTCTATTCTAGGGTAGTGCCATAGCTTCTGTACTATGGCCTTCTACTCCCATG